>NC_083276.1:9218481-9537346 GCF_963506605.1 Zootoca vivipara
GACACTGAGGTCCAGCGCCGAGGGTCTTCTGGCGGTTCCCTGGCTACGAGAAGCCAAGTTACAGGGAAGCAGGCAGAGGGCCTTCTTGGTGGTGGCACCCACCCTGTGGAATGCCCTCCCACCAGAGGTCAAAGATAACAACAATTACCAGACCTTTAGAAGGCATCTCAAGGCAGCCCTGTTTAGGGAAGCTTTTAATGTTTGATTTCTGTATTTTAATGTTTTGTTGGAAGCCGCCCAGAGTGGCTGGGGGAACCCGGCCAGATGGGCGGGGTATAAATAATAAATTATTATTATTATTATTATTATTATTATTATTATTATTATTAATGTTGTGATCTTTTCTGTGAACCGCCCTGAGACCTCCGGGTATAGGGCAGTATATAAACTATAATAATAATAATAATAATAATAATAATAATAATAATAATAATAATAGGTACGTTGAGCTTCCAGAAGAGATGACCAAGGGCGGTGCAAAAATCCCTGAACTCAAAGCGCCCTGGACATTTTCAAGTACATTTCAAGTGCTCTGTTTTGAAGAAGAGACCTCCAGCTGTTCTGTTTCAAAGCCTTTCTAGTGATGGGGCTGCATTCTGGAGCGAATTCCATGTCCTAGATTTAAGATTCATGCGCCATGCGCCAGCCATAACCACTTTTGTACCCCCATGAGTTAGTGAGTCAGCCACTCAATCACTTCCAAGCATCGTTATGTTGATATTGTATTTGTAGATCAATGAAGCAGAACTAAAAATGGGGGGGGAGGAGATGTTTTGCCGGTCAGTCTTTAGCAGGAGCTTCAAATCATTTTGCCAGCAGTTGAACAATCTCCTGAGCTACAGGCCTTGGCTGATTCCGACATTAATTGATTGGTATGAAGTTGGAGAAGCTCTTCCCCACTTATAAAACTGCCTTCTCCTTTCAACTGCTTCCTCTTGAAATCCCTTTGTGCCTGTCTGCACACACAGGGCCGGCCCTAAGGCAAGGCTGGGTGGCTCAATGCACCAGGGCGCCAGGGGGCGCCATGCTGCACCCGCCAGACAGCCGCACTGCTCCCGCCAGACAGCCCGGCCGCCCTCCCGCTCACCCTGCTCCTTGCCTCCCGCCCGCCTGCCGCGGGTTCGAGTCCTGGCCTCAGCCTGGCGGGTCGGGTGGGGGGCATGAGGAGGACAAGAGGCCGGGCGCTGCGCGGCACCGCCCACCCCCCAGCAGAGGCCTCCACGCAGGAGGAGGCGGTGCCGGTGCCCCGGAGGACAACCAGGCAGCCTGGCCCACCCGCTGCGGCGCCTGAGCCCGGCCAACCCTCAGCGCCCGGCTCGCCCATGCCATGTCCCTCCTCTGCGTCCGCGGTGAGTTGGGGGGGGGGCGGTGGCAGAGGGACCTTTGCGCCACAGCGCTCAATGTGCTTAAGACGGGCCTGTGTACACATGAAGGTAGGAAGGCCCTTATGAGGCACAAACCACATTGTTTCCCATGGAAGCGGGTCACAGTTCTTAATTTCCAAGCATGCAGTTTAAATATATATATATATATATATCTCCATGAACGCGGCGCAGTCAGCTGCAAGCACATGTTCCAGCCGTAATGCCAACTGGGCAGCTTTGACTCCCAAGGAAAAGAAGAGGAAAGCAGCATTGAGTCAGGCCATTGCTCCATCGAGCTCAGCATCGTCTACACACTGAATGGCAGCAACTCTTGACATGGGATTTCTCTTGGGCTCATTATCAGGGAGCTCAGTGCCATGTAAGCAAGAGTGTGTAGCCTGACCACAAAACTGGTGGAACCTCATGCCAGAGTGCAAAACAGCTCCCAATAATGTGCAAGGAGGGTTCTGCACCTCGAGCAAAACAACTTGAGTTGAGCAAGTGTTTTCAAGGACGGCCGTTGGATGAGAGATGGTGGGGTGCTGGGGTGATGTACATTTCCTATATAGGGTGTGTGCTAATGGACTCCTTTGGACTCTGTCCTGGAATGGCTTTTTCACCTGCCTTGACCCACCATCCAGCCCTGGGAGACTTTCCCAGACAGACCATGACTTTGAGAATAGCAGTAGCAGCTGGGAAGAGAGGAGTTCAGGGATAGTTTTTAGAAATAATTTTGTAAGCTGTTTTGTTGCTCACTTTGACCCTTTTACATGGTTTTGTACCTTTTGTGGTATTTATGCATTGTGATCTGCTGTTATTTTATACATTAGTAATTTTTTATTGTAATTGATTAGTGTAAAGTGTTAGATTATTATTTGCTGATGTTTAATTTTACTGTTTAGTATTGGATCCTAATGGATTATTTGATATACTGTACATTGTTTATTTTAAAGTTATTGTGACTTTTTATATAGGGTCTGATTGCTACTATAAATGTTTGATGTTTTATTATTATTATTATTATTATTATTATTATTGTTATTATTATTATTATTGTGTGTGTGTTGGAAGCTGCCCAGAGCAGTTGGGGCAACCCAGCCAGATGGGCGGGGTATTATTATTATTATTATTATTATTATTATTATTATTATTATTATCCCACCCATCTGGCTGGGTTTCCCCAGCCACTCTGGGTGGCTCCTAACAGAACACTAAAAACAGAATAAAGCATCAAACATTAAAAACTTCCCTAAACAGGGCTACCTTCTAAAAGTCAGATACAGTGGTTCGTCAGTTTACGAACTTAATCCATTCCAGAAATCCGTTCTTAAACCAAAACTGTTCTTAAACCGAGGCACACTTTCCCTAATAAGGCCTCCCGCCACTGGTGCCCTTACACCGTTCAAATTCCATTCTTAGATCAAGGTAAGGTTCTCAAACCAAGACACTACTTCTGGTTTTGTGGAGTTTGTGGGTGTTCCACAGGGCGGGCACCACTACCGAGAAGGCCCTCTGCCTGGTTCCCTGTAACCTCACTTCTCACAGTGAGGGAACCGCCAGAAGGCCCTCGGAGCTGGACCCCAGTGCATAGCTGTCAAGTTCTCCCTTTTTTAAGGGCAATTCCCTTATGCTGAATAGGCTTCCTTGCAAGAAAAGGGAAAACTTGACAGCTATGCCCCAGTGTCCGGGCTGAACGATGGGGGTGGAGACACTCATTCAGGTATACTGGGCCAAGGCCATTTAGGGCTTTAAAGGTCAGCACCAACACTTTGAATTGCGGTTGGAAACGTACTGGGAGCCAATCAGGAACAGTGTTATATGGTCTCGGCAGCCACTCCCCAGTCACCATTAATTAATGAATAAAGGCTGACTAATTGGGAATTTGGTATGCGTCTCCATACCGAATCCCCAAAGGATTATTTTTTCCCTTACACATGCCCCAAGGGTTCAGACTGGGAGCCAGTGTGGTGTAGTGGTTAAGAGCGGTAGACTCGTAATCTGGGGAACCGGGTTCGTATCTCCGCTCCTCCACATGCAGCTGCTGGGTGACCTTGGGCTAGTCACACTTCTCTGAAGTCTCTCAGCCCCACTCACCTCACAGAGTGTTTGTTGTGGGGGAGGACGGGAAAGGAGAATGTTAGCCGCTTTGAGACTCCTTCGGGTAGTGTTATGTACTGAGCTGAATCCTAGAACAATAGGATTCAGAATCAGCGGGAGCTACCCAATCCAACTCCAGGTGGAAGTGAATCCGCAACCTGATTGGTCTGCTGGAGCAGCCAATCAGGCGGCTGGCAGAAGTGAATCTGCTACCTGATTGGCCTGTAGGAGCAGCCAATCAGGCTGCAGGCAGAAGTCAATCCACAATATAATTGGCCCACAGGTGTAGCCCTGAAGTAGCCAATCACGCAAGGCCCATTGTGTAAATAATGTATATAAGCAGATGGTTTGGGGAAAAGAGCCATTCGTCTTCTCTTCTCCTCCTTGATGACTATGAGCTGAATAAAGAGCATGAAATTCACTCTTGACTCCGAGTATATTTCAGGTAGTGATAAAGCGGGATATCAAATCCAAACTCCTTCGCCTCCTCCTCTTCTTCTTCTTCTTCTTCTTCTTCTTCTTCTTCTTCTATCTCCTAACTCTACCTGAAGATGCCACATGTTGATCCTGGGACCTCCAGAATGCAAATCACGTGCTCTTCCACTGAGCTGCAGTTCTTTCTGAAAATGGTATCCATCATGGGAGACCCTTTGCTAGCCAGCACTTAGGAAGATGGCCTTTGTTGGCAAGGAGATCCCCGGGAGGAGTGTTACAGATAGTAAAGTTGGTCGGGAATAAGCAAAAGCAAGCCGTAGGAAGCGAAAGGCACTGCAGGAAAACACTTTCAAGAAGGCAGTGAAGCGAAGGGGGAAGAAGGAGGGAGGCAGAAGGAAGACCTAAGGGAAAAGCAAGGGCTCTGCTGGGAATCCAAGAACATGGACATTCCCACAAGTCGTCGCATGAACTCAGAACTCCCGATGTGTCATCACATCTGCTGTGGAAAACTAAAATTAAAACTGTGAAGCGATGAACGAAGCAGCTGGAAACGTCGATGCTGCTCTGCTCAAGGGGCAACAGCTGTATTCTGTGAGCGAGTAACTCGACACTCTTTCACGGTCAGTATATTCAGAAATAACTGCGCATTAATGCGCCGGGCTCCCCTTCCCTCCCCACTGGCTCTCACACACATACATCTACACACACCCCATCGCAAGTTAGCTAGCAATCATTTTGCAATTCAAATTATAAAAGATTTGCCTTTGGGGAGAAATAGCATACTTTAAAGATGAGGGTCAACCCGACAAGCTACAACAAAACGATGTCATTTTCGGTGGAGGGACTCCAAATAATAATAAGAATAATGCAATATATTGCTTCTTGGTCCACCGCTTTGTTACACTTAGCTTTTCAAGGCTGGGGTCGCCAGCTTAGAATCCTTCTGCTGTGAGATGGATCAGCTGCAGAGAACAGGGTCCCTGTCTCTTTAAATACTGTGAAGACAAGAGTTTCAGCAGTTCCCCCCACCTCCATTACGCCTGTTGTTGTTGTTGTTTAGTCGTTTAGTCATGTCCGACTCTTCGTGACCCCATGGACCATAGCACGCCAGGCACTCCTGTCTTGCACTGCCTCCCGCAGTTTGGTCAAACTCATGTTCGTAGCTTCGAGAACACTGTCCAACCATCTCGTCCCCTTGTCGTCCCCTTCTCCTAGTGCCCTCCATCTTTCCCAACATCAGGGTCTTTTCCAAGGATTCTTCTCTTCTCATGAGGTGGCCAAAGCATTACGCCTATGCCAGGGATAATAGAACACCCAGACACGTCTCCAGCCACTGAGCTCTGGCCCTTCTTCTTCAAAGGTGAGGCTAGTATTAGATGTGCTCAACTCCTGCTTGCATACATCCTGTAGACATCTGTATGATCTTCTTTGACAATCACTCATAGCCGAGTTAGATTGTCTTCCATAAACACAGTCTTAACAGTGAGTCCGTAAGTGGCTGTGGAGGCCAATTCTGGATCCACATGTCCCTCCACAGTGGGGACGTAGGTTTCCGGGTGGGAGTTGATCACGGTGAGGGTTTGCCAAGCATGCCTTCCTCTGAGCACGTTTCTCCCTTTCGTCCTGAGTTCAAGTGTCTTCAAAGTCCATGACACCTTTGGTAAAGGCCGTTCTCCAATTGAAGCGCTCGCAGGCCAGTGTTTCCCGATTGTCGGTGTTTATACTACATTTCTTAAGATTTGTCTTGAGACCTCTTTTGTTGACCACCAGCATTACGCTTTCCATTTTTAAGTTCAGAATAGAATAGTTGCTTTGGAAGACGATCATCAGGCATCCGCACAACATGACCAGTCCAACGAAGTTGATGTTGAAGAATCATTGCTTCAACACTGGTGATCTTTGCTTCTTCCAGTACTCTGGCATGAGTTCGCCTGCCTTCCCAAGTGATGTGTAGAAATTTCAAAGATATTGTTGATGGAATCTTTTGAGGAGTTGCCGATGGCGTTTGTGAAACATGGACCACTTATAAATGCCATCTGTATGGAAGACAACGGTGAGAACAGGATGGTGGACTAGATGGGCCTTTGGTCTGATCCAGGAGTGCTCTCCTTACGTTCTGACATAACCATTCGGGACTCTTTAGTTTAGAGAAAATATGAGGGGCAATATCGAAACAAAATAAAAAAATTCCTTCCAGTAGCACCTTAAAGACTAACTAAGTTTGTCATTGGTATGAGCTTTCATGTGCATGCACACTTCTTCAGATAAGGGGCAATATGTTATAGGGGAAAGGGTAATTGCCTGAATTGTTATTTTTTTCTTTTTTTGCAGGACGTTGAAATGGAAAACCATGCATGGTAGAAATGGGGGAAAGCATGCAAAAAGGTTTGTCTCTCAATGCACCCCTGGTCTTGCTGAAGAGGCAGCAGATCTAGGCAGCCTGGGTAGCAACTTACTCTGACAAAGGTTAGAAGTGAACGAAGCCCTTTGGAGTCAATACTTCCAGTCCATCACTCCTAAACTTAAAGATACGTCTCCTAGGTCTCATGACTTCCCAGCTGATGTGCTCCCTGCACTGCTGGACTGCCAAGTTACTGTGGGAGGCGATCAACTCCTTGGGCCGAGGAGAAGGTTGTGGCTCCCGTCCTACAGGCCTCAAGAGTTGTTTCAGTGGGTTTCCGCTAGCCAGTCTCAGATCACCAGCACCGGAGCCAGGAACCTTGACCCCCATCTTACTTGGTAGTCCTGTAGCCTCCAACTCCATCTCCTGCTTACTTGTCATGGGTAAATGTCAGCTTCTCTCAACTTCTTTTTTTTTAAAAAAAGCTTCAGTAAAGTTCTCCACATTTCCACTTCAGAATTACAAGGTCCTCATGAAAATTAATCAACATTTCAATGCAAAGCCGTCCCACTCTACACATTTTTGCAATATCGCCTAACACACCCCTTTTGGCAAAGCCATTTCCCTGAATATAATGCAGTTTTTGTATGATTTTTGCTCATTTATATGCACATTTTACCCCTCGGCATATGGGTTTTTGTACTGATTGTGGCACTGCAACATTCAGAGAAGTGTGAGCTTTGAAGGGTGGCTGTGTCTCGGTTTGCGTATTATTGAGGAAGCAGCGAATTTGGTGAATTTGTCATGCGATGCAGGCGGAATTGAATTTATCCGCCATGTTTACTGCTGTCTCCTGGACTCGGGGGGTCCTGGCGGATTGGGGATTAACCTTCCTTAGAGAGACCCCGTTTGTGCTGTGAGAAAAGCCTCCTCGGGCCTACAGTGGAAGGATTCTGGCTTGTTTAAAGAATGTTCCTCAGATCACGCGTAGGCAGATTACCCAAGAACAGGCACGTTGATCCCAGTGGCACAGAGATTCTTGATAACTAAGGAGCATTGTTTACCAGTGAATGGAGTTTTAAGGGAGTTCCCCCCCTCCCCTCTCTCTCCCATTCTCTTGTAAAAATGATGATGGGAGCCTTGAGAAAATAAGCCATCAGAATGTTTCGCCACCGTGCAATGTCGTCCCCCACGATTTTGGAGGTGGAGGAACCGAGTTCAGGAGTCAAAATGGGACAACACACTGCAGATACAGTTTGGGAGAGATAGTTTGAAGTAGAGAAACTTCACAAAGGAGAAGAACTCCAGTTGAAATGCAAGATAGGTTGAGCTGCAGGTATTAAACATTCTGAATTAGTGATACCAGCCCCAGTTGCTGTTATCATCAACATCAAGTTATCCTTTTAAATTTATTTATTTAGTTTTTCAAACTAAAATTTTACAGAGATATATCAAACATAAATCATAAAAACAAGAATCCAAGGAATCTGGACTTTCATCCTCCCCTATTATTAACCATTTCCTCCTGCATCTTTTATGATGATCCAAATCTTTTACCTCTCCATTGTGTCCAAAATTCACCATTAAACTACACGTGTTATTCCAATCCTACTAACGATTTTAACTGTTTACAGTGGTCGTTAAGATAAGTTATACATTTTCCCCATTCCTTATTAAAATTTTAGTCTTCCTGATTTCTGATTCTTCCGGTCATTTTAGCCATTTCGGCATAGTCCATCAACTTCATCTGCCATTCTTCTCTGGTAGGGTCTTAATCTTCTTTCCATCTCTGGGCCAATAACATCTGTGCAGCCGTGGTCACATACATAAATAGTCTTTTCTGCTCCCTTGGGATTTCGCCCCCTAGAATTTCTAAAAGGAAGGCTTCAGGTTTTTTAACAAAGGTTATTTTAACAACATCCATTTAACAAGCACAGGAATCTTTTGCCCAATGTGGTGCTCGAACCCACAACCCTGAAATTAAGGGTCTCCTGCACTGCTGACTGATGAAGGTGTTTTAGGATGCACACCGTCCTCCACCATGCTTCAACAGGGATCATAGAATCATAGAATCACAGAGTTGGAAGGGACCACAAGGGCCATCCAGTCCAACCCCCTGCCAAGCAGGAATCACCATCAAAGCATTCCTGACAGATGGCTGTCAAGCCTCTGCTTAAAGACCTCCAAAGAAGGAGATTCCACCACACTCCTTGGCAGCAAATTCCACTGCCGAACGGCTCTTACTGTCAGGAAGTTCTTCCTAATGTTTAGGTGGAATCTTCTTTCTTGTAGTTTGAATCCATTGCTCTGTATCCGCTTCTCTGGAGTAGCAGAAAATAACCTTTCTCCCTCCTCTATATGGCATCCTTTAATCTATTTGAACATGGCTATCATATCCATAGCTGCCAAGTTATCCCTTTTTTTAAGGGATTTTCCCTTATGCTGAATAGGCTTCCTCGTGAGAAAAGGGAAAACTTGGCAGCTATGATCATATCACCCCTTAACCTTCTCTTCTCCAGGTTAAACATGCCCAGCTCCCTAAGCCATTCCTCATAAGGCATCGTTTCCAGGCCTTTGACCATTTTGGTTGCCCTCCTCTGGACACGTTCCAGCTTGTCAGTATCCTTCTTGAACTGTGGTGCCCAGAACTGGACACAGTACTCCAGGTGAGGTCTGACCGGAGCAGAATATAGTGGTAATATTACTTCCCTTGATCTAGATGCTATACTCCTATTGATGCAGCCCAGAATTGCATTGGCTTTTTTAGCTGCTGCATCACACTGCTGACTCATGTCAAGTTTGTGGTCTACCAAGACTCCTAGATCCTTTTCACATGTACTGCTCTCAAGCCAGGTGTCACCCATCCTGTATTTGTGCCTTTCATTTTTTTTGCCCAAGTGTAGTACTTTACATTTCTCCCTGTTAAAATTCATCTTGTTTGCTTTGGCCCAGTTGTCTAATCTGTTAAGGTCATTTTGAAGTGTGGTCCTGTCCTCTGGGGTATTTGCCACCCGTCCCAATTTGGTGTTGTCTGCAAACTTGCTCAGGATGCCCTCAAGCCCATCATCCAAGTCGTTTATAAAGATGTTGAAGAAGACTGGGCCCAAGACAGAACCCTGTGGCACCCCACTAGTCACTACTCTCCAGGATGAAGAGGAGCCATTGATGAGCACCCTTTGGGTTCGGTCAGCCAGCCAGTTACAAATCCACTGAATGGTAGCATTGTCTAGCCCACATTTTACTAGCTTCTTTACAAGAATATCATGGGGCACCTTGTCAAAGGCCTTGCTGAAATCAAGATATGCTACATCCATATCAAGATATGCTGAAATCAAGATATGCTACATCCATATCAAGATATGCTGAAATCAAGATACGCTGAAGGTCTACTTGCATATATGTCCCATGTACCACCTTTGCCAACCTGGCATCCTCCAGGTGTTTGGAACGACAACTCCCATCAGCCCCTAAACCAGCGCAGATCTTATCACTGCTAAGAGATCAGCTGCACATCAGGGGTGGAGCCTAGACTGGAAAAGGATCACCTTCAGTGAAAAGTCTAAAAGTGTTCAAGATTGGGGCACAGCTCAACTGCAAACGGTTTAATTGCCATGTGGCTACTCCCACCCCCAAACAAAGAATCCTGGGAACTATAGTTTTGGTGTGTGTGCGATACTGCTAAGAGAGCTGCAATTCCCAGGGCTGTCTTAAGCACCTCTGGTGCCCTGGCGCCGTGGTGCGACGGATCCCGTTTCCCAGCACAGCGGGCGGGCGCAGCGGAGCGGCAGAGCGGCCGGTGGGCAGGTGCAACTGCGCAGCGCCCCCCCTGGTGGACCGGCACCATGGCGCCTTGCGCCACCCAGCCTGATCGTAGGGCCGGCCCTGGCAATTCCCCTGCAAAAGAAAGGCTTTGGTGTAGCTGTGCCCTTTAAAAAAAAACAATATTCAGGACCTGCTTTGAAGTGTGGAAGGAGAAAAAGAGACTGATATTGGGGGTGGAGGTCTCACACACCGGGGGGGGGGGCTGGTGCTACAGCACATTCCGGTCACTTTTGACTTTAAGACTTGATGTAGGTCTGATGGGGGGGGGGGCGGAATTTCAGATTCCAGCAGAAGAGGAAAGCACAGAGATTTCTTTGTGGGTGGGTGGACAGATTAGCAGCAAAGCTCAAAGGCTCAAGCCTGGATATAGCCAAGATTAAATTGCAGGAGAAAGCAGCGTATTTTAAGAACGTTCGTTGAGGCTATTTTCTTTCTGCCTCGATAGCAATAAGAATAGCAACACTGTTAGCGCAGGTCAAACATTCACACACACACACACACACACACACACACACACACACACACACACATTTTTATTAATGGGGCTTGTGTCTTTGGCATCCATCCCTTTTGGGCCCATTTCACTATTTATAACGGGTGTGGAACGGGCGAGGGAGGGGGGTGGTCCTCTAGATAAAGTTGGACTCCAATTCCTAACAGCCCCAGCCAGCTTGGCAAGAGCCGAGGATGATGGGAGTTGGAGTCTAGCAGCACACAGATGCCCTGCCCAGGTTCCCTACACACCTGGATTATAACAAGTGGGAACTGCAAAAGCAATGTGGCGGTATGTCCTCATTCTCTAGCAAGAGTGCTCCATCTGCTTGGCAGGGGGTTGGACTGCATGGCCCTTGTGGTCTCTTCCAACTCTATGATTCTATGACAGGCATCCCCAAACTTCGGCCCTCCAGATGTTTTGGACTACAATTCCCATTGTAGCACACCTCCTTTTTGTTCCTCAGCACCCATGTGTTGGCTCCAGTGCTGTCGGCCAGGGGCGACAGATTTGGAGATTAGAAGGAGCGGTAAATAGGCAGAACTGATAAGGTGGGGTGGAAGATCTCATTCCCTGTCCACGTTCCCTACTTAATGCTACGCTAAATTCCACCCGATACGCAAACCGAAAAAACAGCCGTCTCCCGAAACTTGCACTCCTCCGAATGTTGCGATGCAGTTCTCCAACCAGATGCTGGGGGGGGGGAGGCATATACTAGGGGAAAGTTTGCATTGAAATATATATATATCAGTGAAAGCAGCGTGTAAAAATGCATTTGGGAAGACAGCCTTGCAAAAAAACTTTTCAGTGTGGCTAAACTGCTTTTTGGAAGTTGTATGTTTTAGAAAGGGGAGAGTTCTATTACCGGTAGGAGAACTGCAGACTAAAATGCTGGTGAATTTTCATGAGGAATTTTTCTTTTTCAAAAAAATCTCAAACTGATACGGAGAAACGAACTTTAAGACTGGAAGAAAATGAGAAACTGAGTGAAACCGAAATTGACAGATTCACCCATCCCACAGACAGACTCCATGTGCATTTTAAGTTCTGACTTTCTCTCTTAACAAATGATCACCCGAAATCCTCGCTTTCTACCCATGGTGAAACTAGAGTCAGGTAACTGGGGCACCAGCCACAGGGAAGCACAAGCCAGACCGTTTGCAAAATTAGCAATGGTCCCTTAACATAAAGGACAGCCAATAAAACAGAACCGTAGAATCATAGAGCTTGAAGGGACCACGGGGGTCATCTAGTCCAACCCCCTGTAATGCAGAAATCTTTTTGCCCGACGTGGAACCCACAACCCTGAGATTAAGAGTCTCATGCTCTACCGACTGAGCTATCCCAGATATTATTGACAGTGTTTTGTTTCCCTGCCTATGGAATTATTATTATTATTATTATTATTATTATTATTATTATTATTATTATTCTCCCCATTTTATCCTCACCACATCCCTATGAGGTAGGTTAGGCCGAGAGAGAGTGACCAGGCCTAAAGTTATCCAATGGGCTTCATGGATGAGTGGGGATTTGAACCCTAATTTCCCAGGGCTTCAGCCCCCCCTCCAATGGTTTCAAGATGGTCAGCAACAAGCAAATGCCAGTCTCCGCACTTGCAGCCTAGCACAGCAGAGCACATTCGGCCAATAATAATGTCTGTTAGGGAGAAGGATAAAACCCAGTTGGGTCCTATCCAGGGCCAGTGCGTCCATTAAGGCGAACTAGGCAGTTGCCTAGGGCGCCAAAATGGAGGAGGCGCTGGCACGATGGGGAGCGCTGCTGGCTTCACAGGACTCGCTCTGCTGCACGGCCGCTGTGCCCCGACGCCACCTACCTGCGTCCAGGGCGGGCAGCAGCAGCGGCGCCAGTGCAGCCCAGGTGTGCCCGGAGCGCCGAGGGCAGCAGCGTGTGGAGGACACGTGGGGCGAGAGCAGCCCCTTCCCGCGTGCACTAGAGCCGGGCCTTCGGCTCCAGGCGCCGTCACCGCGCTCTACTTCTCGGGCAGGCGGGAGCAGCTGCTGTTGCGCCCAGGGGTCCGTGGCTGAAGCCCGAGGGCAGCCAGAGCAACCCAGCCGCCGACGTCACAGGTAAGCGGGAGGGGCGCTGGGAAGGGAAGGGGGTGAAGGCTGAGCCAGGCCCACAGGGAGGAAGCAGACACCCGGGGGGGCACCAGAAGGTGATCTTGCCTAGGGCGCAAAAAACCCTAGCACCGGCCCTGGTCCTATCTAGCCAGCAGATTCTGGCTGGGCAACAGATAGTTGCACTCCTGCGTCTAAACAGAAGCAGTCTATCTGATTTGAAATGCCAGAGGTAGTGCCCTTAAAGGACCACGACCTTTCTTAACTTGTCCCAGATGCTATCGGATGTGCCTCGCAGGGAGGGGTCAGCCCAAGGCTAACTCCTCTGGCACCATCTGTAGATCTCTATCCCAGATGATCCTTTTATATTTGCCCGCTGCTGCTGGCGGCTCCTTGCGAGGGGGCACAGAGCTGAAACCCACCCACCCCCCCAAGTTACAGAACTGCCTTTTTACAATGCCGCTCCCCAATGCCTCTGGAGTCGTCGTGGCAGCATTCAGGCCAGTCCCCCCCAGAGCAGGAGGCCTCTGAACTTCATCCTGCGCTGAGACCTCTAGTGCTTTTCTTCCTCCACATCCTGGCAGAGTTCCTGCAAAGTACAAACACGCACAGAGCTCCTATTGTTCGCAGCCCTTCACGAGCCCCATTCATCCTAATATGGAATTCGGCAGGAAACCCATGATTTCCTGACATACAGCAAGCTGGGGGAAATAAAGGGGTTGCGTAAAAATGAAAACCGTCCATTAAACCCCTCCAGCTTCCCTTCTCCGGTTGGGAATGCGATGGCCAGTGGGGTGGGCTTAGCACAAATCCCAGATTTTTCAGGCCGGAGCAACGAAGAGAAGGAGGCACTCGGTTCCTCAGACGGCGTCTATTTTTAAGCTGTGCGAAATACCAAAGTCTCTCTGCATCCAAGATGAAGGTTTCCTGACTCGGGCTCACAACACGCTCGTGCCCCTATTATTGTCTTATTTATTCTCCCCGCGTGGTTTTCTTCTCGGCTTGAGAAAGTTCGGGCTGGGACAAGCTTGGGATTCAGCGTTATGATTTCGTGAAGGCCCGCTACTTCAAAAAAGGGGGTGGGGGCAAAACGACTACAGAAACTAACTCAGGAAAAAAAGGCTTTTTGCTGCTTCCATGTATGCCTGAAATTCTGGGGGAAGCGGGCAGGTAGATAAAAACAAACAGCCAGGATGAGCAGCAAAGTTGATGAGCAACACAGCCACCCTGAGGGCAGCGTGAAGAAGATGCTCAAATGTGTGGTGGTCGGGGATGGAGCTGTGGGCAAGACCTGCCTGCTGATGAGCTACGCCAACGATGCTTTTCCGGAAGAATACGTTCCTACGGTGTTTGACCACTATGCAGGTAAGAGCACGCTTGTTTCTCCTGCCCTGAGCAGAGACTTACATCACAGTGGGGGGTTTTCTGGGGGTACTCAAGTACCGGCACCTTTCTCTCCCCGCCCCAATGTTAAAAATGCGGCCCTTACTGTAACAACTTCGTGGTGAGTTACCGGCACTTTTATTATTTCCTAAAAAGAAAAGCACCGCTTCTACGTTACATGGGATGAGAAGGTAAAGTTGGGTGGCAGAATTCAGGACAGTACCAATTCAGATTTTGGGTGGCTTCAGATTTTTTGGGGGGGTGGTGGGTACTTCGGCTACTTCGTCTGTTCATGGCTACTTCGTCTGTTCGCCTTCTGTGTGCTCATTTTGCTACCTGCACAGAGATTGGTTTTTTGTGGGTGGAGGGGAGATAAGACTCCACACCTGAAGTGGAACAGTTCAGAGTCTACTGCCTCTTTTCAATGTCTCATTCTCTTGATTGGCTCAAATATTCTACTTTCCTTTTGTTCTAATGGCATGTTGTGGTTATTGCAAATGTGCTCATTCTCTAGTCCCATCATTCCCACCCACACCCACCCCATAATTCACCTCTGGAGTTTCCATCTCTTGCAAAAAAAAGAGGGGGGGTCTCTGTATTCAATGAGAACACCCCAGTAGAGTCTTGGTGTCTAAAGTGTGAGGTCACAGGGCTAAGCTGTGGAGGATGGTTGCCAGGGAGATAGAAGCTCCTCCTCTGCCTAGCCTGACAAGTGTTCTGATTGGGCTACAGGCCCATGCATCTGTTTACTGGATCAGAGGCAGAGTGACATACAAACAAGCCATTCCCCTCCCCATACCCTTTTGTATGAACACCAAGCCGTAAAAAACCCCTGATATGCTAGATTTCTACATGCAGGGTTGATTAATTAGTTAATTGCTAAGGAGGAGAATTTACAGCTCTCCAGCCAAAAAATTGAGGGAAGTGTACATAAAAAATGCACAGGGTTTTTTTGCAGGGGGTATTTTTGGAGGGGTGGAATTTTTAAAATACAGGTGACAGAAAGTTAGAATTGCATCGAAAAGTGCATTTATTTCAGTAATGCAAATTATTATTTTTAATTTTTCTTTTAATTTTTACAAATGCTTACTTTTGGAAATTCCACAGTAATAAAACAAATAGTTGCAATCATACAAAATAAACAAAAGTAAACATCGCTATTACATTTCATTAATTACATTCCATTTATAATTGACCCGCCTAACAACAAATAATTACAATTACAACAAATAAAGGCTTGACATATCTTGCTTTGCGTGTCATGCATCTATCTCATATATTGGTTTCACCTTATAAGTTGCGTTACTGAAATAAATGCACTTTTCGACGGTATTCTAATTTTCCGAGTTTCACCTGTAATTGAATTTTTTTGAAGATGAAACCTGTGGAGGGAGAAGTGTGAGACTACAACTCCCATCATCCGTGAGCACTGGCGATGGGAGTGATGGGAGAGGGAGTTCAACGAGCTCTGAGGCACCACAGTTTCCCCCACCCATGGGGAAAAGGGCAGAATAAATTTGTAAATAAATAAGTGCTGAGATCTGAAACGGCCTCCTCGATAGACAATTGGGCATGTGAGTCCTGCTCACCTTTCTTTAAAAGGAATAAAATAATTTAGAGGGGGAAATCAACATCGCACTATGGCAACCATCCCACCAGTACCAGTTTTTCATCTTGCTGGATGGAACAAGACCCATGTGCTGTTTGGGGGGTTCAGGGCCAATTTTGGGGGTTCGGGGGACGTGGGGCGGGTGAAGAGGGGGAGAAAGCCCCATTGCACTAGGAGGAGTTAGCGGGATCCCACCCTGGATTTGGAAAATTATACAGAGCCACGGTGGAGCAGTGGTGAGAGTGTTGGACCAGGACTGGGAGAGACCAGAGTTCAAATCCCGACTCAGTCCTGAAGCTCACCTCAGTCCCATCAATGCCTCCCAGTCTAACCTACCTCACAGGGTTGTTGTTAGGATTAAATGAGGAGGGAGAGAACCACTCACATGCCACCTTGAGCTCCTTGGAGGAAAAGGAGGGGTATTAGTGTAATAACAACAGCAACAATCCTCTATCTCCGCAGGCAGGTATCACTTCCTTCCACAAGAGATCAAAGCGGTTGAGTTTGAAATTCAGAGACCACCAACCTGCCCCAGAGGTCAGAAACAGCTCTAGGCTGGGTGGGAAGCGGTTGTTTTTTGTTGTTCCAGAATCAATTTCTGTTTGTACACTTTGAGCATTTGAAGATCTAAAACGCACTTGTGTTCTTTGTCAAACTCATCCTTTCCCTCTCCCTTGTGGCGAATGAATCATACATCACAATAGTCAGATTTAGCCTCCAAACAGAGTTTTAGGGGGCAGCTAGAGATCCTTCTTGGCCCAGTTTGAATAGGCTTTTATTACTATCTCTATCTATCTATCTATCTATCATCTATCTATCTATCTATCTATCATCTACAGTGGTGCCTCGCTTAACAAATGCCCTGTAAGATGAAATTTTCGCTTAAAGAAAGGATTTTTCTAGCGGAGGTTGCCTCGCTAGATGAATTCGTTTTATGAAAAATTTGTCTAGCGAATCGCGGTTTCCCATAGGAATGCATTGAAATTCAATTAATGCGTTCCTATGGGCAAAAAAAAAATTCAAAAAAAAAATTCAATGCATTCCTATGGGATTCGCTAGACCAGGCATCCCCAAACTTCGGCCCTCCAGATGTTTTGGACTACAATTCCCATCTTCCCCGACCACTAGTCCTGTTTGCTAGGGATAATGGGAGTTGTAGGCCAAAACATCTGGAGGGCCGCAGTTTGGGGATGCCTGCGCTAGACGAATTTTTCGTTATAAGAATAGACCCGTGGAACGAATAAAATTCGTCTAGCGAGGCACCACTCTATCTATCTATCTATCTATCTATCATCTATCTATCTATCTATCATCTATCTATCTATCTATTGGTTTGTGTCTCCGCTCCTCCACATGCAGCTGCTGGGTGACCTTGGGCTAGTCACACTTCTCTGAAGTCTCTCAGCCCCACTTACCTCACAGAGGGTTTGTTGTGGGGGAGGAAGGGAAAGGAGAATGTTAGCCGCTTTGAGACTCCTTCGGGTAGTGATAAAGCGGGATATTAAATCCAAATTATTATTATTCTTCTACCTCGGAGTTAAGGCTCTGGAGCGTTCCAGAGTTTTACATTTTGAAGGAGCTAATGCTTCTGAGTTTGGCTAACATGTGGAAGCAATACAGAGTTAGCACGGAGGAGTTACTAAGAGTGCTAGGCTAGGGCTGGGGAGAGCTGAGTTTGAATCATGGTGGCCATTTATGTGTCATTTTTGTGATTGTTGTATTTAAATGGTGCAAGCCACCTTGAATCCTGAACTTGGCAGAAAGGCAGGATATAGATACTACTAATACTAATCATACTTGCTGGTTTCCAGACCCTTCATCATCTTGGTTGCTCCCTTCTGCCCACTTTTTCGTTTGTCAATATCCTTCTAAAACTGTGCTGCCCAGAACTGGAAATGAATTGGGCGGGAGGTGGGGGGGAGGGAGGTTTATTGCTGCAGTGCCTACTGACCTAAGGCAACTGATGTGGAGAGGCTATGGCTCCCCACTCTCCAATGTTCCATTTTGTAGGATCCCCTCCACTCCCTTCTCTCTGTCTATCAATGGGGAAACTTGTGTTCCATGTGGCTGCCCCTCATATCTAGTTTGGCCCTAAGATTGCAGGGGACCATTAAGCTGGATGGCAGTCATGATGGCGAGGGCAGAGTGGAAGGGGGAAAGTTGTGGGATAAAGTGGGGCGAGCCTTAATGCAGTGCAGAGTTCAAGCCCTGTATATTTCTAGACTGGAGGTGGAGAAACCTCTTGTCTGCCGGCCAAATCTGGACGAATGACCTAGGTGTCATTATCCTATTAGCACAGACTGAAAATGCTAAACATATGTGGGGTTTGTTTCCATAGCACCCGTTTACATAGGCATTCCCTTAATCTCTCTTGTTTGAAATGCTGTATTTGAATTATGGGTGTTTACATTTTAACATTTCAACGGGAACAATTTTATTGGGTGTTTTCATTATGGCTGTTTATATCTTAATCTTCGTGTAACAGGGTTTTATAAGTAAGTAAACCACTTAGAGCCTGTTTTGGCATTGAGTGGAAGATTAATTAATTACTTAATTAAGAATTAATTAACAGAGAGAGAGAGAGAGCTTTGTGGTTGTGAAAGCAGAAAGCCGTGACTTTGGTACAAAGTGACTTGAAGCTATTTCTTTCACATGTAGGGAGGAGCAGGGAGGAACAGCTGCGATATTGCGCCTGTATAAATCGCATTGAAATCAATAAAGGCATTCTCCCATGGCTATTTCAGAGCCATGAAAAGTCTTGGCTGTTTTGGTTCCCAGCTGTGAGCTGGTGCTGAACATCTGCATTTGGCACACAGCTGCAAAGTCCGGGCCAATTTGCATAGCATTCTGACATGTAGACTTTACACATTGTAGGCTATGGGAATAAGTGCCATGTGTAGAATGCGGCGCGTAACATGCTGAGGGCCTCTTTATCCATCTGCTGGATTAACCATCCATTATGCATCCTGCATTACAGTGGACGTTCTGCATGTCAGGATACTGTGCAAATCTGCCTTTTGCTTTACAAGCACTGTATATAGCTCCGGTTGCCCTCACATGAAAAAGGACATTGTAGAGCCTTGGTCAGACCACGCCAGGAATACTGTGTCCAGTTATGGGTGCCCCAATTTAAGAAGGATATTGACAAGCTGGAAGGTGTGCAGAGGAGGGCAACTGAGATAATCAAGGGTCTGGCCTGATGAGGAATGGTTGAAGGAGCTGGGTATGTTTAGCCTGGAAAAGAGGAGACTGAGAGGAGATAGGATAGCCCTCTTAAGGGTTGTCACATGGAAGAAGATGCAAGCTTGTTTTCTCCTGCTCTGGAAGGTAGGACTCGAACCCATGGCTTCAAGAAAGGTGATTCCGACTAAACATCAGGAAGAGCTTTCAGACAGAAAGAGCTGTTTGACAGTGGAACACTCTCCTTCCTTGGAGGTTTTTAAGCAGAGGTTGGATGGCCATCTGTTATGGATGCTTTAGCTGAGATTCCTGCATTGCAGGGGGTTGGACTGGATGACCCTTGGGTCCCTTGCAACTCTACAACTCTATGATTCTATGATTCTCCCTTTCTCCCTAATAGTAGAACGCTAGTGTGGTCATCCATTGAATCTGAATGTTGGAAGATTCAGGACAGACAACAAGAAGTAGCTTTGGCCTGATCCCCTTCATCCATAGATCTCAGTGCAGTTCACAACATAAAAATACAAGATTTAAAAAAACCACAAAATACATAATAAAAACAGCAATAATCCAATGACCCCGCCTCCTCTCCACCCCCTCCCACAACTCATTTAAAACGTATCAGGTATTAATCAGACAAACAACTGGTTGAAGAGGTTTGTTGTATTTTTTGCCTTGTGCAAAGTTGAAGGCACCAGGCGAGCCTCTTTGGAGAGAGCATTCCACAAGCAGGGAGCCACCACAAAAAGGCCTGTTCTCATGTTCCACCCTCTGGACCTTTTGTGGGGGAGACATACAAAACAGGGCATCAGATGGTGATTTTAGGGTCTGGGTCAGTTCATATTGGGGGGGCATCCTTGAGGTATTGTGGTCCTGAGCAGTTTAAGCCTTTACAGGTCAAAACCAGCACTTTACATGGAAACTAATTGGCAGCCAGTGCATTTAGTCCAGGATCATACCCTCCAACTCCCAGTAAGAAAAATCCGGGATCAGCAGCGGTGCGGCACCAGAAGTCGCTTCTACGCATGTCTGGACATGCGTAGAAGCGACTTCTGGTGCCGGCACTGCCCGATTTCCGGTGCCCAGACATGGACAGAGCGGCACCCGAAATCAGTTCTGTGCATGTCTAGACATGCACAGAAGGAGCCTCCCGGGCAGGTAGGAAATCCGGGGGATTTACGGGATTTTTCTCTATTCGGGATAACAGTGGGGAACGGGTTTAAATACGGGGGTTTCCCGCAAAAAACGGGAGACTTGGCAGCTATGTCCAGGATCAGTGCAATATGCTCAAACCATGTTGCCTATGCAACATATCCAATGCACATCTGTGCAAACAAAAAATGGTAGGAAATGTGTTTGAGAAGACTAAACAACGAGTTTCCTAATAATAACCCAAGCGTCACTCAGTGCAACTTTGGTTTGAAGGAAATCCAGGGTGTTCGAGAAACTGATCAGAGTCTTGGGTTGCCAACAAAGCCTTTCATTACACCAAACATTGTCAGGGGAAGGTAAATAGAAACACTTCCTGCTGTCTCCCTGGACAATGAAGAGTCTTGAAACTTCAAAAAGGAAAGACATAACATGATTAGGATTGTGGGAATGTTCAGGGTGGCAGGAGATGATATATTGTTTATTAATATCCTTCCTAACTTATGCTAGCAAGTTCCTTTATGTAGCAGAGTTACATTCCCCTTTATACATGCACAGCAGATAGCTGGTTGCAGGCTCGTGTGAGCCTCTCACGATTATACCATTCAATCTGTCTCAGATTGGAGTCTAGACACATATAAAAACCATTCTGAATATGCTTATCTTTAAAGTGTTTCGAAAAACACATTGAATCTTCCAAAAGGTTCACCATCGCCATCTCGTGTCACATTGTAATACTGCACTTAAAACACACTTAAAATGTTTTATTTGCAGCTGTATAGCTGAGTCCTATGTATGCACAATGCTGATTGGCTGTGCTCCTGTGACCTCACTAAAAAAAACCTCTCCCCTTCTGCCAATCTCCTGAGCAGTTTTAAGCATTTAAGAAAAATAAATAAATCTTGTTTTAATTTAAAAATTAGACAAGGCACCCGCTGATCTTAGAGCTGGCATCATCAAGTTCCCAGGCCTCAAGTTGTTCACGGATTCCCATTTTAACACCAACACCTTAAATTGGGGTTGGTAACATATAGGCAGCCCATGCAGGTCTCACAAAATAGGTGCTATATGACTGTTCATCGAGGTACCAGCCAATAGTCAGGTGCTGGCATCCTACACTAGCTGCAGTTCTGGAGCCATCTTCAAGGAGAACCTGATGTAGGGTCCAGGAACAGCCGTAGCTAGAGAACCAGCTCAAGATGGAACAGGGGCTTCTTGTTACCAAATGCACCTGACGTGGCTAGCAAAAGTATTTCTCCAAAGAGTGAAAGAGGACCGTGTTGATTTAATTAATTAATTTATCTATCTATCTATCTATCTATTTATCCCTTACTTGCCAAAGTGGGTTATACATACAGTGGTACCTTGGTTCTCAAATGCCTTGGTACTCAAACAACTTGGAACTCAAACACTGCAAACCTGGAAGTAAGTGTTCCGGTTTGCGAACCTTTTTCGGAAGCCAAACGTGCTCCGTTTTGAGTGGTACGCTTCTAATTTGAGTGCCACACTTACATTTTGAGTGCCATACTTCTGTTTTGAGTGTTACGCTGAGGTCTGTCTGTTTTTGCTATTTATTTTGCATTTTTTTGTATTTGTGGCTCTCTTTTTTTGTTTTTGTGGCTGTGTGGAACCTAGTTCAGCTACTGATTGATTGATTGATTGATTGATTGTGTGACTGCAGTACTGATTGATTGATTGATTGATTGATTGATTGTGTGACTGCAGTACATTGTTTATTGCTTTCATTTTATGGCTCAATTCATGTTAAATTGCTGTTTAAGGGGTTTATTTTTATTTTTTAAATATAAATTTTATTAATTTCTCTCTTTAAAAACATAAACACTCAACATACACATATACTATTACAGACAAAAAAAACAGCACATTCTAAAGTCTGGTCATGCAACCAAAAATGCAATCACACAAAAAACAAAAACAAGAAAAGAAAAAAGAAAAAATACAGAAATTAGAAAAAATAAAAATCATTCATTTATATCTTCTTTTAACTGACTTCCAATTATTCTCTCTGTAATCTATGTATGTTTACCTTATTATATCACACAATTCTTATCTTCCATTTACATATAATCTTCCCTTAAATTCAGTTTAGGTTCAACCTTAGTCTGCCGTTAGGATTTCGGATATACCATTACAGTATTCTTTAAATACTCATCAAATATCCTCCATTCCTTTTTTATTTTTTGTTTCGTTTGTCCTCTAATACTTCCAGTAAATTTTGCTAGCTGCGAATATTCTTTCATTTTTAGGGATTGTTTTTAAAAGTCTGGAACGGATTAATCCATTTTGCATTACTTTCTATGGGAAAGCGGGTCTTGGTTTTGGAACGCTTTGGTTTTGGAACAGACTTCTGGAACTGATTAAGTTTGAGAACCAAGGTACCACTGTGTCAAAAATGATTACAAATGTATAGGCACATAATTAAAATACACAATTTAGCGACTCCATCAGAACGTTAACATGGAAATGCACAATTAAAATGCTGGATGTAAGAAGAGCATTAAAACACAGCATATATAAGAGAGAGTTAAAGCAGCAATCAATACGATTGAAGGCGGAGGTTGGGGTCAGTTCCCTTTCCCTGATCTCCTGACCTGAACATCCTGTTCTTAGTTGAATTGAATTTGATTTTAAAATCAGTTTAAAATGATCATCAATGAGAAGAGTAGGGTGAGCCCTTAATATACACACCAAGTGTCAAAAGCCAGGGCGAAAAATGAGCAGAACTGGTAATTTGTTCAGAACTGTGATTTCTGCGGCAAACTGCTTGAAACAGGGCACAGCAAATATGGAGGAGGGGGCGTTGCTCGATGATTTAATTTCAGGAAACTTCCAAACTCCTGCTATTTAGAAGAAGAAGAAGGGGAGGCCATGTTTTCTATTAAAATCCCTGGCGGAAAAGGCTCTCAGAATGTTGGCTGTATTTCCCCCGTTTTGCTTGGACAGCAGCAGCTGTATTGCGAAGCAGGGGGGAATCTGTGGATATTAATAAAGCCGCAGAAAATGTTTGTCCTTTGGGGAATGTGACAAAAATAACACAATGAAAATTGGTCCATTGACTCTCGCTATTTACGGCCATGTATATATAAATGTGTGCATGTCTTTTGCAAGATCTCCCGGGGGCAGGAAATGGTGAGGAGCTTATAAAACTGCCTCTAGTTTTCTGAAAAGTCGTGGCAAGTCTGTTTTAAAAAAATAACAATTGTAAATCAATAAATTTGATGGGTAAATGATACTCTACCCAAAAAATACAGAAGTAGTCAGCTTCTACCGATAACTGCATACTTGAATCCCTGGGAGGGCTAGTTGAATTTCTGTACAGTGGTACCTCGGTTTATGAACACAATTGGTTCCAGAAGTCTGTTCATAAACTGAAGCGTTCATAAACTGAAGCAAACTTTCCCATTGAAAGTAATGGAAAGTGGATTAATCTGTTCCAGATGGTCCGCGGAGTACTTAAACTGAAGTGTTCATAAACTGAAGCGAACTTTCCCATTGAAAGTAATGGAAAGCGGATTAATCCGTTCCAGACGGGTCCGCGGAGTACTCAACCTGAAGCGTACTTAACCCGAAGCATGGGTGTAATTGGTTCCGGAAGTCTGTTCATAAACTGAAGCGTTCATAAACAGAAGCGAACTTTCCCATTGAAAGCAATGGAAAGTGAATTAATCCGTTCCAGATGGGTCTGCAGCGTTCGTAAACCGAAAATTCGTAAACCGAGGTGTTCATAAACCGAGGTTCCACTGTAGTTTGAATTTGCTAGTACGGTAGTTGTTATGGGCTCCATATGTTAGTTCCTTTCATTTGTAATATCTGCTTTAAAAGGATATCTTATCAAGTTGCTCTGTACTGCTTTAAAATGCAGATTTTTAAAAAAGCTTTTTTTTTTAAGGAGGGAGACTGCCTCCCGCTACAAACCAGGCAGGTACATAGCTCTTTTCATCTTTAAGTAGAGATCTTTATCCCACTCTGTATTGGATTTGAAATTGTTTTTACGTAGCAAAGTGTTTTTAATTGGTTTTACATTTTAAAAGTATTTTTAATGGTTATAACTTTTTTAAAAAAAATCTATTAAATTCAGCAATTGCTTTCATTAGTGATGTTTTCATTGCGAAATCCCTTTGAGGTATTTTATGGGAAGTGATTCACAAATGGAATGAAACAAAAGCACATTTCGTCTGTGGTTGAGGATTTTTTTAACCCATTTTTGAACCGCACAGAGATTTATTTGAAATACAGAACAGTATATTTCTCCTTTAGTGCTGGGACACACCATCAGCCTTCTAAATCCACCCACCCAACTAACTCTAAGCTTGCCTGACATGTCCTGGTTTTCGGGGGCAAAAATGGCATGGGGGGGGGGGGATTTTGCCAAATGTCAGGAAAAACCCGGATATATGGGGGGAAAGCTTAACAACTTTCCTTTTTGAAATATGGCAACGCTAGCTAACTCTCACTCTGCCCAGGAATTTCCATGTTTGGTTAAAAAAAAGGTAAAGGTAAAGGACCCCTGGACAGTTAAGTCCTGTCAAAGGTGACTAAGGGGTTGCAGCGCTCATCTCACTTCAGGATCCGGCGTTTGTCCACAGACAGATTTCCAGGTCATGTGGCCAGCATGACTAAACCGCATCTGGCGCAAAATGGGACACCCTGACGGAAACCAGAGTGCACGGAAATGCCATTTTACCTTCCCGCCACAGTGGTACCTATTTATCTACTTGCACTTTGACGTGCTTTCGAACTGCTAGGTTGGCAGGAGCTGGGACAGAGCAACGGGAGCTCACTCTGTCGCAGGGATTCAAACCGCCAACCTTCCAATTGGCAAGCCCAAGAGGCTCAGTGGCTTAGACCACAGCTCCACCCGCGTCCCTTGTTTAGTGCAGTTTAATCAAACCTTGATGAACTTTTACTAAGTCCAGGAATTCTGGGGAGGATCTGGCACCCAGGAGTTTAGCGCATCCTTGTCCCGGTCCCCTCCAAATTCATAACAATCCCAAGAGGTTATTTTCTACCATTTCTGTTTAGGGCCATTGGAAAGCATGGCTCAAACTGCATCCCCAAACTGCGGCCCTCCAGATGTTTTGGCCTACAACTCCCATGATCCCTAGCTAACAGGACCAGTGGTCAGGGATGATGGGAATTGTAGTCCAAAACATCTGGAGGGCCGAAGTTTGGGGATGCCTGGCTTAAATGATGCTATACGTAGTTCATGGGTGTGTAAAAAAATATAACTGATGCTTTGTGGATAATGTTTTGGTTTCAAATCAGAGTGTTTACAGGTTTGTTGCTGATGATGATGAAAGTGGGGGGCTACGGCTACAATCCTAATCCCTTACCTGGGCATTAGCCCCCAGTGAATTCAGCGGGGCTTACTACTGCATAAACCTGGCTAGGAGTGCAGCCTTAGGGAGTTAGCAAATAAACGAGTCCCATTTGCCAGCCAAGATGCCTGCGAGGTAGACCTGAGCCTAATGGGCTCTCTCCTCAAGCGGTTTCCAGCAACTGGCATTCAGAAGCATTGTTGCCTCCAGCCACAGAGTGCTACCCGGCACATCCCAGCCAAAGCAATGCACACGGCAGACAGTTAAGTATTTATTGTCAGAGGTAACACTTAACAGTCGCTGCTACGGCTCTGGATCTCTGCTCATCTAACGGCTAGGCAGCTATTCCCAAGTCTGCACTCCTTGGAGCAGTTGCAGCAACAGGGAACCATCCAGTCCGCCAGTTTATGTACCTTCCCCCAACAAGCTGGGCGCACGTAGCCGGAGACTATGCCTGGGTTAGAACTTCCTCTGCTCCTCCCTTTTCAGTCCCCTCCTGGTTCTGGGGGACAGTGGTGCAGGAGAGGGTGGGGAAGCACCTGGCCTTTCACTTGCCTGGCCTGCCTCTTCCTCCTCTTCCCTTTGGCTCCCCACCCCATAAAATATCTGAGAGGGCAGGGCCCCCCAAAGCTTATGGGCATTTCCATTCAAATGACTTGTGATCCATTATGCAGGGTGGAGCTTACTTGGAGCCCCCCAACCCATATTTTATTCAAGTTGGCGACCCTGTTCTGACTCATCCTGTACTCCACCCTCCATCTCGGAAGCTTCCCCTGCCTCTGATTCTTGCCTCCTTTTTGAAAATAGTGTTCATTAGATTTTACAAGCATAGAGATATAACAATACCAAATAAATATCCACATTTAGAGATTTCTCTGAATCTCTAGACTCCCCCCCCTCCCCCATCCCCTCCATGGGTCTTATTGTGAACCTTTTCAACTGCATATTATTTCATAATCCATATTTTGTATCTGTCCATATTATCCTTAGCAATTGTTACATTACAAGGGTTCTTAAAAATCCTGCTAATGTTCTCATCTGCTTACAGTGGTCTCCTAAATACGGTAAGTCATAATTCCGCAACCCACCAACCCCCATTCTTTCTTGAAGTTTTTGTCTTCTTTGTTGCTGAGCTTTCCAGTCAGTTTTGCCATTTCGGTGTAGTTCATCTGCTTGATTTGCCATTCCTCTCTGCTTGGGACTTTGTCTTCTTTCCATCTCTGGGCTGATTCTTGCCTCCTTGCTGGTACAGACCCCCCACAACCCCCCCCCCCCAGTAAGATTCCAGCCCCGTCACCCCCAGGGGCACACTGATTTGTTTCCTGCCAGGCCCTGACATCTTTGCTCATGCTAAAATATTTAAATTTGCAAGGTGCCTCTTGGCTCCACTTTTTTCTGATCGAGTTCCCCCCGGCAACCTGGAGCATTTATTTCAAGGCCAAAGCCCACCCAATGAAGGCAGGTTGTTCACACATGACGTGAGTGTACAGCAGTCTCTTACTGAAGCATCCCAGATGGAGTTTTCATGCGCGGCCCGAGCTCAACTCACACTGGGCCCTCTTAAATGGCCGTCACTCACACATTCAGCTGTGAGTCATTGAGTGATAAGTCATGAGTTGATAAGATATCGAGTGATATATCTGCATGAGTGATTCGGAGCTTCCCAGTTGGGTTTGTGATGGGTAGAGAAGCAGGCTTCAGATGACTGTGCTCAAGCCAGCCGTGACCTCTGAAGCTTTTAACTTTGTTGAAAGTCTTCACTTCTCACCAGGGCAGGATTTCGGTTTGATGAGGCCCTAAGCTACTGAAGGTAATGGGGCCCTTTAAATATCCAGCTGTCCTTTGTCAACAACAAATTGTCGCTGTTTTTTTTTGTGTTGAATATATGCTATATGGTAATTTCTGGACCTAATAGGTATCTAAAGCCATTTGCACATAACAAAATATGTATTTTATCAAAGTAATTGTTGAACTGAAATACAATTAAGAAGAAGTATATTAATACGGTAGTGAAATAATTGTTAAGCTCTAACTTAAAAATGATTTTTATTCATAACAAACTTAATATTATATTAATAATTAATTAATTAATAGTAATTAATAGTAATTAATAGTAATAATTAATTAATAATTAAGATTAAGATTGTTGTATTTTAATACTTTTGTTGGAAGCTGCCCAGAGTGACTGGGGAAACCCAGCCAGATGGGCGTGGTATAAATAAATTATTATTATTATTATTATTATTATGCAAACACATTGGCATTTGGCAATAACAAAATTTACAAAGACTCATATTCTAGACTCTAGAAACCTGCTATAACATGAAATAATAATAGGTGTAAATATATGATGCAAACTACTAATAATTATAAATAGCAGAATGTACAGGTGAAACTCGGAAAATTAGAATATCGTTGAAAAGTACATTTATTTCAGTAATGCAATTTATTATTTATTATTTTTCTTTTAATTTTTACAAATGCTTTCTTTTGGAAATTCCACAGTGATAAAACAAATAGTTACAATAATACAAAAAAATAAACATCGCTATTACATTTCATTAATTACATTCCGTTTATCATTGACCTGCCTAACAACAAATAATTACAATTACAACAAATAAAGGCTTGACATATCTTGCTTTGCATGTCATGTCTATCTCATATATTGGGTTCACCCTTTAAGTTGCAATACTGAAATAAATGTACTTTTCGACGATATTCTAATTTTCTGAGTTTCACCTGTAGGCACTCTATATATAGAAGTGAGCAAACCAGTGATATTTTAGGGAGCAGGTTAGCAGGCAGGGCCCATGACTTACATCATGGGAGCCTACACAATGCAGAACACTGTTGCTGTATGTAGGTTTTATTTTTTTTATTTTTTTTATCTTATATTTTGGAAATGTACATCCAGTTGTTTTTTTCTTTAATTTTTTTTGGGCGGGGCAAGAGAGTGGGGCCCTAAGCCAGGCAGCTCCAAACTTCGGCCCTCCAGATGTTTTAGACTACAGTTCCCATCACTGACCACTGGTCCTGTTAGCTAGGGATCATGGGAGTGGTAGGCCAAAACATCTGGAGGGCCGCAGTTTGGGGATGCCTGCCCTAAGGTATAGCTTGTTTAGCTTATATGTAAATCCAGCATTGCATTTCACTGCCACCACACAGAATCTGCGGAGCTACTCTGCCTAATTATTATTATTATTAT
Organism: Zootoca vivipara; assembly: GCF_963506605.1. Taxonomy (NCBI): domain Eukaryota; kingdom Metazoa; phylum Chordata; class Lepidosauria; order Squamata; family Lacertidae; genus Zootoca; species Zootoca vivipara. The sequence continues at coordinate 9,246,983 of NC_083276.1, forward strand.
TATTATTATTTGTTGAGTTTGTTAGTTGCTTCATCTTGCCCAGGCAATGCAACAGACAGACAGACAGACAGACAGACAGACAGACAGACAGACAGACAGACAGACACAAAAGAAACCACAACATAAATACATTAAAACCAAGAAGAAAGAAGAAATGCATTACATATCCTCCAAGAAATATCTGATGAAAATCGTGGTGTCCTATTAACAATAACCATAAAGAAGGCTAATCACCGAGGAATTGATGCTTTTGAATTATGGTGCTGGAGGAGACTCTTGAGCAGGCACCCCCAAACTGCAGACATCCAGATGTTTTGGCCTATAACTCCCATGATTCCTAGCTAACAGGACCAGTGGTCGGGGAGGATGGGAATTGTAGTCCAAAACACCTGGAGGGCCGAAGTTTGGGGATGCCTGCTCTTGAGAGTCCCATGGACTGCGAAAAGATCCAACCTATCTATTCTGAAGGAAATCAGTCCTGACTCGAGTGCTCACTGGAAGGATAGATCCTGAAGTTGAGGCTCCAATACTTTGGCCACCTCATGAGAAGAGAAGACTCCCTGGAAAAGACCCCGATGTTGGGAAAGATGGAGGGCACAAGGAGAGTCGGACACAACTGAACGACTAAACAACAACAACAACAACAAATGACAGCCGGGCGGATTTTCGGCAAATGTCTGAGGAAACCAGGACGTATGGCAAGGGGGTTAATGTGTTTTTTTATTTAAAAAAATGTATTGCCATGTTTACAATCTATGGACAATACAGAGGTGAGGATGCTGCCCAGAAATGATTTCATTTTCGTCCGGTCAGGCTGACTTCTGAGGTAAGTCTGACTCACGTGCCGAACGCCTCTTGCCAACCATAAGCAGCTCAGGAAACAAAGATATGAGACAGAGTGATGAGCTCAGTGCTGGCGACAGGAACGCCCAGTTTGTTGAAAAGGGTGGAGGGGTTCAGAGAGAGGAAAGAGAGAAAGAGAGGCACCTATGATGTTTGCAACATGATTTCTTAGAGATGCTTAGCTAAGGTTGGGCTCATGGGTACAAATAAGTATGACTGAGCCTCGGCCTACAAATTTATATTTATTTATTTATTTATTTATTTTTATTATTATTACTATTATTTATCAATTTTGTATACCACCTCTCATCCGTAGACCTCAGGGCAGTTCACAGCATCGAAACACAAGATAAAAACACAAAATACCTAATAAAAACAAGAATAAAAAACCCAATAACCCCCCCCCCCATCTCACAACGCACTCAGATTTCTGTTGTAGTCTGCCCCTTCTCTGATGTATTAAAGGGGTGGTCTTCGGCTACACCCCTTCTGTGATTTAGGTATGATGTATCTGGGGGGGGGTGGTCTTGAGCTATAGGGTGAGCAATTTCAAAGTCTATATAAGGGCTTGCACACCTTTGCCCAGGGTCCTCCTCTCTCCTGCGTGTGGGGGGAGCACCCTGTTGCAACAGCTTTATTAAAGATCAGGCTTATAACCGCTTTGGTCTGGTCTCTGCTCATTTCCTGACCAGTTTGAGCCTTAAAAGTTACGCTCTCTCCGAAGGTCCAGTCTTCCTTAAGAAGCCGAACTCTTTGAAGGGACCCCTCAATAACATAACAATTACATAACTTTCCTATACAGGGCAGCCTTCAGATGTCTTCTAAAGGTTGTAGAGTTACTTATCTCCTTGGCTTGGGGGGGGGGGTCGTATAACTTCATACCCTCCAACATTTCTCCGATGAAAATAGGGACACCCTAAGGAAAAGTAGGACATTCCAGGGTCAAATCAGAAACCTGGGTGGTTTCTGTAAATCTGGGACACTTGGAGGGCCTGCAGAACATAGCCATGCTCCCTGCACATTTCCCAGGGGCGTCTGGTTGGCCATTGTAGACTAGATGGCCATTGGCCAACAAAGCTCTTCTTATGTATCTTTAGCACGGACAAGATTAGTCCCCCGCCATTTGGCCCTGAGAATGGAAGGTGGAAGCTCCGAGGAATTCTAGAAAACACCCTCCTGGCTTCTGCTCCATTGTTTTCCATTGCCCAGGCCTTTATCAGAGTTGATTAAGCCCCGAATTGCTATGCTTCGTTAAGGCTCTCAGCGGGTGTTTCCTTCATAACCTGCTGAGCATATACTTGAGGTCACTGCCAGAGCCAAACTGTCGCCATGACTCACTCGGCCTGCGGAGGAGGTTTGTTGTGATAATTAGAGAGCCGCAGCGAGTTTTTAACACGGTTCTGAGAAAGTCAGGGAAGGAAGAAAAGAAGAGGGGGGTGCTATTCAGAAAGCAGGAGCCTAGCTATTAAAACCGTCTATGCGGGAAGAGCTAGTCTGGGTGGCAAAAAGGCAGGAGGGAATTAAGCCACCGGTCAAGTGTCCAGGAAGGATTGGCGCCGTGGTCAGAAAATGGACTGGCAGACAGTGAAGAAGAAGAAGAAGAAGAAGAAGAAGAAGAAGAAGAAGAAGAAGAAGAAGAAGAAGAAGAAGAAGAAGAAGAAGAAGAGTTTGGATTTGATATCCCGCTTTATCACTACCCGAAGGAGTCTCAAAGCAGCTAACATTCTCCTTTCCCTTCCTCCGCCACAACAAACACTCTGTGAAGTAAGTGGGGCTGAGAGACTTCAGAGAATTGTGACTAGCCCAAGGTCACCCAGCAGCTGCATGTGGAGGAGCGGAGACGCGAACCCGGTTCCCCAGATTACGAGTCTACCGCTCTTAACCACTACACCCCACTGGCTCTCTTGATGATGATCTCATGATGATGATGACGACAACAACAACAACAACAACAACAAATAATAATAATAATACCCTGCACATCTGGCCAGGCCTTCCCAGCCACTCTGGGTGGCTTCCAACAGAATATTAAAAACACACTAAAATATCAAACAATAAAAGCTTCCTTAAACAGGGCTGCCTTCAAATGTCTTCTAAAAGTCAGATAGTTGTTTATTTCCTTGACATCTGATGGGAGGGCAGGCGCCACTACCGAGAAGGCCCTCTGCCTGGTTCCCTGTAACTTGGCTTCTCACAATGAGGGAACTGCCAGAAGGCCCTCGGAGCTGGACCTCAGTGTCCGGGCAGAACGATGGGGGTGGAGACGTTTTAGAAGAAGCAAGCTATGATCCAGTCCAGTCCCCAGCTGGCAATCAAGGTGCCCTATTGGAAGGAACTGGAACAGCCAGGAAGTCTTCAGAAGCAGGTTCAGAAATCTAACCTCGGAGGTTACCAGAGCAGGGATTGAAATGACCAGGTTATCACTGTCGAGGATGAGCTCAGGTTGGCAATAGACATCTTCCCTCCAGGCAGAGCCGTCTTTCCCATAGGGCTTAGTGGTGCATTGCGCCAGGCTGACAGCCTCTCAGGGGCGCCCCAGCGAGTAGGGGAGCTGCACGGCTTTGCCGGCGGCCTCCCCTTTCCCTCCACGCCTGCCAGCTACACCCCGTCAACTATATGGCTGGCGGGTGTGCAACCACCTTCCCAAAACCTCCACGGGGATTTCTCTCCCGCAGTGCGCAGCTCCCCCCCCCCACTATCCGTGGTAATTTTGGGGCGCTGGGCAGATATTTGCACCCCGGCACCACATCTGCTAAAGATGGTCCTGCCTCTCGGTAATCAAAAGATCTGATGCTTCGGGGTGACATATTCAGGCCTCAGGTTCCCCACCTGGGCATTTGATCTTCCAAGAGCCGTTGAGAAGGAGACCATTATTATCTCCATATTGCAGGTGGAAAACTGAGGACAAGGCAGTGCACATAATGGCAGAGGTGAAGGCTGAGGACTCAGCTACATTAGTAAAAGAACAACATTCTGAATGCGTTATAAACATGCAACACTAGATGGTGCCGGAGAGCAAAAAAAACTATCCAATTTTTAAATAGTGGTGGGTTGTTGTTTTTATAACAATTTAATTTCTAATTTAATTATAGTGTTGCCCCCCCCCCCGGTGTGTAGGTCCACCCTGAATTGGGGACAGCTCATCCTCTTGCATACATATGCTGTAATAGCTCTTTATGGTTCAGGAAGCAGAATGGCTTTATCTGTTTTCAGCTGTAGACCCACCTGGTTGCATAACTTGGAACCCTGGCAGCAGAGGTCCCAGGCGTGTTGAGTTCAGAACCATCAGAGACTGAACATCTTTACAGAACCTGACAGCCAAGGAGAAATCTATTAGCAGCAGCATCCGCAGCTTGGACGCAGAGGACAATTTCGCTCGTGCAGAGAAATTATCTGTCTTAGGTTGGGAATATGGTCCATTTTAACACAGTGTCAGACCGCATCACAATCTCAGATGTATTTATAGCCACCCAGTGCGAGCGGGATAAGGCAGAGTTGGCGTTTGCTCTCGGGGGACGGGGGGGGGATGCTGCCGGAGAATTGAGCATATGCTCGTTTATTGAAGCAGATGCGAATTTAAAATCTCCCCATTGTCCGAGGCCACTTGGGCTCATCTGTGCCCAGCAAAGTGTCATTTGAAAGACCTTGGCATAAAATATCTCCCAGCATTCTTTCATTTGCCCTCACCCGCAATAGCCCGCCCTCCAGAAAAGCTGACTGTATAGTTCAAGGGCTGCCGGATTATCTGTGGCATTGTGAACTGGTCCAATAGCAATGAAAGGGCCTCCTGGCTCTTGACCTTAAGATGTGTCTTGCAGGAGCAGACAAAATGGCAACCGAGCCCAGCGTTTTGTTGCCAGCAGTGGCCAGGCTGACGCCCCGCTTTGCGTGGAGCGGGGAGTTGCTGCAGTTGAGAAATTGTGGATTAAAACAACCCTGCAAAGTAGTCCAGTGTTGCTATCCTAAAAGGGGGGGGGGACATAGGTGCCAAGTTCCGGATTTAAAAATCCGGGATCAGCAGCGCCGCGGCACCGGAAGTCTCTTCTACGCACTTCCGGACATGTGTAGAAGAGACTTCCGATGCTGCTGTGCCCATTTCCAAGATGTCCGCAGCGCCAGAAGTCGCTTTTACGCACTTCCGGACATGCGTAGAAGTGACTTCTGGCGTTGTGGACATTTTGGAAATGGGCACAGCGGCATCGGAAGTCGCTTCTACGCATGTCCAGAAGTGCGTAGAAGTGACTTCTGGTGCCAGCGCCAGAAGAACATGGCCGCCGGCAGGAGCTCCGTATTCCGGGGGAATACGGGGTATTTTGCCATTCGGGACACCTGCGGGAAACGGTAAGAAAATATGGGGGTTTCCCAGGGAAAACGGGGTACTTGGCAGCTATGGGGGAGGAGCAAGGAGAAAGCAGCATGTGGCAACCCTGTGCCATGTTGTTATCCCATGCTGGGAAATTTGGCAGTAGGAACAGTGCCAGATTTACGTATAAACTAAACAAGCTATAGCTTAAGGCCCCACTCTCTTGGGGGCCCCCAAAAAATATACTCCTTCTTAATTGCATTTCACTATTAATATACTTCTTCTTAATTGTATTTCAGTTCAACAATTACTTTGATTAAATACATATTTTGTTATGTGCAAATGGCTTTAGATACCTATGAGGTCCATAAATTGCCATATAGCATATATTCGACACAAAAAACAGTGACAATTTGTTGTTGACAAAGGACAGCTGGACATATAAAGGGCCTCATTACCTTCAGTAGCTTAGAGCCTCATCGAACCTAAATCCGGCCCTGGGTGGGAGTGCAGTTCAGAGGGTTGTTAAGTTCGGGAAAGTGCAGATTTTGACGGAGAGTTGCATGCATTGTTTCAATAAGCGTGAATCCAGTGGGTCCTCATCGAAAACTGAACCAAGCCAAACTGCTTCCCTGTCCCTAACTGGTACATATATATTCACACATATCCAAGTCTTTAGTTACCTTGGACTGAATTTGTGTACATTTTTATCGATGATGCTATTATCACAAAATTGCTTTGGGGTGCCTTGCGGGAAATGATCAATAAATTAAATAAATGATACATAGGCATGGAAGAAAGCAAAGAAATGGTAAGCCATGGAAATGCAAGAGGTAAGGTCTGCAATCTTCCTACATAAAAGCTCAAATGGATGGAACAAAAGCACAGTGATACAGTGGTGCCTCGCTAAATGAATGCCCTGTAAAACGAATTTTTCGCTTAACGAATAGATTTTTTGAGCGGAGTTTGCCTCGCTAGACGAATTCGTTTTATGAAAAAATTGTCTAGTGAATCGCGGTTTCCCATAGGAATGCATTGAAATTCAATTAATATGCGTTCCTATGGGCAATATATATATATATATATGGGATTCGCTAGACGAATTTTTCGTTATACGAATTGACCCGTGGAATGAATTAAATTCGTCTAGCGAGGCACCATTGTATTTAACAGCTGCAATATCTGGACCTAAAGAAAAAATATTAGCTTTGCTGTCTAAGTCTCTTGCTCCCACCCCCCTGAAACCTTGGTCTCAATTGAGTCCTGGGCTGCAGACACACCATGCCTTTAAAGCACACACATGCACCCCACAAGAAGTGTTGGAAACTCTAGTTTACACTGACAGAGCTACAATCCCCAGCACCCTTAACAAACCACAGTTCCCCTGAATCTCTGGTGGAGGGCGAGTTGTGCTTTAAATGTATGGACTGGACACCAGCCCTAATCATGTACAGTAAAACTTGCTGACGATTCCTAGTTCAGATAATGCCCTGCTTACGTTTTGTATCTAGCGGGATTGTTCTAAAATGAACAATTACTGGAATTAAGTATTGAAGTGGGTTTCAATTTGATAGTTCATTCCCCGAGAAATATTATTTAACAGTTTAGAGGGCAAACTGCTGGGAAATTAAAAGGTGGTCGTGCTGGTATTAAAAGGAGCTAAATGTGCTTGGGCTCATCCTTCAAAAAGTCAAATTGCGCTGACAATTCATGAAAGCCGTAGACCTGGAATGAATAAATTGACTGATACAATACACAGAAGAGTAGATCTGCAGATAAATGGAACCTGTTTGTTAACTCTCTGAACTTGCATTATGGACATGTATGAGCAGCGCTTTTTATCTTTAAAAAATGTTTAGCGGTACTCTCATTTTCCTACTCATATTGAAATACTGCCCCTCAATGAGGCCAAACTTAGATTCACGAAATGCTTAGGGGTATGCGTACCCCTGCATCCCCCCATAAAAAAACACTGTGTATGAGTATACAGACATTTATTAATAGGGAGGGGGAAAGGAAATATCATATGGCCGTCTTCCTTTGTTTTTGGGGGGGGAGGTGGATTTAAGCATGGTCAATAAGAACATAAAAAGAGCCTGCTGGATCAGGCCAGCAATCAGAATTCGAACCCAAGAGCAGCCGCCTATCTTGGCTGGTGGACCAAAGTATTGCCCCATTGGCTTATGGATTTTGCCATTTCTAAAGGTCCCATTTGTGCATACGCAGCCCCACCTACCTGCTGAGCTCCAGAGGTTTTGGACTTACCGCCAGCCGACTGAGGCCGATGGGACTGTTAAGAAGCAGGGCCCCGACCATGCGGCAGGCTGGAGCAGCTGCCTCGGGCAGCCAAATCCCATGATTGGCAGCATCTCTGCACGCTGTGAAGTTTCTAATGTCATTGGCATGGACCCTCAGATGGTGCGATGGGTCAGTGCGTCTGGCTGTTAACCAGGAGGTTGGTGGTTCAAGCCTATCCAGAGATGGCTGTGGGCAGGATTCCTACGTCTCAGGGGGTTGGACTGGATAACCCTTGGGTTCCCTTCCAACTCGACAATTCTATGATTCTATGACATAGGCAGGGCAAAGCACAATGGCCAGAAAGTGTAAAAGCTGAGCTTTCTGCTAATGAAGGGGAATGAATAAAAGACATCCTTTGAGACGTTCATCTGGGTTTCCAGGAGACAAGACTGTGTGGTTTGTGGCCGCTTCCTTTCTGTTGCCACGCCGAATGCAAGCCATTGCAAAGGCCTGATGCGGTCGCTAATTGCAAAGTAGGCTACAGGAAAGTAGTTACGTAAAAGCATTAGCAGGGAAGGAAGTTGTCGGCTACGGTTGACCTCAGGGAAACAAATTGCACTGACCAGATTCATAAAAGCTAGCTCTTAAACTCTTGTCTCTTTGTCACAGCCCAGCGTAACCAGGAAGTAAAATCTGATGAGGGGCTGTGTTGATAGGAGCAGGCTCAATTCTCCTCCACAGAAATATGGGGGCAGAGTCAGTCCAAGTTGCAACACCACACTTTCATTTCATTCCGTTCAGGGGTGCCAACCTGAATAAAATGTAATCGATCACATGACACAGTGCACACACACACCATTTGAATGGGAATGCCAGCCCCCTCAAATATTTTATTGTGGGGACTGAAGCCCCCACAGCCCCTAGGAGTTGGCTCCTGTGATCCTCTTGATGATGATAATGATGGTGATGATGATGGTGGTGGTGGTGATAATTAATTACGTGCCCTTCACCAGCATGTCCCAGGGCAAGTTACAACAATTTAAAATTCAGTATTTTTCAGGTATCCTGACAAACAGGATTTCTGTTGGAGATCGCCTCCTTCAGTGACGTATTATGATGTTTTGGGGGGGTGGTCTTGAGCTACAGCAGGGGTCAGCAACCTTTTTCAGCCGTGGGCCGGTCCACCGTCCCTCAGACTACGGTATGTGGTGGGCCGGACTATGTTTTTTTTGGGGGGGTGAACAAATTCCTATGCCCCACAAATAACCCAGAGATGCATTTTAAATAAAAGCACACATTCTACCCATGTAAAAACACCAGGCAGGCCCCACAAATAACCCAGAGATGCATTTTAAATAAAAGGACACATTCTACTCATGTAAAAACACGCTGATTCCCGGACCATCTGCAAGGCGGATTGAGAAGGCGATTGGGCCGCATCCGGCCCATGGGCCTTAGGTTGCCTACCCCTGAGCTACAGGGTGGGCAATTTCAAAAGTCTATATAGTGGTACCTCGACTTCCAAATGCCTTGACTTCTGAAGGTTGCGACTTACAAAGTCAGCAAACCCGGAAGTATTTTCGCCGCATGCACAAAGCGCGCTTTGCGCATGCACAAGATGGATGCTTCGACATCTGAAGGTTTCAACTTACGAAGAGCGCCGCAGAACGGATCGCCTTCGTAAGTCGAGGTACCACTGTATAAGGGCTTGCACACCGTTGTTCTGGGTTCCTCCTTCGTCCTGCGTGTGGTGAGGGCCCGGTTGCAACAGTTTAATAAAGATCAGGCTTACTAACTGCTTTGTTTCTCAATATACTCTGGTTGGCCTCTGTTATTTTCTCCTTCCGATAGGGAACCTACTAAAGGACTCTATACAGGCTCTTGGGTACCCCATAAGGGAAAAGGAGCTGTTTTTTTCTCATAACACTAGTATGAACATATTCGAATTCACCTGGAAATGAACTGGCAATCAATGCCACTGTTTTAGAACAGGGCTTATATCAATTCCAAACACAACTCCAGCCAGTAACTTGGCTGCTGCATTTTGGACTGGGTGAGGTTTCCAAATCATTTTCAATGGGATAATAATAATAATAATAATAATAATAATAATAATAATAATAATAATAATAATAATTTATTATTTATACCCCGCCCATCTGGCTGGGTTTTCCCAGCCACTCTGGGCGGCTTCCAACAGAAAAATGAAATAAAATAATCTATTAAACATTAAAAGCCTTCCTAAACAGGGCTGCCTTCAGATGTCTTCTAAAAATCTGGTAGCTGTTTTTCTCTTTGACATCTGATGGGAGGGCGCCACCACCGAGAAGGCCCTCTGCCTGGTTCCCTGCAACTTGGCTTCTCGCAACGAGGGAACTGCCAGAAGGCCCTCGGTGCTGGACCTCAGTGTCCGGGCAGAACGATGTATGAGCCCCATGTAGAGCTTTTTGCAGTAATCCAATCTGGAAATTCCTAGAGCAGCGAGTGCTATGGCCAAGTCACATTGTTGGATCCAGGAGTTCGTGGATTTTAGCTGGCAAACAAAGTCATGCTGAGGACAAGCTTACATGTGGAGACATGAGGTTGACCAAAGAAAGCTACCACTAACTGGAGAGGAAGCAGGAAGGAAGGAACGCCTGAGGAAACGCACTCTGCGTGAGAACAAGTCAAGAAGGGATCACGGAGGACAGAACTGGTTGCCTTTCTGTCTATTGCCCCCAACTGGTTCAGGTAACTTATTGCAAGAGTTGTTGCTTTACTCGCAACAGGAAAGGTGCCTGTGTCCTTTCGCCTCTACACAACACTTCAGAGGCAATGCTTTTTGAAGGCAATACAGCTTCGAATTAAGGGGAGGGCAGCAAGAGAAGAGATGGCTCAAGGAAAGGAAATCATTTTGCCTCCAACCTAAGATTACCGCTTCTCCAGCAATATACCAACTGCTACAGCTCTCTGAGGAACGCAAAGTTAAATAAAAGACTCGACCCTTGTGAAAAATGCACATTTTCATATGGTTGTTTGCTGAGCTGGCTGTTTCACTAAAAGACTGGCTTGCAAACAGATTGCAAGAAGATTGGACAGTGAAGAAATCCCCCTTCAGCTGCAGAAGGCAGGACAGTTGGAGCAGTTTTGCTAACCTTTCAGATTAGCTAATTTTTTTATGAAGTTGCTCATCTGATCAATTGAATTTATGACAGAGTTGTCAGAATAAATTCACAGGGAGAAAACTTCCTTCTGCATAGCATTTTCTAAATATAGTGCATACAGTATAAATCATTCCCTCTAGTCCTGAGCTCGTATGGCCTCCTGCCGATAGGTTTGAGAACAAAAGAGTACCATGAACACCCAGGCGGGGGGGGGGGATTGTTGAAGGAAGCTGAAGAAAGCAGGGCTACCTGTACTCAAGAGTTGGAGGTGCATAGAGCACATCGGTTCATTCCTTCCCCTTTTCTTCATGAACCATCTGGCCCAGCCTGATGAATTCAATATAGAATTTGAGCCACTTCTACCTCTGATCTGCGGGCTATTCTTGGCCCACCAGGTGGGTCTCGTTTGACCTGCAAATCCATTTTCTCCAAACCACACCCACCTGCCCATCAGCTGACACTGATGGGCGGGAGGACAAGGCTTAATCCTGCATTGGCTGTGTGATCCTGTTGCCAGAAGCAAGCAAGGTTGCGCAGCCAAGGCAGCAGGATTTAGTCCCCGCACATCAGCTGAACAGCATTGGCCTACTAATCTCAGTCTGCCGTCCTTGCTTACAACCAGTCTGGAGGGTTGCCCCACTTCCTCCTCCTAGCCCTTGTAAAAATCAGCAGGGAGGAGGTTGGCTCTGCCTGACATTGGTTCTAGTTCTGCCTACCATTGCCTCCCCCCCCCCATCTTCTGCTCTATCAGTGCCAATGGGCAACAGTCATCCCTGTACATAGGTGAGCAAAGGAATTTACTACTGCAAGATGTAGTAATGGCCCCCCAACTTGGATAGATTTAAAAGGGAATTAGACAAATTTGTGGAGGCAGCTATGGAATCGTAGAATTGTAGAGTTGGAAGGGAACCCCCTGCAATGAAGGAATCTCAGCTAAAGAATTCATGACAGATGGCCATCCAATCTCTGCTTAAAAACCTCGAAGGAAGGAAGGAAGGGAGGAAGGAAGGAAGGGGAGGAGGAGGAGGAGGAGGAGGAGTTTGGATTTGATATCCCATCCAATCTCTGCTTAAAAACCAGGACGGAAGGAAGGGAGGGAGGGAGGGAGGAAGGGAGGAAGGAAGGAAGGAAGGAAGGAAGGAAGGAAGGAAGGAAGGAAGGAAGGAAGGAAGGAAGAGGAGGAGGAGGAGGAGGAGGAGGAGGAGGAGGAGGAGGAGTTTGGATTTGATATCCCGCTTTATTACTACCCGAAGGAGTTTCAAAGCGGCTAACATTCTCCTTTCCCTTCCTCCCCCACAAGAAACACCCTGTGTGGAGGAGCGGAGACGCGAACCCGGTTCACCAGATTACGAGTCTACCGCTCTTAACCACTACACCACACTGGCTCTCAGGAGAGGCCACCACCTTCCGAAGGAGTCCATTTCACTCTCAAACAGGCTCTTGCCACCAGAATTCTCTTCCTAATCTTTAGTGGAAAGCTCCTTTCTTGTCATTTGAATCCATCGATTTGGGTCCTACCCTCTGGATAGCAGCAGAAAACAAGCTTGCTCCATCTTCCATGTGACAGCTCTTCAGATATTTGAAGATGGCCGTCGTATCACTTCTCAGTCTCCTCTTCTCCAGGCTAAAAGTATCCAACTCCCTCAGTCGTTTCTTGTGAGGCTTGGTTTCCAGACCCTTGGTCATCTTGTTTGTCATCATATCAATTCCTCTGCCCACAGTCACCTCTGGCCCTGGCCGTTCATTGGCTTGTGCCCCACCTCAGAAAGTGGCCTGAAGGAGAATGTCTGGAAAAGGTTCCCTATCGCTGTTTTAGACCATTCCAGAAGCTTCTGGCTTTGCCAGAGTTCTGAATAAACAGGGACATTCAATTCTGCCCTTTGACCACCATTACAGAGTATACTTAGAAGTGAGGAGTGCTTGTTCTCCTCTTGCCATTAGAGATAACAAAGGAAACAGACTGTGGAGACAGATAGGCAAGGCTGTGGAAGGAGGGGATGGGAGGAGAGGATAAATTAATATTTTCCACCACACTGTCATAACTCTATTTCATTATGATTAAGGATAGGAGCATGTGGAAAACAGAACAATAGCAGGTTCCCATTAATGCCTCTTAGAGGTCATTTGTTTAACAGGTCACTTGTGAATGTGTAGAGCTACTTTGTAGTGAATCAAGCGACGGCAAACCAGTTATCTTCCTACTCACTAACTACTCTGATTGACCATATCCCCACCCCCAATAGTATGCAAATAGCCCTATAGGATCAGACCAAAGGCCATATCTATCCACCATGTTGTATCTGATCCTGGAGGTGGCATATAGCCATTGTGTCTGGTGGCTGGTGATAGAGGAGGGTGTCCTCTTATGAGGAACGGTTGACAGAGTTGGGTATGTTGAGCCTGGAGAAGAGGAGACCGAGAAAAGATATGATAGCCATCTTCAACTATCTCTAGGGCTGTCTCTAGGATGGAAGAGGGAGCAAGCTTGTTTTCTGCTGCTTCAGAGGGTAGAACACAAATCAATGGATTCAAGAATGACCGCTCCCCACATCAATTGGGGGGCGACCTTTGCGTGGTCGTGCGCAGCCCCCTAATCCCATAAGGCGACTCCCTGGTAGTTCGGGGCTGGCACCGCCTTCCCAGGTAGGATGCCAGGGGTCTCCGCCTACCGCAGCCTAGCGTCCAATCCTGCCTGGGGAGGTGTTGCCAGGGGATGGCTAGGTAAGGGGAGGGACTTGCCCGCTCACACAATAGAATTTGAATCTGACCTCCAAGCACCAGTTGGATCCAGATTCCCAATAAATTTTAGGAAGAGATTTCTGGTGGTCTTCTTTGGCGATCACTCGTAACTGAGTAAGATTGTCTTCCGTGAACACGGTCTTAACAGTGAGTCCATGAGTGCCTGCGGAAGCCAATTCTGGATCCGCACACATTACACTTTCCATTTTTAAGTTCGGAATAGAGTAGTTGCTTTGGAAGACGATCATCAGGCATCCGCACAACATGAACAGTCCAACGAAGTTGATGTTGAAGAATCATTGCTTTGACACTGGTGATCTTTGCTTCTTCTCGTACACTGATATTAGTTCGCCTGTCTTCCCAAGTGATGGTTTTTTTTAAACAGAGGTTTTGTAAACAGAGGTTGGGTGGTCATCTGCCAGGGATTCTTTAGTTGAGATTCCTGCCTTCTATGGGTTGGACTAGAAGACCCACAGGGTCCCTTCCAACTCTACAATTCTATGATTCTATGATAGGTAAAGGTAAAGAGACCCCTGACCATTAGGTCCAGTCGTGACCGACTCTGGGGTTGCGCGCTCATCTCGCATTATTGGCCGAGGGAGCCGGCATACAGCTTCCAGGTCATGTGGCCAGCATGACAAAGCTGCTTCTGGCAAACCAGAGCAGCACATGGAAACGCCATTTACCTTCCCGCTGTAGCGGTTCCTATTTATCTACTTGCACTTTTACGTGCTTTCGAACTGCTAGGTTGGCAGGAGCTGGGACCAAGCAACGGGAGCTCACCCCGTCACAGGGATTCGAACCACCGACCTTCTGATCAGCAAGCCCTAGGCTCAGTGGTTTAACCACAGCGCCACCTGGGTCCCATGATTCTATGATATAGACATTATATTTGTTGCAATGAGCTGGTTAGGACTGATGGGCATTGTAAACTGGAACAGCAGGAGAGCAGCAGCTTGGGTAAAGCTGTGCTATTTACTGGTGGTGATCTTGTGTGTTTCTTGGATCGGCACAGGCACTGCATTTTCAGACTCCTCTTGGACAAGGCTATGGACTCTCCTTCACCTTCACCACACCTTAAAATTCACCACTCTGCCATCCAACGTGGAAGAGTGCTCCCCCAAGTGCTTCACTTACCCAGTTATTGGGAAGTAAATCCTGCTCTAATCCTCCAGGACAAATGAGTCCGTGCATTGAATTAATGAGTTATTCTTGGCAAGCCAAGGCAACTCTACCCCTGAGCATGTCTAGAAACCTGCATGTGTTCTAGGAAACGTGAGCCAATTGCTGCCAGAGACTTCATCACAACCGCAAAAAAACCCTGAGCACATGACAATATAGATTTATGGTGTGTTTCCTGAAGCTGCGGAAGTATTGTGGTCCTTGGGGTTACAGTACAGTGGAATCTCGGCTAGTATTTTGGCCAGCCCAAGCAGATGACAATTCCTTACTTGCTTTCCAAATTTTCATTCCCCCTAATGGAAATAGGGGCTACCCAGAGCCTTTGACCCAAATCCACAATATCTGTGTATGAAAGGTAAATAATTTGTATGTTTGTTTGTTTGTTTGTTTGTTTGCATTTCTATCTCATCTTTTCCTCCAAGAAGCTTCCTGTTTAATCTTCACAACAACCCTGTGAGGCAGGTTAGGCTAAGAGGCATTGACTGGCCCAACCATTGGAACCAACTCCTAGGGACTGAGGTCCCTTTACCCCCCCCAATAAAATATTTGATGGGGCTGCCCCCCCCACCAGTTATTCTACGCTGTATTAGCATAATTAGAGTGTCCAGATCTAGGGAAATCATAATCCTGCTCTATTCTGCAGTGGTCAGATCACACCTGGAATACTGTGTACAATTCTGGGCACCACAATTTAAGAAGGATGTGGACAAGTTGGAAAGTGTGCAGAGGAGGGGGACCAAGATGATCAAGAGTCTGGAAACCAAGCCTTATGAGGAGCGCTTGAAGGAGCTAGATAAGTTTAGCCTGGAAGAAGAGAAGAAGTGTATGGATTTGATATCCCGCTTTATCACTACCCGAAGGAGTCTCAAAGTGGCTAACATTCTCCTTTCCCTTCCTCCCCCACAACAAACACTCTGTGAGGTGGGTGGGGCTGAGAGATTTCAAAGAAGTGTGACTAGCCCAAGGTCACCCAGCGACTGCATGTGGAGGAGCGGAGACTCGAACCCGGTTCCCCAGATTACGAGACTACCACTCTTAACCACTACACCGCACTGGCTCTCCAAAAGAAGAGACTGAGAGGAGATATGATAGCCATCTTCAAATATCTCAAGGGCTGGAGGAGGGAACAAGTTTGTTTTCTCTTGCTCTGGAGGGCAGGACCTGAACCAATCGTCTCAAGCTAAAAGAAAGGAGATTTCGACTAAACATTAGGAAGTACTTTCTAACAGTAGGAGCTGTTCAGCAGTGGAACAGACTCCCAAAATAAGTGGTGGTCTCTCCTTCCTTGGAGGTTTTTATGCAGAGGTTGGACAGCCATCTGTCACGGATGCTTTACTTGAAATTCCTGCATTGCAGGGGGCTGGACTTGATGACCCTCGGGTTCCCTTCCAACTCTACGATTCTATGATCCAGTAGGCTATGCTCTGCAGAACCACTTCTCCACCCAGGCCCTAATGGCTATTGGAAACTGTGCTGATGCATTCTAGTTTTGTTTTATTTGTTTTGCTCTCCTTGGCCAAGAATATGCGATTGGGGTACATGCAGCCCCCAGCTACTGCTTCTTAATGTGGACTGATCCATCTCACTTTAAAGCTCTATCGATAGGCCTGGAAACAGGTGAACAGACTTAAGGCTCAGCAGGTTTCCCTGCTAACAAAGCCACCTGGACCTTTGCCAGCAGCAGCAGCAGGAAGGCAGGCAGACAGATCACCCCATACAGATCTGAACATGAAAAGCTAGACAGATTATCTGCCTGTCCATCTATTCCAGGCCTGTCAAGCCTACAGCCCCAGAGGTGTAGCACAGGGCTGCAGAAACAGGGGTTTCCAAACCCCTGCTGCACTGAGCTTGCAGAGATGAGGTAATACTGTGCGAATACACGACCGACCACGAGTCACGTGCAAGATCATGGACCCAGAAAGAGCGCGTTTTCAGGGTAAGATCTCAGCTCAAAATTGGGAGAGAATAAGGTGTCCCAAATGGGCCGTTGACGGGTACGTTAACCCCACTTACTTGGGCATAAGGATGGAGGGGGAATTTGATCCAATTCACATTTAAAGAATATATGGGATGGTGTCTTTGTCCCAGTAGTGATGTATGGAAGTGAGAGCTGGACCATAAAGAAGGCTGATCGCCGAAGAATTGATGCTTTTGAATTATGGTGCTGGAGGAGAGTCCCATGGACTGCAAGAAGATCAAACCTATCCATTCTGAAGGAAATCAGCCCTGAGTGCTCACAGGAAGGACAGATCGTGAAGCTGAGGCTCCAATACTTTGGCCACCTCATGAGAAGAGAAGAATCCTCGGAAAAGACCCTGATGTTGGGAAAGATTGAGGGCACTAGGAGAAGGGGACGACAGAGGACGAGATGGTTGGACAGTGTTCTCGAAGCTACGAACATGAGTTTGACCAAACTGCGGGAGGCAGTGCAAGACAGGAGTGCCTGGCGTGCTATGGTCCATGGGGTCACGAAGAGTCGGACACGACTAAACGACTAAACAAGAAACAATGGGGTGGTGTTCGGTTAAGTTTTGCTCAGAGCAGAACCACTGAAATCCCCCCTCCCCCTGGTTCCTATCCACATGGCAGGACTGCCCAGACTGGATGGGGCATTCCAACCAGATGGGCAGGGTAGAAGTAATAATTATCATCATCATTGTATCTATTCTGATCATGCTATGAAAAGAATATGTGCTGCCCCCAGTTCATAATTGTATTAAACTTCCTGCTTTCTTCTGTGATCATGCAATTGTCCATAATTTCCCAAAGTCAGGAATTCTCCATCCAGAGCAGACAACAACAACAACAACAACAACAATGCATTTGCCACAATTCTTATTTCAAACAACAGAGTATCAAGTACAAAACATATATTCATCGTGTATGTTGAGAAGGGAGGCCTGTAGTTGGCTCACATTTTCAACATGAGCAAAGATGCGTTTGTAACATCAGGCCGGAAAAAAACCCCATCTCCAGCCATTGATTTAAATCCCCAAAGCTCACGGTGACCGGATATTAAAAACCAAAGGCCAACACTTTCTTTTAACCCGAGCATGAGGGTATATTTACAGGAAATACTTTACTGTTATTGATTTCATTCACTATTTCCCATCCCAGTATTTCTGCCGTATAAAAAGCCTGGCTGAAAAATGGGGAAAGGAGGGGCTCCACTGAGGCTCAGATTCTTCGAACTGGTCTGTTAACAAAAGCAGATGCACCGTTGCTTTGCATACCCCTCTTTTGCATCCAGCTCATGGACTCAGAGGATGAACTTGGGTGCCGGGCACTCATGTTACCCCTACCAGATGATTGGTCCTTCCTCCTTCAGAGGTCTTCAGTAAGGTGTGCTCTGCAACTCCCTCAACCATTCCTCATAAGGCTTGGGATGTATCTACACTCATGGTTTTTAACGTTAAGGAAGGGTTAAGGAACTCTGCAGTTCAGTTTACCCCAATTTATGTTTCGAACTATGGGGGGGAAACCACTGCGGTTGTGTCACGGTCCGGTCGGCGGGCGTCAGGACCAGAGGCAAGATGGTGGTGTAGAAGCAGGAACAGGTGCAGGGCTGAGGGTCCAGCAGCAGGCAGTCACAGGGTCAAGGAGCAAGGCAGAGGCGAAGGCTCAAGGAACAAGAAGCAAGGCGAAGGTCCAAGGGTCAAGGAGCAAGGCGTAGGCTCAAGGAACAAGAAGCAAGGCGAAGGATCAAGACGTCGGCAAGGCAAGGGTCCACGGAGCAAGAGGCCAGATGCAACCAGGCAAGGATAGCATTGCTGTGGCCAAGAGCTGAAGGGAAAAGCTGAGCTTTTATCCCTCCCAGCTCCTGCCACCAGGTGCAGTGAGGTATCAAGTGGCCTCACCTGAGTGACCACTCCTTGCCTCTCCAGCACAAGCTGAGGTCTTCACCTGTGTGGCCACGCCTTGCTTCTCCAGCACAAGCTGAGGCAGGCCCCAGTCCTGCAAAGCACTACAGGCCCCAGAGCCTGACTCCTGCCCATACTCCTGACAGGTTGACTCATTTGAAAAACAGCAAGAGCCCTGGGGTACTTGAAAGACTTAACAGATTTATTATGGCCTGAGCTTTTGTGAACAATCCGTGCATCATGTTCTGATTACGTAGGACCCTGTCCTCAATGTTATTTTCTTACATTATTACAAGTATACAAAGTATGTATTTTTAAAAAATATATTGATTTATGAAATATACTCGGAGTCCTGCAGTGATTTCATGCTCTTTATTGCAGCTTGTAAAACAGTGATTAATTCCCCCCCCCAAACCTCAGGCTTTTATATACATTACTAGTGTCATTCAGCCCGTTTAGAAAACGGGCGCTAGAAGATAGGTGAGAGGAGCAGCGGGGTGCTAGAACCTACGTGGTTTCTAAGCCAGTGTATTCCCCAGCGTGGGCTTGAGTCACTTGCAACATGCTGTTCACTACTTCAACGCGAGAGAATTTCTAACAGAGCAATGCTGAAGCCCATCGAAAAGAGAATGGGGAGGGAAACTGCCCGCCCACCAACAGCTCAGCCCAACCTCCCACTGGGCTTGTCCACACAACCTCGGCTCTTCTGTAGCCGGGACCGGGAGAGGAGAGCGCCTAACCTGCGCAACTGGCTCACCAGCCGTCGCCGGGAGGAAGAGGCGCAGGACAGATAGGACTCTTTAGGGTTCAGTCCTGACTGCCATGCTGCCCAAGAAGTGAGTCCTATAGGGACAGCGGGGTTTACTCCTGTGTAAGCGGACAGAGAATTGCACTGCTGGCAAAAGACGTGTTTCTTCTCTCCCGCCCGCTCCTTCAAGGCGTCCCTTGGAAGGAACTTCCTCGCTTGCCAGTCCACTGCCTCCAACCCCACACATTGGCCCCCCACCCGGCTCTGCTCTTTGCCTGTCACTTGGCCTTCCGCGGCAGTCGGGGGTTTATTTGGATGGGGGGGCTTCGGTTAGGTCGCCTTTGTCTCCAGTAGCCCCTGTGTTGGGCTCGGAGATGGGCACCGGGGGTGGTCTCTGCCCGTTTCCGCTCCTCCCCCGCTCTGCCTCTCTCTCTTTCTCACTACAATAGTGCCAGCAGCGTGGCCTGCAGAGTGTAGCTGCTGCCGGGTTCACTTCCCTTGGCCTGCTGCGCTGGCTGGTCTTCGGGCGGCGGCGGCGGAGGAGGAGGCGGCAAAAGTAGCACCTCCACCTGGGCCTGCCCCGCCGCCACCACCACCAAGAGGCTGCCCCGGGCATATGTTCTAGCACCCGTTAAATGATTGTTGGGAGCAGCGGTTAGCGGCCGCAGGGAAACGGTAGGTGGGGGGGTGGAGAGAGAGCGTGTGTTTGTGCGTGCAGTCTCTGCCTCCAATCCCTGTGTCCCTGGGGCACATGCGCAGTAACCCAGGGACACACGGAATGTGGACGCAGAGACACTTGCACTTTATTATATAGGATTCACACAATGAGTCCCGTCTGATTGGCTGATTCTGCTTCCCTCCTGGAGCCTGATTGGTCTTCTCCTGCAGGCCAATCCGTTGTTGCATTCTGCGATCCTACCAGCCTAATAGGTTGATTAACTTTCTCCTGGAGCCTGATTGGTCTTCTCCTGCAAGCCAATCAGTTATTGCATTCTAGGCTACTACCTACCTACCGGTATTGTTCTAGGATCCAAGCTTAGTACATAACAATTTATGATGAACTTTACGGGTTTTATGGAAGCGACTATCATTTGTTATTATTTTTAACATAAACTCAGCCAAATATAATATGTTTAAGTTGAAGAATGACAATGGGAGAGTATGATAGATCACTGCCAGTTTTTTATATTGGATGGTAGATCTGAAGCTACTTCCGGCTGGACATGCCTGCTCTAGGCCATGCATAATTCTGTATACCTCTATGGTGTGTCCCCATTGCACACCTTTTCTCCAAACTAAAAATCCTTTTTGTCTGACGCTTCATCCACCCGATCTATCCGAGTTGCTGTGTCTGGTTGTGTTCCCGCCCTCTCCCATATTGCACATTTCCCTTCCATACATGCTGTGCATTGCATTTGTCATTGTCGAAACTCACTTCCCTGTTCCCGACCCAAGCTCTGTGTTCTGTCAAGGCCATTTTGAATCCTCGCATCTAATAGAGACATGGGTGGCAAGGCGCACTAACATTGATGCGGACAAATCTGAACTGTGAAATGAGGAGCTTCAGGGGTCATGGAACCTCATCCGAAATGGCCCTCGGTTTCGGAGGAGGCATAATTAAAAATGCTATCTTTCCATCTTTCGCATTGTGCAATGGCTGCAAACTTTAACCAGCCTAATTTGACAGACACCAGGTTAATGAGCAATGGCAATTTTTAATCGGCAGGGCTGAGCAGCAAGAGCACAACTTGTTTATTTTTTGCTCTAATTGGTTTGACTGTATTGCTACTTATTATTCTTTGGGGTAATATTTTGGTGACATTCATCCAAGTTAATTTGAAATACATATTTATTCTTTTAAAATTTAATGATTAATCTACATGAAACTCTAATTGGTAGTAGTATATTTATTTAAGTTAATGTCCAGTAGAGAAGGTAGGAAGAAAACAGAATACCGGTACATAAAACACAATGTAATGCATTACATTCAATATTGAAGATACAATGAAAAACCATGTAAAAATGATATACAGTGGTACCTCAACTTATTAAGGCGATCCGCTCCGTGGCGCTCTTCGTAAGTCAAAACCTTCGGATGTCGAAGTGTCCATTTTGCGCATGCGCGAAGCGTGATTTTGCGCTTTGCGCATGCGCAGACCGCACACGCCGCTTCTGTGCAGGCACAGAACACGCGTGTGGCAAAAATACTTCCGGGTTTGCCGACTTCGTAAGTCGAAACCTTTGGAAGTCGAGGCATTCGGATGTCGAGGTACCACTGTACTAAAATGATGAAGAGCTGCGTAAGGTATCTGAAGAAGTGTGCATGCACACGAAAGCTCATACCAAAATAAAAACTTAGTTGGTCTTTAAGGTGCTACTGAAGGAATTTTTTTATTTTACTTCGATCCAGACCAACACGGCTACCTACCTGTAACAATAATTTTAAAGTTAAAACAAGATCTGATTGGTAGATAGTCTGCATTGACATGTAGAAACCTGCCTTTTAGCGGGGTGGGGAATTGATTCAGCTCACATTTAAAGGCAAAAATATGTAATTTGCCCTTTCCGAAGCAAAATGAGAACCGAAATGCAGCTATCTTTCAAAATTCACACTTCTCTGAATTTTGCATTGCTCCAGCCACGTAATGTATGCAAAAAAAATGCATCAACTAAAGTGTTTGATGAAAGAAAGATTGAAAATTCACTATATTAGGCAAAACTGCATATTCAAATGTGTATGTTAAGAGAAATTCACACAGAAATGCTGATGAGTTTTCGTGAGCACAACCTATGAACTAGTGTGGAGAACTGAACTGAAGATCGGAAAAATTAGAAACCAAAACTGACATATCCTCCCATCCCTACAAGTCAGACCACTGGTCAATCTAGCTCAGTACTGTCCACACTGACTGGCAGCATTTCTGCAGGCTTTTAGGCAGGCGCCTTTCCCAGCAAAAGTGCCAGCAATTGAACCTGTGACTTTCTTTGTGCAAAGCAGATGCTCTAGCACAAAGCCACAACTCTCCTCACCTGTCAAGGGCCATGCTGAGGAGGGCTGCACTGAGGAGGAACGGTGGGAACCACCCCCTCCCCCTGATCCTGATCCTGAATCTTCCCAGGAGCAGGAGGACAGTATAGATTTGGAACAGTGGTTTGCAGAGGGGCATAGTTCAGAAGGCAGAAGCTGGGGAATACTGGATAGGGAACAGCTAGCAGAAGAAACACTGGAAGTGAGAGGGTTGACAGATTCACAGTCATTGGACAGCATTCCTCCTCCCCAAAGTCGAGAAGAGCTCAGAAAGTCTCAGAACAGAAAGCGCAAAGGGTGCAAGCTCATATTACAAGATGTAGGAGTGAAGTAGATTAATAGGGACGGAGGGGGTGTAAGCCTTTACTGGGAGCACCGCCATGTTCTTTTGTCTCTCACTGTGATTGTTATAGAATCTAACTGGTAAGACGTTCCTTTCATTTGATTTTCTTATTTACTGCCACGGGGGAGGAAACCGATTCCCAGAAGCCTGACATCACCTTACCTTTCTGTGTATTCATTTCTGAATTTAATCTATTGATGACTCTGCATTAGCGACACCATTAGGTACCTTTTCAGTGCCCAGGTACAAGGGGAAAGAAATTCGGGGAGGTTTGAGCTGGGGCTACACTGAAGGCACCCACTCAATTCCGAACCATGATCATGCCGTGTTCTAAATCCCTACATGCGTACTCTCCAACATTTCTCCGATGAAAACAGGGACATCAGGAAGTTTCTCCTACCATCCCTGACCATTGACCATCCTGCCTGAGACTGGTGGGAAATGTAGCACAACATATTGTGGGGCACCAAGCTGAGGGTAAGCTGTTCTACACAGCCTCTCCCTCTCCAAATACTAGTCCAGCCTCCTTTATGTGAAGGCAAAGTATGAAAGTGTTTGGTGCGAAAGAAGCTTTCAGAAGTCAAGGACACCCTGGAGAGGTGTCTGGAAAGAAGGGCAACTATTAGGCTCAGTGGAGCTGTCCTGCTCCGGAATAACGGAGAAAGCTTTAGCATGATGGATGCTTCTTAAAAGTAAGGAATAGTTTGGCAATCCTACTTACAAAGCAAGCCAAGAAATTAAGTTGCTCATTGTAGCCATTGCCATTCCACTCTCCCGTTCGAGGGAGTTGAAATTAGAGGTGGGCAAACGGCCCACGCTGTGATTTGCGATGAATTTGGGGAAGGAAAGAAAACTGGTTGATTTGAAAAAGGTACTAGGGACTCCAACATGGACTCGACTGCTGCATTAGGACCTTTTAAGAGAGGCCTGGAGTCCTAGCTCCAAGACAATGACCTCATTGCCAGATGGCAAGGACATTAGGCCTTGGACACCAATTTATTTTTATTGCTCGGTTTCAGGGGCGGCCCATCGATGCATATCCCCCCGGGCGGCTTGTGGGGCTAAGAAAAATAAATGAACACAATATGGGAAATATGAAGGAATAACTAAACGTATCAGAACCATAGCATGGAACTTTTGGGATTTTGGCAGGGAGAATTACTGCAATCAGCGAGTGACTCAATAAAATTCAGCAGCAGTGAAAGGTTATGAAGAAAACAGGAAAGACTTGTAGGAGGGTATCGCTGTGGCAGCTATGTTTGCCCTCCTGAGGGCTGTGTGGCTGCAGACCTGTGCCCAGCAGTCTGACCTCAGTGGTCCTGCCTCTGTCATTATCTATTCGGCTTACCCTGTTGCTGCCACCCTCCCATTGTGGGGTTAAAGGTAAAGGGACCCCTGAACATTAGGTCCAGTCACAGACGACTCTGGGGCTGTGGCGCTCATCTCGCTTTAGTGGCCGAGGGAGCCGGCGTTTGTCCACAGACAGCTTCCGGGTCATGTGGCCAGCATGACAAAGCCGCTTCTGGCGAACCAGAGCAGCGCACAGAAACGCCATTTACCTTCCCGCCGGAGCGGTACCTATTTATTTACTTGCACTTTGACATGCTTTCGAACTGCTAGGTGGGCAGGAGCAGGGACCGAGCAACGGGAGCTCACCCCGTTGTGGGGATTTGAACCGCCGACCTTCTGATTGGCAAGCCCTAGGCTCTGTGGTTTAGACCACAGTGCCACCCGCGTCCCATTTGTGGGGTTAGAGGGTTGGATTAGCTCTGTGTTTGCAGCATACCCTCCAAGTGTCCCTATTTTCCAGGGACAGTGCCAGAATCACAGAAGCCACCCCAGTTTCTGATTTGATCCCGGTTTGCATATCCCTAAACACTTTGTACTTTTGTCCATTTATTTTTCCTGATTCGAATTATAAAATGGTGGTTTCCTTGAGTCCAAATCAGAGTACCCCTAAACATTTTTTAAAGAAAAAAAAGCACTGGTTATTATTACTCTTACCCACATTTTTCCCTGGCAGGGAAAAGCTAAAGTATTGTTTCATTCCAATTATCTGTGGAAGGTGTTATACACGGTCCCTTCCCTTGCATTTTTTATTTACAACAACCCTGTGAGGTAGGTTCAGCTGAGAGGTTGCAATTGGCTCAAGGTGTAGATGTGTATATGATGTCTAGTTGTGCGGAGAGATCAAACACAGGAGAAGCTTCCTGATACAGAATAGCAGGAATCCCCAAACTTCGGCCCTCCAGATGTTTTGGACTACAATTCCCATCTTCCCCGACCACTGGTCCTGTTAGCTAGGGATCGTGGGCGTTGTAGGCCAAAACATCTGGAGGGCCTTAGTTTGGGGGTGCCTGGAATAGAATGTCCCTGTTTTCAGGGTCCCTTCCAATTCTATGATTCTATGATGTTTTTTGTTCACAATCCATCGGTGCATCAATTTTATGGAATAAATAAATAGATCCTTTTTTACATGAGCTTTCCAAGTTCCAGGTCCTCTTTGGGTGCTTTCCCAGCAGTCCTGGCTCTTT
The DNA here is from genome assembly GCF_963506605.1 of Zootoca vivipara. Taxonomy (NCBI): domain Eukaryota; kingdom Metazoa; phylum Chordata; class Lepidosauria; order Squamata; family Lacertidae; genus Zootoca; species Zootoca vivipara. The sequence goes on from NC_083276.1 coordinate 9,271,944, forward strand.
TTAACTGGAGCTGCCAGGAATTGAACCTATGACCTTCTGCATGCGAAGCACATGTTCTAACACAGTCTGGAAGGGGAATTTTGTTTCAACTGGGAATTTTCATTCCTCGTTCCCTTCCTGCACTCATCATGACTCTCTTCCATGCTCACGCACAAGCAGAAAGGAACCGCTCTCCTTTCTGGGCTGTCAGGGGTTGCGGAAGCCAAGGCACATGGCTGCAGAAATCGAGGGATTGAAATAATAAACGCTTCCCACTTCAGAGAGGCCCACGTAAGCAACAGCTTGCCAGAGTGATGAAGCGGCTCTTCGAAATGCAGCTCAGGCTGCGTTCGGCAAAGATATGGGAATATAAATCTAACCCTGTCAATCAGCGCCGTCCTCCGTGTTTTCACCAGGCCATATTCGGCTCCCACCTTAGTACGAGAGAGGTTGTCAGAGCGCTCTTGTTCTATTTATCTTCCTGACTTCGCCTCCCCTCGCTGCTTAAAGGACAGATTTGTTGTACATTGAATTCCTATTACCAGCTTGTCAACCTCCGGCAGATAAGGGTTTGGAAGAATTGTCCCCCGAGGGAAAAGGCTGTTCATTAACTGTCTGCTGGGGACTTTTGTGCATCTTTATCAGGACCTGCTTGCGTTGGCCCTTGACTTAATGAATAGCCGCGGAGCCATCGATAGCAACTGGATTTCCTGACAGGCCAGAGGTAGTGGCAGATATGAAAATGATCAATTCCCTCCTCCCAGCTGCTCTGTTACGTTGCCTTCCCAGATGCTTCGGCGTCTCACCAAGAGCCTCCAAAACTGCATGGGTGGGATCCAGCAATACCATATCATTCTACAGTGGGGGCCCTCAGGAAACAAGTGAAATGGACTTTTAATAATAAACTAGTGGTTTTCAGCCCGTTCAATAACGGGCGCTAGAATCCTGGGGTTCGGAGAAGCGCTTGTGCAGCGCTTCTCCAAACCCTGGGACCTGTCCTTGCTGTCGGTGGCAGGGGGACAGGAACAGAGGAGGAGAAAGCGCTGCTTTCTCCTCCTCCGTTCCTCTCCCACAGCCGCCGACAGGAAGCAGACATCCCAGGGTTCGGAGAAGCGCTTGCGCAGCGCTTCTCCGAACCCTGGGACCTGTCCTTGCTGTCGGCGGCAGGGGGACAGGAACAGAGGAGGAGAAAGCGCTGCTTTCTCCTCCTTCCTTCCTCTCCCCCAGCCGCCGACAGGAAGGACGCGCGCACTCTCCCCCCCCGCCTCCTCCAACCGCCGCTCCTCTCACGGGCCAGGGAGGGTTGTGAGGAGGCCTTCGCCGGCCTCCACCCTCGCTTCCCTGACGTGCCCTGCAGTGAGGCGGTGTCCGGCAGGAGCGGCGTTGGAGGAGGCAGAGGGGGGGAGAGTGCGCGCGTGCAGTCTCTGCTGTCCAATCCCTGTATCCCTAGCGCACATGCGCAGTGACCCAGGGACACACGGGACAGCTTGGACGCAGGGACAACTTGGACATTATTATATAGGATTACACCCGGGAGGGGAGGAGTGGTGTTAAATGATAAATGAGATTAGTCAGACGAAAAGAAATCGGCACCTGGTAGCTCATGCCACAGGTTGATGAACAGAGAGATCAAGCCTAATCTATCACAGTGATTATTTTTGCTTGGAAGGAGAGTGGACTAGTTCTCTACCAACTCCAGGCAAACTCCCAGATAGCTTCATTAGACAGGGAACCTGCTGAGCTGTCAGTCTGCCTGCCTTCCTCCGGCTGTTATTGACGCAGCTTTTAAGTGAGATGGATGCGGCACAGAATTCGGACCTCGTTATGGTGCAACGGTTCAAAGTTCTCGGTGCGTTTTATTCATTCGCCAGCAAAACCCCCGACTTTATGATGGGCACCGTGTTTTGTTGGGAGAATGATCACTCTGCACGATGCTTTGAGCCCTGTCTGATTCTTGGGTTCCTGTATTGGCGGGGGATGGGGCAGGTTAGAAGATAGGAGAGCAAGCTTGCCCAACCAGTGTCTATGCAACTATTGTGGCTGACGCCGGGATTAGCATGACCGAAGAAGTGGTTCTGTGCAATAGAACAAATGGGTGGGCAGAAGGAAAATAGCGAGATAGGGGGTTGTTGTGTGAGAGCTGAGCTAGAAGCAGGCTGGTAGCTGCAGAGACAGAGGCATGCTTGCTTTGTGCCAGGGGTGGTGTCATGGACTGGGCAGAAGAGGAACGGTGGAGTCTGCCTTCCCAGCTTGACCCTTCCAGGGAGGAGGAAGAGTAAGACAGTTTAGCTTTACAACAGGGGTTTGAGGGAGGTCACAGCTCAGAGGCAGATGAGGGGGAAAGTTGGGAAATCATGGGAGAGGAGGAAGCACCGGGGGGGGGGCAACAGCTGATTGACACAGTGTCTGTAGAAAGCATTTCAGACCCCCCTCCCAGTACCCAGCGAGCCTTGAAAGTAGGAGAGCAAAGAGCTCAAAAACAGAGGGCCTGTAGCAGCACCTGTAGGAGAAACAATGAGATTGATGAATGAGAAAGTGGGAGAGATTGGGGAGGGGGGTGGAGATTCACTCAGACAATGCCATTATCCAAAAGGCTGGGTTCTATAGCCTCTCTGTGTAAAGACTGAAATAAAAAAAGGACGGTAAGAAACTTTCCCTTGTCTTTATACTTTCCTGGGCAACCAGCCGGGAGCCGCTGACAATAAAATATTGTGGGGGCCCAGGTAAGCCCTGCCTCACACAATCGATCACATGATGCAGTGCGCACACACCATTTGAATGGGAATGCCCTTCAACTTTGTGGGGGCACAGCCCCCTCAAATACTTTCTTGCTGTGAGCCCCTTCATCTTAGGCTCAGGTTTTATAGATATGTGGAAATAAATCCATATATCCATCATCCACTGACCTTCATTCCAAGGAAACCAAACTCTCAGTAAGGGCCAGGAAGCCATGCAGTCTCTCACTGCTCAGAGATTGGGGTGGCGTTTAGCAGTGCATAATGTGCAGACTCGGCACCACCACCCAACAAATCGGGTGGGTGTCAGGGGTCTGCCACTACTACCGTGTTGCTTCTAACTCACATTTTCTCTAAAATAAAACATCCCTAGACAGCATCTTAAAAAGCAGAGACATCACCTTGCTTACAAAGGTCCATATAGTCAAAGCTATGGTTTTCCCAGTAGTGATGCATGGAAGTGAGAGCTGGACCATAAAGAAGGCTGATCGCCAAAGAATTGATGCTTTTGAATTATGGTGCTGGAGGAGACTCTTGAGAGTCCCATGGACTGCAAGAAGATCAAACCTATCCATTCTTAAGGAAATCAGCCCTGAGTGCTCCCTGGAAGGACAGATCGTGAAGCTGAGGCTCCAATACTTGGCCACCTCATGAGAAGAGAAGAATCCTTGGAAAAGACCCTGATGTTGGGAAAGATTGAGGGCACTAGGAGAAGGGGACGACAGAGGACGAGATGGTTGGACAGTGTTCTTGGAACCACGAATATGAGTTTGACCAAACTGCGGGAGGCAGTGGAAGACAGGAGTGCCTGGCGTGCTATGGTCCATGGGGTCACGAAGAGTCGGACACAACTAAACGACTAAACAACAACAGAACACCCCAAACACAGCAACCTTTCCTCTTAGAGGAAATAATCATCTTTGCTTTCCTCTCAGCCCAGCCTCTTCCCATGATGCACTGGACCACTTGGAGCCCCTTGGGGGGGGGAGTGATGATTTAGCCAGATGAATCATGTAACGTAAAGCAAGAGCAATTATTTATCTCTGGATCAGAGCAGGCTTGCTCTTGGCCAGCACCTGAATGGGAGGCTGCTCAGAAAACTGTTTATACTTCCCCGGACTCCTGGGAGGAAGGGCATAACACAAACTAAACAAGATTTTCAATAGATGAGTGTTCGAAGACATAAACACATAAAAGAATAGCCATGCTTTGTCCAAAACGAACTCCCATCATTCTCACCGAGATGGTGGGTTCTGACGCAAGGACCAAGGCATTGCAAACCATCTTCCACTGGAAAGAAAGAAGAGGAAGGGGGAAATGGATGTAGAATGTACCAAATCCAGACATAACCTAAACACACCCTCAGTAGGGAAGAGTTGCAACCTAGATCTGAGTACCCACCAGTTGGGGGTCTCTTCCTGACCCTGCTTTAGCTTCCTTAGATCTCTTGCTACCCTGAAAGCACCAGTCTGTGAAGTTCATCTCCGCACTGGAGTTAGAATAACAAAAGATGAGCTAAGTGCAACAGATGTCTGGTTTTGTTTGGTGGGTCCTTTTCTTCCACCTTCAAAAGACCACAGGAGTCCATTGTCATGTGAGGATCCCAACCAAATTGAAGCCTAAATCCATGCAGCCCCTCTTCCTTTCATCCATCCATCATCTTCCCTTCTTATCCTGTCTTCCTCTCTAGTCTCTTCCAGTGTCAAAATTTAGGGCCCTGTCTAATGTTACTCTACGTCAAGCTCTTACTCCAACCTTTTCTCTAAACCAGTGTTTCCCAAAGTGGGCAATACTTTGGAGGGCACTGGAGGGCACTGGGACGATCCAGTGGGGCAGTAGTAGCCTCAGGTGCAATTGGGGGAGGACATTGAATAAAAGAAAGGGGGCGGTGGAGGGACACGGGTGGCGCTGTGGATTAAACCACAGAGCCTAGGTCTTGCCGATCAGAAGGTCGGCAGTTCGAATCCCCGCGACAGGGTGAGCTCCCGTTGCTCGGTCCCAGCTCCTGCCAACCTAGCAGTTCGAAAGCACGTCAAAGTGCAAGTAGATAAATAGGTACCGCTCTGGCGGGAAGGCAACGGTGTTTCCGTGTGCTGCTCTGGTTCGACAGAAGCGGCTTAGTCATGCTGGCCACATGACCCGGAAGCTGTACGCCGGCTTCCTCAACCAGTAAAGCGAGATGAGCGCCGCAACCCCCCAAAAAACCCCAAATGTTGCATGGGCCCTTATTCTGACCCAACCAGGTTTCTGTAATATATTTCTTTTTCTCTTTTTTTTATAGTGACTGTGACAGTCGGAGGCAGACAGCATTTGCTTGGACTTTATGACACTGCAGGACAGGTAATCTACTGTCAATTCTTCATGTTATGTCTATCTTCAATGCGGCTGGTCTTCTCACGAAGAAAATGTTAAGGTTCTCCTTTCCTCCTTAAGGCAGGCAAAAATGTAAGCTTTTCATTTTTGGAGAATTGCACAAGAGTCACTTCATACACGCAGACACACGGTACAAAAAGTCTTGCGGCGCTTTGAAGACTAACAAATTTATTATAACATACGTCTGATGGTAAAAGACATCATAGGATTATGTTGCATTATATGATGTTCTAACTAATTTAGAGTTTGTATTGTGCATGTAATATTCATTTAAGAAATAAAAATGATATTAGAAAAAGAAAGACTAACAAATTTATTACAGCATAAGGTAGGGCTGCCATATTTCAAAAAGTGATAATCCGGACACCACAGTTGTTGGGATTTTTTTGGCAAAGTTATTTAGTTTTGGGGGGGGGGTTGGAGGGGGGCAAACTTTTTGAGGGAAGATGGCAAAAATGACACTGCTAACACGAGTTGCCATATGTCCAGATTTTCCTGGACATGTTGCCGATTTCCGCACTGCTGCCGACTGCAGTATTCCAGGTATGTCTGGGAAATTCCGGACGTATGGCAATCCTAGCGTGAGTTTTCATGGACTAGAGTCCGCTTCATCAGATGCCTGTAACTTATTGAAGCTGAAACTCTATACGCATGTAGGAAGCTGCCTAAGGCTGAGTCAGAACATTGATCCCTCTGGCTCAATATTGTCTACACTGACCGGCAGCAGCTGTCCAGAGTTTCAGACAGGGGGCATTTTCCAGCCCTTCTTGCAGATGCCAGGGTTTGAACCTGGGACCTTCTGCATGCCAAGCAGATGCCCTAACACTGAGCTAGGGCCTCTGCCCCTTACTCTTACATATCTGAGAAAAAGCCTTGCTGAATTACTTCTCAGCACATAGGATTGCACCAGCATCTTAAAAAGCAGAGACATCACCTTGCTGACAAAGGTCCGTATAGTTAAAGCTATGGTTTTCCCAGTAGTGATGTATGGAAGTGAGAGCTGGACCATAAAGAAGGCTGATCGCCGAAGAATTGATGCTTTTGAATTATGGTGCTGGAGGAGACTCTTGAGAGTCCCATGGACTGCAAGAAGATCAAACCTATCCATTCTTAAGGAAATCAGCCCTGAGTGCTCCCTGGAAGGATAGATCGTGAAGCTGAGGCTCCAATACTTTGGTCACCTCACGAGAAGAGAAGAATCCTTGGGAAAGACCCTTATGTTGGGAAAGATTGAGGGCACTAGGAGAAGGGGACGACAGAGGACAAGATGGTTGGACAGTGTTCTCGAAGCTACGAACATGAGTTTGACCAAACTGCGGGAGGCAGTGCAAGACAGGAATGCCTGGCGTGCTATGGTCCATGGGGTCACGAAGAGTCGGACACGACTAAACGACTAAACAACAACAACAACATAGGATTGCACAGTACAAAAGCCTATCTTGGTTTTGCTGCAAAAAAACTAAGCATGGCCACACCTCTGGAAATGATTATGTAATACTGCCAGCAGCTTACCATGAAAACAGGGTCATAACCCCCCCCCCCAACATTTCTCCAATGAAAATAGGGACATCCTATTCCTTATCTTCCAACTTTTCTCAGATGAAAATAGAGACATCCCCCTCCAACATTTCTCTGATGAAAATAAGGAGAAACGGGGTATTCCAGGATCAAATCAGAAACCGAGATAGCTTCGGTAAATCTGGGGCTGTTCCTGGAAAATAGGGACACTTGGAGGGTGACAGGGGCCGCTGTCTCACCTCCCCATCTCCCCTGGGATTTTGCCCTCGGCACAAGAGTCCAAGTGAATTATCCGACCTTGTGTCATGACAGCCAATTATCTCAGAGTCAAGTGTTGATGCCGCATTCCATGTCTCCAGCTCTCTTTCTGACATTCTTAATGGTGCCCCAAGCTTCACCTCTCCAAAGCAAATATTGTTAGGAAACTCAAAAGGCTTTGTTGTGAACCTTCTTGCGAGAATCTAGTGCCATCTTGTGGTCACTCTAAGCTGTTTTGCAGTTCGTCACATCAAAAAGTGTACAGCAAAGAAACCCTGACAGATGGCCATCTAAGCTATGTTAATTAATTAATTAATATATTTTATAGTGGAACCTCGATTTGCGACCGCCTCCGTTTACGACGAACTCGCAGAGCAACCGCCACGGACCCGGAAGTATTTACATCCGGGTTCCATGCACGCGGATGCGCAGAAGCCATCTACGCAGCTCGCACATGTGCAGAAGCGATCTGCGCAGTGCGTGCATGCACAGAAGCGCTCTATTGGCGCTTTGCGCATGCGCAGAAGCGTGCCTTCGGCGAGCGACGAACTCGGGGAGCAACCGGCTCCCTGGAACGGATCGTCATCATAAACCGAAGTACCACTGTATCGGAAATTTTCCATAAGAAAATAAAGGAAATGGAAAAGAACAAAATGAAAAGAAAAATTAAAGAAAAATACTTATTGTGATACAATATGTAATACAGGTTTATAAGTAATACAGTTATTCCAACTAATGAAAAATTACTAGCAAGATAAAAGCAACCCATTTGTATACTGCAAGCATTGTCATATTTTCTATCCATCGCTCAAAGAGGGCCATGGTTTTATGTTTCCAATGAATCAACATCAGTCTTTTGGCAGACAGTCAAACCCCATGGTTGGTATATGGTTTAAAATAATCTCACCGCCTGAGAATTTTACATTTTCCCCAAAGCAGGGCTTTTTTTCAGCCAGAACTCACCAGAACTCAGTTCTGGTACCTCTCAGGTGGGCACCATTGCCATTCTACGAGAACAAGGGAGGCATTCATGGTGAGTTCTAGAAAAGTAGTATTTATTTCAAACAGCTCTTGCCGTCAGAAACTTCTTCCTAATGTTTAGTCAACTGCCTGCTCTTGGCCCTGAAAGCTAATAAGAAAACACCTAGGTAACTCAATAATTTTTGACTTTATCATGTGCAAAAACGGTTGTGTGGATGCTTAGAATCAAAGAATTGGGAGGAATCAGAAAGGTCATCTAAGTTTGCTGTTCCAAATAACCATTTCACTGCTGTTGCAATGCTGACATTTAAATTCTTTTGCCGTCTGGCAGGAGGACTACAACCAGCTCAGGCCCCTCTCTTACCCCAACACGGACGTGTTTTTGATCTGTTTCTCCGTGGTGAACCCTGCCTCGTACCACAACGTCCAGGAGGAATGGGTGCCGGAACTGAAAGTCTGCATGCCCCATGTGCCTTATGTTCTGATAGGAACACAGGTAAAGGACAGAGGAGCTCATGAATGGCTGAGCAGTCTGCAAAACACTGGTCTCGGCCGTGTTCACACTAACTCAGCCAACTGGGATAGCTAGTCAGTAGAACATGAGACTCTTAATCCCAGGGTCGTGGGTTCGAATCCCATGTTGGGCGAAAGATTCCTACATTGCAGGGGGTTGGACTAGAGGAGCCTTAGAGTCCCCTCCAACTCTACAACTCTCTGATTCTAGAGTTGCAGCTGCCACATGATAGTCTCACTTTGTGGCTGTTACAACGCTCAAATAGTGTGATGATGAATAGACAGACAGATAGGACCCAGGCAGAAGGTGAGGGATGCCATAGCTGTGAACAAGCCTTTAACTTTTCTTTTTTGGGGGGGAGTAACAACTTTATTGAAAGTTCAATAATACATAACTATATGTGCGCCAAACATGGTGAGACGCAAACAAAAAGGAGAAAAGGGGGGGGGGAAATAAACAGAACCCGTGCAGAAGGGAAAACCAAGGGGGGGAGCCCAAAACTGTATATTTTACAAGGTTGTTATTGTTCTATACCAGATCTTAACCTATTACAGTACAGTAGTGCCTAGACTTACAAACTTAATCCATTCTGAAGGCACCTTCATAAATCGAAAAATTCGTAAGTCGAAAAACACCATTGGAAACCCAATTTCCCATAGGAATGCATTGAAAACGGAAAAATTCGTAAGTCGAAAAATCCCTATCTAAAACCGCCGCAGTTTTTTCCCGGATGTCAAGACATTCATAAGCGCGCGGCCATTTCCCCCCATTCGCAAGTCGAAAAATTCAGTTGTTGAGTCGTTCGTAAGTCGAGGTACCACTGAATTGGTAAGAATGAATTCCAAAAATCATTAAATTTGTCCATGGCAAGTCTGCGTTTATATGCAAGTTGTTCATATGTTGCAAGCTTGTATAAGTCTTCAATCTACTCGTAGAAGGGAGCTGCATTTTTATTTTTTCCAGTTCATCAATATCAGTCTTTTTGCTGCGTTCAGGGCATGGAGGAGAGTCCACTCGCTTTGTCCTTTTGTAAGGTTCCATGTGCTGGGTATATAATTCAAGAGGATATTTTGCTCCGTACAGTTCTGTTGATAGTTTCAGTTACCTTCTGCCCAAAATCTTTCAATATGAGACTATGAAAAAACATGTTTTAGAGAAGCATTATCTCTATTGCATCCCCAACAGTTAGAGACCTTAGATAGCCCTTTTTTCTTTTCTTTTTTTGAACAAGCCTTAAACTTTATGTCTGCTTTAAACTCCTAGATTGACCTGCGAGATGATCCAAAAACCTTGACTCGATTGCTCTACATGAAGGAGAAGCCCCTGTCTTATGAACACGGCATCAAACTAGCTAAAGAGGTACTGCTGCTCCCATTAAACCCAAGAGCCCATTAAACCCAAGACAAGGGCATGAAAATCATGCATATCTTGAATGACTGAGCCAGGATTCACCTTCCTTGTAAACTAAGCCCAGCTTGTATATATGTATGTATGTATGTATGTATGTATGTATGTATGTATGTAATCCTGCCTTTTCCCCAGTCCGGGACTCAAGGCAGCTCACACAGATAAAACAGAGCAATCTAAAAACCTAGAAAAGACTATCATTACAAGTTCTCCATAAGTGCCTATACATGCAGATTTTACTTGCACTCAGTCCGTATTTTTCTTTTGAGAAAATGAGAAGTCCCCAGAAGAGAGAAAAAGATGTTTGATGGCTTTAGGTCAAATAGAACCTCCATGTCCATGGATAGTCTACCTGTGAATACCCATTGCTGGGGAGCAACAGCAGAATATAGATTTGTCTTCATGCTCTGCTCAGAGGCTACTCCTAGAGGCACCTAGTTTAGCCAACATGGGATACAGAATGTTGGGCTAGGATGCAAGCTAAAGTATAGATCAGGGGTCACCAAACTAAGGCCCAGGGGCCGGATGCGGCCCAATCGCCTTCTAAATCCGGCCCACGGACGATCCCGGAATCAGCATGTTTTCACATGAGTAGAATGTGTCCTTTTATTTAAAATGCATCTCTGGATTATTTGTGGGGCCTGCCTGGTGTTTTTACATGAGTATAATGTGTCCTTTTATTTCAAGTGCATCTCTGGGTTATTTGTAGGGCATAGGAATTTGTTCATGTTTTTTCCCCAAAAAAATATAGTCCGGCCCTCCACAAGGTCTGAGGGACAGTGGACCGGCCCCCTGCTGAAAACGTTTGCTGGGCCCTGGTATAAATAGATAGATGACAGATCAGGCACCCCCAAACTGCGGCCCTCCAGATGTTTTGGCCTACAACTCCCATGATCCCTAGCTAACTGAACCAGTGGTCAGGGATGATGGGAATTGTAGTCCAAAACATCTGGAGGGCCGAAGTTTGGGGGTGCCTGTGATAGATAGATGATAGATAGATAGATAGATAGATAGATAGATAGATAGATAGATGATAGATAGATAGAATTATACGCTGCCTGTCTAACAGGGTTGCCCCAGCCACTCTGGGAGGCTTCCAGCAAATCATAAAACAACAGTAAAACATATTAGATAGCTTTAGACAAATTTTTGGAGGAAGACAAAGGACTCTTCTTTTGGCCAAGATAGTCAAATGGAACCTCCTTGCCTGGGGGCACTCTACCTTTCAATACCCAGAGGTTATTTTCTTGCCACCGTCGCTCAGGCCTGTCTGTCTCTCTCTTTTTTTTAATCCGTTCTAGATCGGTGCCCAGTGCTACCTGGAGTGCTCAGCCTTGACTCAGAAAGGCCTGAAGGCCGTCTTTGACGAAGCAATACTCACCATATTCAATCCCAAGAAAAAAAAGAAACCCTGTGCTGAATGCGGCAGCTGCTGTCGAGTTGTATGACGACGGCCGGAATATTGGAACGGAGTTGGGCTGGTGTTTGGCCAGAGTCTTCCCATCCCATAATTTCACACCTGCACAAAGGATTGAAGGACATGACCGGAAAGGAGGCATCTTCAAAGGGAGATCTTCCCCGTCTGTGAACCCTCCTAAGCTTGCGCCTTCTCTTCGCCTTCTCACATCTTACCTGCTTTTTTCCTAACCGCTACAGAGCTGTAGATACAAGCAGCTGGTCCATATCGTGGTCACTTTTCCTCAGGCAAAGCTAGCTGATAAAGTAAAGCAGCTGAGAGAACTCTTCCTGCCGTGTCAGGATCCGTGGTGGGCCGGGGGGGAAACCAGGGAAATATCTCCAAGGATCCTGCAGCAGAACTGAGAGAATCCCTAGATTCAGTAATTTGTAGCGTTCAGCAACTACGAATGAATTGATTTGTTCCAGTATGAATATTCAATCACGAGCGAGCCTCAAAAGCTAAATCAGGCAGGCAAATAACTCTTCCAGAGTTGACCGTGTTAAGATATTGATGCAACATTAGAGATCCTGTTTTAATCTGCTTTTTTATGAATATTCCCCGTTTCGAAAAGAGCCTCATTTCTTGGGGAGGAGGGAAGTGATGTGGCATCAAACTGACATTTACTGTAGTTTGTCTTCCTTTTTATAAATTGAGCATTATCCAACTAGAGAGCCATCAAAATGTATTGCCATTTTACCCTTGGGCATCTGGGATTGTTTTGATTTGTTTTTTACTAAATGGAGTACCACACAACCGAATTTTCTTGCTTGTAAATGGCTATAGCCAGGGTCTGGGAGGAGCTGCATGTATATCCTGAATGCAGATCTACTTCCCTCTTCACCCAATTGTTCTCGCTGTTGTTTTAAGATGTAGGATCCCAGAGCTGTCAAGTTGGAAGGCACCCCAGGGGTCATCTAGTCCAACCCCCTGCAATGCAGGAACGTGGTTTCTGGGAAATTCTGAACTGCTCATTGAACAACCTCAGAAAGGATATCGTAGAGTTGAGGAAGGTTCAGAAAAAGGTAATGGAAATGATAAGTGGGATGACCAACTCCCCTATGAGGAAAGGTTATAGCATTTGCTGTTTTTTTGATTTAGAGAAAAGGCGAGTTAGAAGCAACACAACAGAAATGTATAAAATCATAAAGTGGGTAAAGAAAGGGTTTTTCTCCCCCTTTCTCCTATCTTCACACAGCGCCTGCAGGCAGTGTGGTGCAGTGATTAGAGTGTTGGGCTAGGACCTGGGAGGCCAGGGTTCAAATCCCCACTCAGCCGTGAAGCCTTGGGCCAGTCACTGTCTTTCAACCTAACCTACCTCACAGGGCTGGTGTGAGGATAAGATGTGGGGAAGCCAAGCAGGTTTGCCAAGTTGAGCTCCTTGAAGGAAAGGTGGGATGGAGACGTAATAACAAATGATAAAAATCAAATAGTTAAGCTATGGAATTCATGCCGACTGTGTGTCGTGATGGCAACTGATTCTGTTGGTTTTAAAAGGGGATTAGACTAAGGTTACCAGATTTTTTTTTCAGTGAATCCAGGACACTTTTCAACTTCCCTACTAAATAGATGGATTTTGTCAGGGAACTGATTTGTAAATCTGGGGACTGCCCCAGGGAAACAGGGACGTCTGGTAACTTTGTAGTTGTTGTTGTTGTTGTTGTTTAGTTGTTTAGTCGTGACTGACTCTTCATGACCCCAGGGGCATACCCAGGATCAAAACTGGGGGAGGGGCAGAGAGGGGAAGAGAGAGGGACGGAAGGAGGGAGGGAGGGAAGAGAGAGAAGGAAGGAAGGAAGGAAGGAAGGGGTGGGTGCGAGAGAGAGAGAGAGAGAGAGAAGGAAGGAAGGAAAAAAGGAAGGAAGGAAAGAAAGAAGGAAGGAAGGAAGGAAGGAAGGAAGGGGTGAGAGGGAGCTCCCGTCCTCCCCGCCCCCAGCTCAGGCTGCTCCTTCCCCCCTCCCACGTTCCTGTTGCTGGCTGCAGCCGCGGAGGGGGCGAAAACAGCCTGATTTCTATAACCCGCAGCGACTTTTCCACTTCAGTTTTTGGAGGGGAAAAGTGTGGGTTATGGTCCATAAAATACGGTTTAAAAAATTATTATTTTTTTGCTTCTGGCAGCTGCCCCCCCTGCCCCTTGCTGGGTACGCCCATGCATGATCCCATGAACCTGAGCATGCCAGGCACTCCTGTCTTCCACTGCCTCCTGCAGTTTGGTCAAACTCATCTCGTCCTCTGTCGTCCCCTTCTCCTTGTGCCCTCCATCTTTCCCAACATGAGGGTCTTTTCCAGGGAGTCTTCTCTTCTCACGAGGTGGCCAAAGTATTGGAGCCTCAGCTTCAGGATCTGTCCTTCCAGTGAGCACTCAGGGCTGATTTCCTGAAGAATGGATAGGTTTGATCTTCTTGCAGTCCATGGGACTCTCAAGAGTCTCCTCCAGCACCATAATTCAAAAGCATCAATTCTTCGGCGATCAGCCTTCTTTATGGTCCAGCTCTCACTTCCATACATCACTGCTGGGAAAACCATAGCTTTAACTATACGGACCTTTGTCAGCAAGGTGATGTCTCTGCTTTTTAAGATGCTGTCTAGGTTTGTCATTGCTTTTCTCCCAAGAAACAGGCATCTCTTAATTTTATGACTGCTCTCACCATCTGCAGTGATCATGGAACCCAAGAAAGTAAAATCTCTCACTGCCTCCATTTCTTCCCCTTCTATTTGCCAGGAGGTGATGGGACCAGTGGCCATGATCTTAGTATTTTTGATGTTGAGCTTCAGACCATATTTTGCGCTCTCCTCTTTCACCCTCATGAAAAGGTTCTTTAATTCCTCCTCACTGGTAACCTTAGATTAAACAAATTCACTGAGGAGAGGGCTATGAAGGGCTTCACTTTTCTCTGTCCACTCCCATGCCCTCCAACATTTCTCTGATGAAAATAGGGACGCCCTAAGGAAAAGTGGGGCATTCCAGGATCAGAAACCGGGGTGGGCTTCTGTAAATCCGGGGCTGTCCCTGGAAAATAAGGACACTTGGAGGGGCTGCAATCTCTCCAGGCCTTGCGTAATTTAAACATTTCTATCATGCCACCTCTTACTTGTCCTTTCTCCAAACTAAAAGTCTCAAATATTTTTCATAGAATCATAGAATCATACAGTTGGGAGAGACCACAAGGGCCATCCAGTCCAACCCCCTGCCAAGCAGGAAACACCATCAAAGCATTCTTGACATATGGCTGTCAAGCCTCTGCTTAAAGACCTCCAAAGAAGGAGACTCCACCACACTCCTTGGTAGCAAATTCCACTGCCGAACAGCTCTTACTGTCAGGAAGTTCTTTCTTATATTTAGGTGGAATCTTCTTTCTTGAAGTTTGAATCCATTGCTCCGTATCCGCGTCTGGAGCAGCAGAAAACAATATTTCTCCCTCCTCCATATGACATCCTTTCATATATTTGAACATGGCTTATCACCCCTTAACCTTCTCTTCTCCAGGCTAAACATTCTAGTTTCATTCTAGTTTCCACGCAGCTACAAAGCAACCGAGAACTGTCTCAGACATCCCAATGCCTTAAGTCAGTGGTTCCCAACAGGTGGTCCGGGGACCCCCAGGGGTCCGCGAGCTATGCCAGAGGGGTCCGCAAGATGCTATTAGAATAAAAAATATATTAAATATATTTTGTATGATAACAGATTTTTTGTTTTGGCCGCTTCCTGCATGAGCAGAGTCTAGCACAAAACTAGAATTAGATAGAGGCAGTAGTTCTGCTGTATGCCGTTAGGTGGCGCTTTACAAACACTACTGTTTTGCAAAGAGGCAGCGCGCGCATTCTACTAACACTCACCTCCCCAAGATGCTTTGCGCGTGTCGGCTTCATTTGTGCGCTACTGCGCAGGTACCCTGTCTTCTCCATTCCCCTCCCTCCTCCCTGGCGCGCGCTGCCTCTTTGCAAAACAGTAGTGTTTGTAAACAAAGCGTTGTTTTTCGCGGAACCTACAGATCGCGTAGTTAAAAATGGACCGTTGGTTAAAAAGTGGTTCGTTAAAACGACAAAGGCCTACAGATGAAGAGGAAGATAATGCATTTGATGTTCAAGCAACTGTAAAAAACGTATAAATATAAAATATAAAAAGACTCTTAATTTGGCTCTCACTTTTTAATTTTAGGATTAGGAATTAATGGGGGTCCTTGTCACAATAGCGGTTCGATGAGGGGTCCTCGAGAAAATTTTGTTGGGAACCCCTGCCTTAAGTTGCTATAGGTGCCTTATTTACAAATGTTTTCCGCGAATCATTTAAATGCAATTGGAAAAAGCAGCCTTCGGAAGCTTGTGGCAATTCTCTCTCTCCCTCTCTCCCTCCCTCTCTCTCTCTCTCTCTCTCTCTCTCTCTCTCTCTCTCTCTCTCTCTCCCCTGCCTTATTTTGCTAAATGAGCGCAGATAGCTTACCTGTGGAAAACTTTGTGCATGGGTCATCGTTGCTGGAGTTTGGTATATATGGCAACGGAGAGCCAAAATAAATAGTCTGCTAAGTCTGCTGGCTGAAAGAACTAAGGGAAGATATGATTTCTTACTCCTGGCAAACAAAGCCATTAGGGGTACCAAGCTATTACATGTGGCCATGATGGAGTTCAGTGCTAACTTGAAGCAGGAAGGAAGTAAAGCCTATGAGAAAAACAATCTGCAGGTAAGTTACTCAAGAAGGTACCAGCAAGGAATGAAGAGTTGCCTTTTTGTCGGTCTCCCATCCCACTGGCTCAAGTGTCTTCCTGCAAGTTGCTTTACTCCCAGCAATCATGTGGGGCTTAATGGTACCTTCAATAAAAATGTTTTTTTTTACCCTTTAAAAAAGGAGAGTGGAGGATTTGTAGATGGTGTGCAAGCACCAAGCACCCACTCATTCACAGTGACCAGTCACCGTTGGGTGCCAAAGTCGTGTCGTGAAAAAACAACAGAGTCTCGCTGCACCTTGAAGACTTTAACCACGTGTTTTGCAGTACTGCAAGGGATGAGGGTAGCGCTGTGGTCTAAACTACTGAGCCTTGGGCTTGCCGATCAGAAGGTTGGCGGTTCGAATCCCCGCGACGGGGTGAGCTCCCGTTGCTTGGTCCCAGCTCCTGCCCACCTAGCAGTTCGAAAGCACATCAAGTGCAAGTAGATAAATAGGTACCACTCTGGCGAGAAAGTAAATGGCATTTTCGTGCACTGCTCTTGTTTCGCCAGAAGCGGCTTAGTCATGCTGGTCACATGACCCGGAAGCTGTCTGCGGACAAACTCCGGCTCCCTCGGCCTATAGAGCGAGATGAGCGTGCAACCCCAGAGTCGTCCGCCACTGGACTTAATGGTCAGGGGTACTGCAAGGATTAGCCTTGGAACAAGGGGATTTCCACCCTCTCCCCCTCCTCACATGCCCCACCCCCCAAATCTGCTGTGCCGGATTGAGAGAATGCCCACAGCATATTTAAAGGGCATGGTGGAGGGAGGAGATGTGGATATCATTGCGCCAGGAGAAATCCTTTCGCTGATGGAACGATCTTGCTCAGTGCTGCATTGAACACACCCCTAGCAGATTCATTATGGTATAACCTTCTGTGGGCTCAAGCAAACTTTCCCAGATGCACAAAGAGAAATCTCAAAGAAGAAAACCTGTAAGGTGAGAGTTGGATGGCAATGAAATGCAAACATTACACTCAGTGATTATGAGAGCTGAGATGGATGTTGAATAGGCGCGCCTTGTAGACACAGGAGTTCTGTAGCTGATGTGTAGCGGTTCCTCAGCAGACATGTGAAGGTGGACAAGATTCCCTGGATGTTTGAGAACCACAGATTGAGATGGTAGCTGGACACTGGCCAGTTCTGCCCCAGCCTAACAAGTCACCAAGCCATCAGAGAGGGACATCCAAAGTCTCAGGTGATCCTTGGCCCGCCCTCCTGGGAACCATACGGTTGCAGATTAAATCTATTATATCCTTAATAATTGACCCCTTTGGCCTTGATGTCCCCCTCTGACAGTTTCTTAGCTTAGTACAGCTCCTGCAAGGTTTCAGGAAGAGGTTTGATCTGGCGTTTCTGCCTGAGATGGTTTGGCCTGAAGATTTCTGGAGGTGAACGTGGGACTTTCTGAGGGGTGGGGAACCTCAGGCCCAGGGTCTAAAAGCAGCCCATCAGGCATCTCTGCCTAACCCCCAGGGTTGTCACTGGGCTATGCCCCCTACCCAGGCTCCACCCCTCACTTGATCAACCTGTTTTTGTTGAGATGGATTTGGAAGGTAGGAGAGGATGTGTTATTTATTTATTATCCTCCTCTTGAGTAAGGTTAGTGTCTAGTTTAGCAGACTTAAAAATATACCATCCTTTGCAGCATTAACACGGAAACTTGGCACAATTAGCTTTCTCTAATTATCCAGAGTACCTCTGGCAGACTGGATCTTCCCTTTTATTTATCCCTCGAAATGATACAACAACGCAGAAGTCTGCAATGTAATAATATAGTTGCAGGCTTGATTCAAGCAGAAAACAGCAGTGGAATAAGTTGGGCAAGCATATTTCTAGAGTGCAAAACACATTGTTTAGAATCATAGATGCTACTCGGGAGTACACATGCTCCACATCCTAATCCCCATAGCTGCCAAGTCTCCCGTATTCTCTGGGAAATCCCCGTTTTTCCACCTGTTCTTAGCTGAAAAAACGGGAAAAAAATTCCCGGTTTATTCTGGCACGGTGGCCATTTTGGAACTGGGCAGAGCATGCTCAGAAGCGAATTTTGATGCTGCTCTGCCCAGTTCCAAAATGGCTGCAGTGCGACTTCTGGCACGGTGGCCATTTTGGAACTGGGCAAAGCAGCATCAAAAGTCACTTCTGAGCATGCTCCGCCCAATGGCGGCAGCGCTACCTCCAGTCTGCTACTTCTGGCCCGGTCTCTTATTTCTCGGACAGCAACTTGGCAGGTATGCCTAATCCCCATGGCTGCATGACAAGAGAGGTGGAAGAAAGTGATAAAAGATCTTCCTATTGTTACCATTCCTGCCTGGGCAATTAGAGGATGCGACTTCACAGAGTGCCCTCTAGGGATTTCCAGGCATCTGCATGTGTCTAAAACCTTTGCCCACCTAGCAAACATGGAATTTTATATTTTGACTAGGACATCACTTCCCCGCAGTTTTTGCCTGGCTGGACTGTGTCTTTGAACTTTGACCTCGCTGTGATGGAGGGCAGAGAGGGGTGTGTGAGCATGTGCAGAAACTCAGATTCGGAAAGAGGTAGACTCCACCGTGGGCGCAGGGCCGGGGCGGGAGAGTGTGGGAGTCCTGTCTTGTCAAGTTGCATGGGATCAGTTCCAATCTGTTACCTGCGAGGATGTGGACAGGCTGCTTCGACGAGTGAAATTGACCACCTGTCTCCCTGATCCTTGCCCATCCTGGCTCATAAAAGCGAGCTGAGAAGGGTTGGGCAATGGGTTCCGTGGGGTGGTGAATGCTTCCCTCTGTGAGGGAGCCTTCCTCACTGAAAGAGGCAGTCATTAAACCACTTATTTAAAAACCATCTTTGGACACGCCCAAAATGGCCAACTATTGTCCAGTCTCAAATCTTCCATTCTTGGGCTAGAATGATGGTTGAGCAGGTGGTTGTGGAACTCCAGGCATGCCTGGAGGATGCAGACCATTTGGATCCCTGGGCTAAAATTACCTAAACTGCAGCATGCATTGCTTCTATGCAGGGCCGGTGCTAGGGTTTTTTGCTCCCTAGGCGAGATCACCTTCTGGCACACACACACACACACACCCCGGCCAATCATATTTCAAACATGAGTATATATGAGTAGGCATATATAGGATTGCACTGTAAGCTGGCCCTTCTCTCACTTTCCCGGGAGTAAGTCCCATTGGACTCAATGAGACTTACTTCTGAGTAGAAATACTTGAACACGCATTTCCTTTTTTAAAAAATTGTGGGTCTGACTTTTGAGTAGACATGCAGGAGATTGTGTCCACGTCAGCAACCCGATAGCAAACACATACGTACGGCAACGGCATCTCTCCATCCTACACAAGCTAATTTGGGGGAAAGCCCCCCCCCTGATTTCCACGGGGCGCCTCTCCTGCCGGCCCTTTCTGCCTGAGGCTGCGGTGAGCCGGCCCTGCACACGAGGTGGCGCTTTGAGGCCCCATCTGGCAGCCGTCAGGGGCTGGGAGGCGATGGAGCAGCGGCAGCGTGGGCGGAGAGGCGGCTTCAGAGGCTAAAGGTCCTTAGAGTGAGTAGCAGTGGCGGCGGCAGCAGCAGGAACAGCAGCGCCCGCGGGAGCCTTCGCTTTGTCGCCAAGATGCCGGCTGTGTCGAAGGGGGACGGGATGCGCTGGCTGGCTGTCTTCATCTCCGACATCAGGAATTGTAAGCGCGGCAGCCCCGGACGAGGCTAGCCAGCGCCCCCTCCATTTTGACGCCCTAGGCAACTGCCTAGTTCACCTTAATGGACGCGCCGGTCCCGCTTCTATGTTCTATCAAGGGGGCTCCTGTGCACTCACTATTTCACAACAGACATTCTCGAGTTTGATTGTTCTCTTCGCTCAGGAGAGCTGCAGGATCTTCTTGCCAGATGCAATCTTAGCACCTGACCTGCCGTTTCAGCTAAAATAGAATTGGCATAAACTGCCCCTTGGCCAGAATTGTCTTTGCTCCTCCCTCGCTGGGAACTGTGCTTATGCATCTAATGTTACTAGAGCGGAGGGAAGGGGGGGGAGTCAATTAATTGGTTAGGTTAATCAATTTTAAAACTTTTGATCAATAAAGCTTACCCCATACGTATTAATCAGAAAGCACTTTTTTAGTGCTGCGTTTTGTGAGGCTCACTTGCACACAAGTATCCAGAGGAGCTGCGGCCTTAACTACTCTTAGAACGAGTGCTTCATGCTCTCCAATGTTCCTCACATGAAAATAGATGCAAACTCAGCAGCTGACCGACACAAGCCAGAGCCAAGCAACTGCTGTGTTGGCCGCTCTTCTGCGCCTGCAAACCCTCTGCACCCTTCGCAGCCATGCCAGCAGCCTTGTGGACCCCTCGCTTACCCCCTTCAACGCTTTCTTTATAGGAGACCAGTCAACTGAGGAACGGTGAAAAGCTTTCTTAGTGCCATTCAAGCAACCCAGGTCTTGTTTTTGTAAAAAAACAGGAAGTGGCGCCATATTGAGTGGGAGGGGAGGGAGCAGGCGGCATAGATCTGGAAACAATGCCTTATGAGGAACGGCTTAGGGAGCTGGGCATGTTTAACCTGGAGAAGAGAAGGTTAAGGGGTGATATGATAGCCATGTTCAAATATATGAAAGGGTGTCATATAGAGGAGGGAGAAAGATTGTTTTCTGCTGCTCCAGAGAAGCGGACACGGAGGAATGGATTCAAACTACAAGAAAGAAGATTCCACCTAAACATTAGGAAGAACTTCCTGACAGTAAGAGCTGTTTGGCAGTGGAATTTGCTGCCAAGGAGTGTGGTGGAGTCTCCTTCTTTGGAGGTATTTAAGCAGAGGCTTGACAGGCATATGTCAAGAATGCTCTGATGGTGTTTCCTGCTTGGCAGGGGGTTGGAATGGATGGCCCTTGTGGTCTCTTCCAACTCTATGATTCTATGATTCTAAGAACTTGGGTCATTATGCCACATATGAATCTACTTCTGCATAAATAAGGCATGATCCATGCCAATCATCTGGGAATTTACTGGCATTTTTACTGGATGGCCCTTGTGGTCTCTTGCAACTCTATGATTCTCTATGATTCTCTATGATTCTATGATTCTACGATCTAAGAAAAGCATTAGAGGACACATGGATCAGAATGCCGGGTAACATGTTGAAACGCTGCACTGAAGAGAAGGCGCCTCAGGAATTTGGGAAAGCGAGAAGCCGCGATGGCTTGAGGGTTTTCATGACAATCCCAGTATTTTCAGGACTATTGGAGGGTATGCTCTACTTTGTGTTTATAATCCGGTGTACAGCTTCCGGATCATGTGGCCAGCATGACAAAGCCACTTCTGGCAAACCAGAGCAGCACACAGAAATGCCGTTTACCCGTTCCCGCTGTACGGGAACTACTTGCACTTTGACGTGCTTTCAAACTGCTAGGTTGGCAGGAGCAGGGACCGAGCAACAGGAGCTCACCCCATCGTAGGGATTCGAACCGTCGACCTTCTGATCGGCAAGCCCAAGAGGCTCAGTGGTTTAACCCACAGCGCAAGCGTTAAAAGGCAAGGGAGTAAGAACTGTCTTTTTTCCCTCAAGCAAAGGGTTATTCAATAGGTATCGGAGAGAAATGTTTTAAAATTGATCGATGATTACTATAGATAGATAAAAGGAGACTTAACTCCACTTGAGTACTTTGAGAACAGGTTGTAAGAAATGTATAGGAGTCTTAGCAGAAATTGGTAATTGAACAAGTGATGTGTTGGGAGAAAGAGTGAAATACTGAAATGTTATTGCGCAAAGGGGGGGAGAGGGAACATCTGGGGAAAATTCAGCTTTCAAATTTGTATAAAATTTGTATTAATTTGGTCACAATTTTTTAAAAAATTATGGAAAATTAATTTAAAAAATGGGGGAAAGGCAAGGGTTAAAGGCCCAGCTGGTGAATTGTAGGGCTAAGCATGAGGTGAGACCAAACAAACTACACACCCTGTGCCTCTTCCTTTTGAAGAATGGGCTGGGCACAAACCCAGCTTGGGGTGGCCATTCGTCATGGATGCTTTAGTTGAGATTCCTGCATTGCATGGGGTTGGACTAGATGACCCTTGGGGTCCCTTTCAACTCTACAATTCTGTGATTCTATAGATCCCATTGGGTCTCCTATCCAGGCCCTGCGGAAGTCCTCGCACACCAACAGAGCTGCTCTGTGTGCCTACGGACCACTCCGCACAATTTGAAGTCGCCTTAGAGTCCTGCTGAACGTTTTGAACGTGCTACAATGTATAACCGGAAAATGCCAAATCCCAGAAAAAGCAACCTGTCACACCTTATTGATGAGGGGGAAATGAGTTATAAAGGACTGATTGAATTAGGCAGCCTAATGAGTTCTGCAACCTGGCAGAGGCTTCTACAATAAACTGCTGAAGTATTTGTTGATCTTTTGCAATCGGAGTGGTTTTGCCATTGTTGCTTACGCAGCAACCATAAACGTCTTCAGCAATGGCACGCTGCGTCAGGAACCACAGTTATGAGTAATTAAACCAAGCTGTCTCTTCAAGATGGCAGGAAGCATCCCTCGTCCAGCTTGTTAAAATGCAAGAGGCTCTCTTTTTTTTCTTAATTAAGCTGAACAAATGCTTTTGTCCTGATTGCTTAGCGTTTTGCAGCTGGAGGAGACCTGAGAGACGTTTTCAAGGGCAGCCCTGCATAGAGCACATTGCTGTAGTCCAGCTGA
The DNA here is from genome assembly GCF_963506605.1 of Zootoca vivipara. Taxonomy (NCBI): domain Eukaryota; kingdom Metazoa; phylum Chordata; class Lepidosauria; order Squamata; family Lacertidae; genus Zootoca; species Zootoca vivipara. Next base: position 9,294,559 of record NC_083276.1, read on the forward strand.
GGCGTATGAGACCATGGAGTCTAAATTGGAAGGGGTTTAATCCACAAAGTATCTTGCAAAGTAATCCTCACATACCCTCCCACATGACTCAGGCAAAAATTATGGAGATCCTAGTCTACATCAGGAAGCTTCTCCTGCATTTGATCATCATCATCATCATCATCATTAGAAACTATGAGAATGAATGGGAACATAGCAGAGAGTGAATCCTCTTAAACTCAGTGGGACTTTGTTCTGAGTAAAAATGATTTAGGATTACACTGTAAACCTGTACAGTCTTTACCCAGTTACCTCCTCCTCAGTCCCTCTTGTCCTTCCTTGGTGCTCTCCCATTTCACTCTTTTTACCACTCTTTATTATCTGTTAGTGTCTATAATGAAAGGGAAAAAGAGCAAGAGGGGGTTTTCTTTCTCTTTGTTCCCTTTTGCTCGTCCCATAGACATTGTTTCTCAGCACAACTTTCATAAATCGACACAAGGTGAGCCTCCTTATTTCTGAATTCATTGTAACTGTAATACGTTTACATGAAATCAGCTGTCCCCCAGATACTCTTCTCTTTCACTATTTCTCCTTTGGGGTAGCTGTTTTTGGCGTCGGTTTAACTATTGAGAAACTTGGTGCCACTCTTTCCGGGATCTGAGGCCTCTCGCGGTTCAGGGCGCAGCCTCTTTAGCGCTGGGTTTCCTGCTTTCCTTTTTGCCACAAAATATACGGTAGTTGAAATTTGGCTTCTGTTAGAGCAGCAGATAAAAGCCCCCTTTTGCGCTGCTCGGGCTCTTTGCTGAGAACCTCTTCCTCAGCTTTTTAAGGGGGGGGTTCTTCGCTGACACCCCCCTCTCCCCTCTCTCCGCAACGAAAGGTGTTCTGCTCAACTCACCAGGAACACTTTTCTCAACCCGTTCTTAGAGCGCACCCTGCTGGATGGCTCGGGGCGCTCAGCAGGAGGAGGCAGGCACCCGGAACCATACGGTACCGTATTTACGGTAAGAAGAAGAAGAAGAAGAAGAAGAAGAAGAAGAAGAAGAAGAAGAAGAAGAAGAAGAAGAAGAAGAAGAAGAAGAAGAGGCACCCCCATAGGCTTGTTTTCTTGAGTAAAATAAATATAAGACGGTGTCTTAAAAAAGGGGAAACCCAGTGGGACTTACTTCTTAGTAGACATGTAAAAGTCTGCAGTGAAAGGCTCCATTTACAACAAAGGAATAAACACTCCGCATGTTTCCTTGCTGAAGCATTGCAATTGAAGAATTTAAAGCGGATTGGTAAAGTTTTCCTTCAAATTTATAGGAAGGGCTTCACCATTTCCTTCATTTGGTGCAGGTATTTAATTCTCGGTATAATCAGGACCCTGCTTTTGCACAAATCCCTTTTAATAGTTTTCTGAGACATGAAGGGGATGAAAAGGGGAAAGCGGGACATTCTGGGATCAAATCAGAAACTGGGATGGTTTCTGTTAATTCTGGGACTGTCCCTGGACAATTGGGACACTTGGGGGGGGGTGTCTCAGGCATCCTCCATCTGGGGGACCTATCAGCTTCCTTTTCCTTAGCCTAAGTTTTGCCCTTGTAGAACTCAGCAGGGAGAATGAGGGCAAAAAAAGCAGTTCAATTATGTTCATTGGTTTCTCCGGCTGGTTCAGTGTTTTGCTTGCTTGTTTCTAGTTAGATGATAACTAGACGATAGCTTCATTGTTAGATGATAACAGATTTGTAAGCTGAAAGGTAGAAGCCAACTCACAACGCCAAGAAAAACAAGTTTGTTTTCTCCTACTCTGGAGGGTAAGACTTGAACCGATGGCTTCAAGTTACAAGAAAGGAGGTTCCAACTAACATCAGGAAGGACTTTCTGACAGTAAGAGCTGTTCAACAGTGGAATGGACTCCCACGAGAGGTGGTGGACTCTCCATCCTGGGAGGCCTTTAAGCAGAGCTTGGGTGGCCATCTATCATGGATGCTTTAGTCTCCACTCTCATCGTTCAGCCCAGACACTGAGATCCAGCACCAAGGGCCTTCTGGTGGTTCCCTCACTGCGAGAAGTGAGGTCACAGGGAACCAGGCAGAGGGCCTTCTCGGTAGTGGCACCCGCCCTGTGGAACGCCCTCCCACCAGATGACAAGGAAACAAACAACTACAGTGGTACCTCAACCTCCGAATGCCTCGACTTCCGAAGTCCGCTAACCCGGAAGTATTTTTGTCGCGCGCGCAGTCTGCGCATGTGCAGAAGCGGCGCGCACGGTCTGCGCATGCGCAAAATGGACGCTTCGACTTCCGAAGGTTTCGACTTCCGAACGGATCGCCTTCGGAAGTCGAGGTACCACTGTATCTGACTTTTAGACTTTTCTGACTTTTAGAAGACATCTGAAGGCAGCCCTGTTTAGGGAAGTTACAGGTAGGTAGCCGTGTTGGTCTGACGTAGTCGAAACAAAAAAATTAAAAAATTCCTTCCAGTAGCACCTTAGAGACTAACTCTAGTTGGAGCTGCCCAGAGTGGCTGGGGAAAATATTATTATTATTATTATTATTATTATTATTATTATTATTATTATTAGCTTTGCAAGGGGTTGGGCTAGATCACCCTCAGGATCCTTTCCAACTTTACAATTCCATGAGTATTGTATTCCATAGGACAGTGTTTCTCAACCAGTGTGGCTTCAGATGTTTTGGGACTACAACTCCCATCATTCCTGACCACTGGTCTTGCTAGCTAGGGATGATGGGAGTTGTAGTCCCAAAACATCTGAAGCCACACTGGTTGAGAAACACTGCCATAGGATACCAGACTAGATGGGCCACTGGCCTGATCCAGGAGAGCTCTTCTGATATGCTTATGTCCTGGCGGCAAACCTCATTGTCAGTACAGAGTTACTTGGATTGACTGTCTACCTGAGGCTGGATTTTAATCGAGAAGCAGAGCAGCTGGGTTGCATTTGATAAGCCGCTTCATGCCAGCCTCTTGAAGGCAACCTGGCAGCTTCTAGTCCCCAGAGCTAGTCTTCCTTTAAAGCGAGTAGAGTTGTCTTGCTTCGACACACATCAGAGAGCTGGCCTTTGAAGAGATGCAAATCAAAGCAGACTCCCTGCTCCTCTGCTGAGACAATACAACTGTAATGGCAACGAACAAAAGAATTGAGTCACCTCCTGAGCCCATCAAGAAGATGCCTTTATCAAACAGACGCACACATTTCCCAGACATGGTCACCACACTGTGGCTTCAGCCTGTCTCAATTCATTTTTGTCGAGTTAATTTTTAAACTATAGATTCGTTGTCCTCCTCAGAATGTCTTATCCAGAGCCGGTCTCGCCATACAGGCAAACTACTCTGCTGCTTGGGGTGGCACAATTAAAGGGGATGCCCACATAGAATCATAGAATCATAGAGTTGGAAGAGACCACAAGGGCCATCCAGTCCAACCCCCTGCCAAGCAGGAAACACCATCAAAGCATTCTTGACATATGCCTGTCAAGCCTCTGCTTAAAGACCTCCAAAGAAGGAGACTCCACCACACTTCTTGGCAGCAAATTCCACTGACGAACAGCTCTTACTGGAAGAGCTGTTTGACCAGGAAGTAAGACGGCTTCAGGCTTGCCATTTCCAGGCGCACTTCAAACCTCGTTTCAATTTCTTAATCTGGCTTGGGAGCCAAATATCTGAAGTAGAATCATAGAATCATAGAGTTGGAAGAGGCCACAAGGGCCATCCAGTCCAACCCCCTGCCAAGAAGGAAACACCATCAAAGCATTCCTGACAGATGGTCGTCAAGCCTCCGCTTAAAGACCTCCAAAGAAGGAGACTCCACCACACTCCTTGGCAGCAAGTTCCACTGTCGAACAGCTCTTACTGTTAGGAAGTTCTTCCTAATGTTTAGGTGGAATCTTCTTTCTTGTAGTTTGAATCCATTGCTCCGTGTCCGCTTCTCTGGAGCAGCAGAAAACAACCTTTCTCCCTCCTCTATATGGCATCCTTTTATATATTTGAACATGGCTATCATATCACCCCTTAACCTTCTCTTCTCCAGGCTAAACATACCCAGCTCCCTAAGCCGTTCCTCATAAGGCATCGTTTCCAGGCCTTTGATCCTTTTGGTAGGCCTTCTCTGGACAGGGTCCAGCTTGTCAGTATCCTTCTTGAACTGTGGTGTCCAGACCTGGACACAGTACTCCAGGTGAGGTCTGACCAGAGTGGAATACAGTGGTACTATTACTGCCCTTGATCTAGATGCTATACTCCTATTGATGCAGCCCAGAATTTCCTCCTGAGGTTTCCAGCAACTGGCATTCAGATACATACTGCCTCTGACTGTCGAGGAAAAAAGGTAAAAGGTAAAGGACCCATGGATGCATAACATACAGGTAGCTGTCATGGCTAGCAGGCCGTGATAGATTTCCAACTCTATGATTCTATGAAAGAGTGCTCTGGCAATTTTTAAAGTTCACATTCAAAGGAATCCAATTCCTTGCCCCCCCCCCCATTGTTAAATGCACAGGTCTGAAACACACCAATGTGAAAAGCCTCAGTCACTAGTGGCAAACACGGTTCTGCTTGTTTTTAAAAGTTCTGCCTAAGTATTATATTCTGGGCAGCTTCCAGTATGAGGACAACTCAGGAGACACGGCCTCCTCAGTAAAGCCGCTATTAATAGCCCAAGTGTCGATTTTCAGCAACTCGCTAACAAATCTAACTAACGGAGGGAAATAAAAAACCTTCCCACTTAAAAGGTTATCGAGGATGAGAGTCCTAATTAGTTATATAATGTTCTCCTGGCAAGCAGAAGGAAAGAATGTGCATTATGGGCCTCTTAAAAGTAGGTGCATCAGGAGCAGTATTTTAAAGCAGCGGATTGGAAAAGGGATTCCGATTGTCTTCATTCTGAGCATTTGAGCAACAGCTCAGAGAGAAGGCAACTCATCTATAGGAAAGACAGGGCATTCGATCTAGATAAGGCTATGCTCCAACTTTCCTATCCTATCTGATACCTCGTGACACAATTTCTGTGTTACCCCAACTGTTAACAACCATCATTGTCTGCATTACTGTGTTTTGTTTCCTTCTGACCTCAGTGTTTGCAGTCCTCCCTTGCCATGTCTAGGGCTTGCCAACATGGCACCCGTGGATGAATGGCTGCCCAAAGAGATCTTATTTTGTGCCCAGAGGGCTCCCCCTGGCTGAAATTAGACTTGAGGAAGCATTCTGTTGTAGCCAATATCCTAGAACAGGCATCCCCAAACTTCGGCCCTCCAGATGTTTTGGACTACAATTCCCATCTTCCCCAACCACTGGTCCTGTTAGCTAGGGATCATGGGAGTTGTAGGCCAAAACATCTGGAGGGCCACAGTTTGGGGATGCCTGTTCTAGAAGTTGCAGTGCATGGTTGGTTACAAAGGTGTTGCCCATTACAATTTTTGCAGTTGCTCCGAATGCCTAATTGTAACAGAGAGTGCCATCAGTAAATCACACATTTCAAAGTTGGAGTTAACTCTTTATTAGCAAAAACACAATCTCCACAGGCTTCACTGAGTGTCTGGCCTAAGGAGCACAGCTGAGATTGAAAGTCCCCACCTCTCCAGGGTTGAGAGCCAGTGTGGTGTAGTGGTTAAGAGCAGTGGACTCGTAATCTGGTGAACCGGGTTCGCTTCTCCGCTCCTCCACATGCAGCTGCTGGGTGACCTTGGGCTAGTCACACTTCTCTGAAGTCTCTCAGCCCCACTCACCTCACAGAGTGTTTGTTGTGGGGGAGGAAGGGAAAGGAGAATGTTAGCCACATTGAGACTCGTTAGGGTAGTGATAAGGCGGGATATCAAACCCAAACTACTACTCTTCTTCTTCTTCTTCTTCTTCTTCTTCTTCTTCTCCCCAAGCAATCGGAGACGACGCCTGTGTGCAGCTGATCTCTCCTCCACCTTTTTCATGCCTCTCCTGGTTCTGAGAGGCTGGAGGTAGAGCTTGTAGCAGCAGGAGGGGGAGAAACCTGTGACCCTTCCCCAGCCTGACTCATCTCTGCCTCTTGGCCTCCCTCCTCCCCTGCTTCAGCTTCTGCCTCTGATTCTGGACTGCTCTCTGCCACAGACTCTCCCTGCTCACTAAGCCCTGTTGCCCCTTCAGCTTCTGACACCTCCTCTTCCCGGTCTTCTCCCTCTGAGCATTCATCATTGTCCCACCACCATTCCCTGGGCTCTGAGCCTTCTTCCCTTGGAGGTTCCATAGCTGGTTCCTCCCACCATTCCTCTGGGTCCAATCAGTCCATGATTCTATTGAACCCCCAAAAAAATTGGCAACCCTGGTGTGAAGAACTCTTCACACATCCAATAAAGCAGATTGGAGCCCACAAAAAATATTACGCTGGAATACATTTGTAAGACCTTAAGGTACTCTTATTTTTGCCACAACAGGCTGACCCAGTGACCTACCCTGGAAAGTATCCTTGATTGATTGATTGATTGATTGATTGATGATAAGAATTTTATTCCTATAGCACCCTCAGCATGCACAGTGTTTCACAATGTAGAAGGAGGCAGGTGTCTGCCCCGAGCCTCTTACAATCTGAAATTTGACATGTCAGCAACCGCAGGAGGAAGGAAATGGAGATAGGAGTAAACAGGGAAATTAGATGCAATTGTTTTAGTCACACTAGCTTTCGCTTGCCTAATGTTTAATCGATTATTTTATTTCATTCTTCTGTTGGAAGCCGCCCAGAGTGGCTGGGGAGACCCAGCCAGATGGGCAGGGTATAAACAATAAATTATTATTATTTATTATTATTAAGCACTAAAGCTGCAGCAGAGCACGGGAAGTAAGGAGCAATGCCAAAAGCTTCACAAAGAAATGGTTTGGGGGCAGGAGAAGGAGGGAGGATCATGGATCATGGATTATTCTGGTGTTCTGGGAGGGAATCATAGAATTGTAGCGTTGGAAGGGAACCCGGGGGTCATCTATCTAGTCCAACCCCCTGCATTGCAGGAATCTCAGCTAAAGCATCTGTGACAGGTGGCCATCCAACCTCCCGTTTAGGAGGAGGTTAGATGGAGCATGCCATTTGTGTACAAGAGGGGTGGAGAACCCTTTTGGTCCAGTGGGCCAGATCTTTATCTCCCCTACCTTATGGTCAGGTTTTGCAGGGTGGGTGGGACCAACGCCCTTCAACCAGCTGGCTTCATGATGACATCAGGCCATAGCTGCCAAGTCTCCCGTATTCCCCGGGAAATCCCCGTTTTTCCAGCTGTTCCTAGCTGAAAAAACAGGTTTTTTGTTTTTTTCCCCGGTTATTCTGGCGCGGCGGCCATTTTGGAACTGGGCGGAGCATGCTCAGAAGTGACTTTTGATGCTGCTCTGCCCAGTTCCAAAATGGCTGCAGTGCGCCTTCTGGCGCGACGGCCATTTTGGAACAGGGCAAAGCAGCATCAAAAGTCACTTCTGAGCATGCTCCGCCCAGTTCCAAAATGGCGGCAGCGCTACTTCTGGTCTGCTACTTCCGGCCCAGTCCCTTATTTCTCCGACAGCAACTTGGCAGGTATGCATCAGGCAACTGCTAGGTTGGCAGCCGCACCCACCTGTCGAAGATGACTCACGAGAGTGGCATGCCCCTCACAGGAAATGCACTGGTGAAGCAGCACCCAGAATGATTGAACCCCTGCCTCAAACACCCACTGATGGCACACAGGGGCACCAGCTGATAGACAGGTGGACATAGTTTAAGGGAAACGGCCTATCATGATTTGTTTGTGTAAGGGGGAGGGATTACAGAGAAACCCCCCCCCATCAGAAGCAGCCCATCTCCAAGCAGTCATGAGAGCGAGGGGTCTGAAGAGGTGAGTCAGGAAACGGAGAAGGAGTGCCAGGGCTCTGGCAGCACGGGAGAGCCCCTGCTCCGTAGGCAGGAAGAGAGAGAGGCGGAAAGAGTGGACAGGAATAGGGCAGACAGAAGACCCGTACCTCCGACGCCAAAACTGAGGAAGAGAAGGAAAGGGAGGCGCTTCTCAGTTCTGAGGCTTTTATGCTGGTCGAGAACGCGGAAGAGTTTAGTGCAGGAATCTGACTCGAGCGGGTAGACATGAAATGAGCAATCAGTTACACTGTAAATAATGTGCACCAATAAAAACATCTGAAAGACAAGCATGTGGACGGTCGTTACTCAAGAGTAGTCACAACAAACCCTGACAGTTTGCTTTCTTGTTTTTCTGTTGGATCTTCCAGGTGCAATTTAACCAGTTTAGCACCACGCTAAAATTCCACTGCAAAGAGGGACAAGGAGTCACTGCGCACAGCGGCTATCTTACTGTGATTCCGTTTTATTATTATTATTATTATTATTATTATTATTATTATTATTATTATTGTCATCATTATTAAGAACGCAGATTGATTTGCAGATCATATGAGACCAGGTGCAGTCATTGAAACAGGCACTGAGAAAGAGAAAGAAATCAAAAAGGGTATGGTTTGTAACTAAACTGCAGTCAGGGACCTATAATTCCCCTCCCAGTTGCAGAGCAGATTCCACCCCACAATTTAAACAGGAAAAACAGCAGTGTTTAATAAATAATGCAGGTGTTTTTGTTTTTAAAGGAACAGTAAGGCAGTTCTGGGTTTAGGAAAACTCCGAACCCAAAGGAAAACCCGTTCTACTTGGGCAAAGCTGAATGTGCAACAATACACGCTGTTGCTGACGGAGAATTGGATTTTGGTTCACTTTAGTCAATAGCATATATGAGAAGGTTTGGAGAGTCATTGCCTTAGTTCCTATCCCATGGAGCTGCCTTTATTGGGGAAGGGCTATGGCTTAGGGGCAGAGCACCTGCATTGTGTGCAGAAGGTTCCGGGTTCAATTTCTGGGACTTCCCAGGCTGGAAAATACCTTCTGCCTGAAACCCAGTCAAACCACTTTTTTTCTCTTCGGCTGTTGTAAGACTACAGCTCCCATCATCCCTGACTGCTGGTCCTGCTAGCTAGGGAGGATGGGAGTTTTAGTCCACCAAGAGCCAGAGACCCAAGTTTGAGGAAAAACTGCAATAAGTAGACAATACCGTGCTCAATGGATAGTGGTCTGATTCAGTATACAGGTGAAACTCAGAAAATTAGAATGTCGTCGAAAAGTGCATTTATTTCAGTAACGCAACTGAAAAGGTGAAACCAATATATGAGATAGGTGCATGACATGCAAAGCAAGATATGTCAAGCCTTTATTTGTTGTAATTGTAGTTATTTGTCATTAGGTGGGTCAATTATAAATGGAATGGAATTAATGAAATATAATAGGGGACCCAGGTGGCGCTGTGGTTAAACCACTGAGCCTAGGGCTTGCTGATCAGAAGGTCGGCAGTTCGAATCCCTGTGACGAGGTGAGCTCCCGTTGCTTGGTCCCAGCTCCTGCCAACCTAACAGTTCGAAAGCACATCAAAATGCAAGTAGATAAATAGGAACCGCTACAGCGGGAAGGTTAACGGCGTTTCCATGTGCTGCTCTGGTTTGCCAGAAGCGGCTTTGTCATGCTGGCCACATGACCTGGAAGCTATACGCCGGCTCCCTCGGCCAATAATGCGAGATGAGCGCGCAACCCCAGAGTCGGTCACGACTGGACCTAATGGTCAGGGGTCCCTTTACCTTTACCTTTAATAGCGATGTTTATTTTTGTATTATTGTAACTATTTGTTTTATTACTGTGGAATTTCCAAAAGAAAGCATTTGTAAAAATTAAAAGAAAAAGAAAAAATAATAAGTTGCATTACTGAAATAAATGCACTTTTCAACGATATTCTAATTTCCCGAGTTTCACCCGTAAGGCAGCTTCCAGTCTTCCAGTATGTGCTGCTGACGGTTTCTAAAGCCTCAACTACGTGGCTATATGAAATCTCTAAATAAGGGCCAATGGGGGAAAGGAAGAGAAATTCCAGAGCCAAGCGACTACATCCCACCCTGATTCTCAGCGCCACCATTGCCCTACTGCCGGTTTTCGCCAGCAGCAGGATTGAGCCCACAGAAGGTTGCACTTCAGCCGTTGTGCCAAGGGCTCAGGCGGTCTCGCATTCCGTGGTCTCGGTGAGGCACATGCCGCAGTCACACCGAATGGCCTTGAGGTACGTGTAGAATGGGCTGACGTTGGCCGCACAGTTTGGCAACTTCACCGTCTCCAGCTTGGTCTCGTTGTAAGTGCAGACGCGGTGGTGAGCTTCGATGTAAGGGGGTTTCAGCACAGGTTTCTGGCCACAAGGGAAGCAGAGAGAGAGGGAGAGAGAGAGGAGATGTTAGCCTAAATGTGGCTGTATGGACATGCGCAACTGTCGTTGGAGCAAGCTTGTTTTCTCCTGCTCCAGAGGGTAGGACCCAAACTAATGGCTTCTAGTTACACAAAAGGAGATTCCAAGAGTTCTACAGTTCAGGGCAGGCATCCCCGAACTTCGGCCCTCCAGATGTTTTGGACTACAATTCCCGTCATCCCTGACCACTGGTCCTGTTAGCTAGGGATCATGGGAGTGGTAGGCCAAAACATCTGGAGGGCCGCAGTTTGGGGATACCTGGTTTAGGGGCTGTCACAGAGAAAGCTGTCTTCAGGGCTGCCATTCACCACAGCTTCTGTTCCCAATGCCAATTTCAATAAGCAACCCCTGACAGGCTGCACCTGAGGGAATGTGGCCAATAATAATAATAATAATAATAATAATAATAATAATTTTTATTTAAACCCCGCCCATCTGGCTGGGTTTCCTCAGCCACTCTGGGCAGCTCCCAACAGAATATTAAAAACACAATAAAACATCAAACATTAAAAACTTCCCTAAACAGGATTGCTTTCACATGTCTTCTAAAAGTCAGGTAGTTGTTCTTTTCCTTGACATCTGCTGGGAGGGCATTCCACAGGGCGGGTGCCACTACCGAGAAGGCCCTCTGCCTGGTTCCCTGTAACCTCGCTTCTCACAGTGAGGGAACCGCCAGAAGGCCCTCGGTGCTGGACCTCAGAGCATCAGGAAGAACTTTCTGATGATAAGAGCCATGCAGCAGTGAAACAGACTCCTGAGTTTTGATTCTATAAACGTTTAATTGTTCTAAATTGGTTTTGCTCTGAATTTTTTAAATTGTTCCTATATTATCTGGAAGGCAGGAGTGCCTGGTGTGCTCTGGTCCATGGGGTCATGAAGAGTCGGACACGACTAAACAACTAAACAACAACAAATATTATCTGTATGCCGCCTTGAATCACTGTCAGGGAAAGAAGCAGGGTAGAAAAAAATTACATAATAGTCATAATTTCTGAAGGGCTGTCATGGAAGATGGAGCAATATTGTTTTCTGCTGCTCTGGAGGGTATGACTTGAACCAGCGGCTTCAAGTTACAGGAAAGGAGATTCCGACAAAACATCAGGAAGAACTTTCTGACAGTCAGAGCTGTTGGACAGTGGAAAGGTCTCCCTCAGAAGGTTGTGGACTCTCCTTCCTTGGAGGTTTCAAAGCAGAGAGTGGATGGCCATCTGTCATGGATGCTTTTAGCTGAGATTCCTGCATTGCAGGGGGTTGGACTAGATGGCTCTTGGGGTCCCTTCCATCTCTACAATTCTATAAGTCTATGAAATAATTACAGGTAGGTAGCCATGTTGGTCTGACGTAGTCGAAACAAAAAATGAAAAAATTCCTTCCAGTAGCACCTTAGAGACCAACTAAGTTTGTCATTGGTTTGTCTCTATATTGGACAAACAGGCCAAACCCTACGCCAAAGGATAAATGGACATAAATCTGACACTAGGAATCACAAGACAGAGAAACCAGTAGGAGAACACTTCAATCTCCCAGGACATTCTATGCAAGATCTCAAAGTAGCTGTCTTATTACAGAAAAAATTCAGAAACAGACTGGAAAGAGAAGTTGCCATTACCAAGCTTAAAACCATGGAGAGACCTGGTCTGAATAAAGACATTGGATTCTTGTCTCATTATACATGTTAAAGCTTTCTTTAGCCATCTCACCCCTTGCTTTTTCCTGCAAGACCGATTGCAGTCGTTAACAGTAGTTAACAGTCGTCAACAGGTTTACCACTCCTATCAGCCAATCACCCATTCCCACCACCCTTCTGAGTAATACCCCTCCCCACCCTCTGGTGACTTCTGTTTCAGTGTATCTGAAGAAGTGTGCATGCACACGAAAGCTCATACCAATGACAAACTTAGTTGGTCTCTAAGGTGCTACTGGGAGGAATCTATGAAATAAGTTTATCCTCAGCATTCACCAAAACCAGCATAGTGAAGGTGCCAGATATGTTTCACAACTTAGTGGCTGCCACAGAAGATGTCCTCTCCTGGGCTACAGCCACCCTCAGCTTCTGAGGGCGGTGGAACATGTAACACCCAGAAAGATCTGTAGAGAAGGTGATCTTTCGGGGACTTGGGACGTGTGAGCTTTCCAGATCATAGCCAGTCCTTTGAATTTCCTCAGCGGGAAAAGTGAGAATGAAAGCATTTATTTCTCCATCACAAGATTTTATACACAAACACACACAAGTGGGGAATCGGGCTCAGAGCTCCCGGTGTGTGGAATGAAAAGGAGTCTAAAATTAGTCACAATCTTGTTCTGCTTAATGTGCATGGACTTGCTTGCCCTGTTTTGTCACACCCACTCACACCTAACACCTAACAGCACAATTGCCACAACTCTGAGGCAACCAAAATTAGAAGCAAACATATTACTGGGATATGGAATAAAAGGTATCCCCGTTGAGTCAGGGGCTCTATTTTAATCCCCGAGGAATTTTCTGTCGGTGGAGCAATAAAGGACAGCTCCCCCTTAAGTGCTCAAGCTGTAAGGAGCTTTCGAAATTATATAATGAGAGCATTAAGTAATTGCTTGAGAATATATTTTGCCATGCAACCACTAAGGCGTTCTTAAGAAGAAAGAGGAGGAAACTTTAAAACAAGTGGCTCTCATTAGAGATGCAGCCCAACTGCAAATATGCAATATTCGGTGATGTCAGCTATTTGTGTGTCAGAACAAGCCATTAAAGACCTCTGGAAAGTTACTAAGTAAGGATGGCGGACAAATTCTGTTCAGTTCACATTTAATGGTAAACCAAACAAATCTGCACTTTCCAGAATAATATGTGAACCAAATCACAGCCCACTGTCAAAATCCTCACCCCTCCAAGTTTTGCAGTTCAGTTCTCCAGCAAAATAATATGTGCAAATTTGCACACACTGTGGATGAAAAGTGTGCATGAAAAATTGCACATATTCATGGAAATTAACTCCAAAAAATGTGTACGTTAGGCAAAAATGCATATCAAAATGTGTATGTGAAAAGAAATTGGCACTAAAATGCTCGTAGATTTTAATGAGTACCTTTAAAATACTTGTTTGTTTGTTTTATTAAATTTGTATACTGCCCTTCATCCGAAGATCGCAGGGCGGTTTGCAACATAAAAATACAAAATGGAAACACAAAATACAGAACAGAACAAAAGCAAAAGCAAAACAACCAATAATGATGTGGAAATATGGAGACGATTGGAAAAATAAGAAACAGAGGAATACTGAAATGGGGGCCGATTTGCCCAGACCAAATTACAAGTATTGTGTCCATGTGTCCTATATTACAGAGGATAGTCCCCCGTTTGAAGGAATGTCCAGGCCAAGTCCAGATTAAAGATAAAGAACCCTAAAAAGAGAGAGCGTATCATGGAAGGTCATTGTTATTTCAAGGAGCTTTTAAGTGGGAAACAATAAGGCTCCTTATGGCGTTTATGGTGCCTCCACTTTCATCCCCTAACTCTAATACAAGAGGAAGGTCTGTGGTTCAGTGGTACAGCATCTGCACACATAAGGTGCCAGCTTCAATCCCCAGCATCTCTAGATAGGGCTGGGAAAGAGCCCTTATTTGAACCCCTTGGGAGGCCCTGCCACTCACCTCCCAAGTCTGACAACGGCCCCAGCAGGAGTCTGTCGTAATTCGCATCGCCTTGCAGCCAGGCTTCTTGGCCAGGAAAGTGAATTCACGCACAGCACAACCAGTGAACGTTTGCAGGTTGATGCTGGGGGGCTTGGGGGCACCGGCCCAGCTGGCCAGGATGAAGAGAAGCAGTGAGCCTTGGACCACGGATGGGAGCTTCATTCTGTGAGGGGAACAGCAAAGACGGGGAGTTGTTAAAGACGCTCGCCTGGGGTATGTTCTGCATCAGAAATGGGCCTTCCCAATGTCTTTGGACTCCAATTCCCATAATCCACAGCCAGTATGCCCAACAATTGAGGACGATGGGTATTGTAGGCCAACAACATCTGGAAGACCCACCCCATCCTTCTTCTGCATAATCAAGATCCCACCTTAAGGTCCTTAGACCAAGTTACTTCAACCACACCTTATTGCTGATCTCTTGGACCATTGTCTCATGACAATGACCTCTTTCTGATGGCTTGTTTTTTTGTGAACAGTTTTGGCAGTGCTGAAAAACAGCTCCTCATCTGGGTGATTTTTTTGGCAGCCGGCAAGAAAGATCACTTACACATTTATATGGTCTTCCATCACCCTCATTTGTCCTCAGTGGTATCAATAGATGACAATATCAAACTGCCCTGGGGATTATTGGAAGGCTGGAGGAGAACCCAGGTGGCGCTGTGGTTAAACCACTGAGCCTAGGGCTTGCCGATCAGAAGGTCGGCGGTTCGAATCCCTGTGATGGGGTGAGCTCCCGTTGCTTGGTCCCAGCTCCTGCCAACCTAGCAGTTCGAAAGCACGTCAAAATCCAAGTAGATAAATAGGTACCGCTACAATGGGAAGGTAAATGGTGTTTCCATGTGCTGCTCTGGTTTGCCAGAAGCGGCTTTGTCATGCTGGCCACATGACTTGGAAACTCTACGCCGGCTCCCTCGGCCAGTAATGCGAGATGAGCACACAACCCCAGAGTCGGTCACGATTGGACCTAATAGTCAGGGGTCCCTTTACCTTTACCTTTTAAATAAACAATACATGAATCGTGCGGCCAAATCTAGCTATAATTGACTATGCTTTTATTCACTGATATCTGAGAATAACATCACGTTATATCATCCCATCCATCTCTACAACATGGGATCATTCATGTGCCTCGTTCAAGAAGGTGGAAGGTGGAATTTGGAAAATGAGTAAAAATTAATTGGCAAAATAAAAATGGGAAATGAATAAAAATTAATTGGCAAATAGGTGGAAGGTGGAAGCAGACAGGTGAGGCACCACCCTAAAATGATGTCGAAGGGTCAGGACATCAACTATGTAAAATAAATAAAACAAGATGCAAAAGTTGAGACTTTTCATAACCTGAAAAGCCTTTGTTCTGCTGAAAACGATTGTTTCAATCCCCAAACAAGAATTATTAAATATTTGGTGCCCCCTCCCTTTTATATAGCCCTTTTAGTTTTGCATTTCAAAAAATGTTTCCAGTGTGGGGAAATTCAACATCTCTCTGGCTGCATGTCTGAGGCTGAAACCCTCTAGCCAGTTTCTACCTGAACTCAGTGGGACTTGCTTTTGAGATGGCATGTATCTGTTCTGTTAGGCTGTATCCTTAGAAGAAACTCATACTAGTTTTACACCAATTTTATCCTCAGTGCTTCTGCAACCCCCAAATGAATCCTGTAGTCTGGTGATATGAGAATTCTGTATCAGAGATCCATAACCCTTTTGTCAAAGAACTACAACTCCCAAGATTCTCAAGGAAGAGAGAAAGCCTGTTTCAGTATTTTAGGACAGAGCATAGAAATGCCTGTAGGGAAACACAAGATTTAGTTTTCCATACTGGGGCAAGGGGAGGACTTGCCTAATACAGAAGTCTTGACAAAATACAAAACCTAGTGTTGGAGCAGGAGATTTCTCTTCCAGGACAGTAAAATACAGGCTTATTAGCCGCCATTAGTAAGTTGTTAATACTGCTCATTTTTTCCTTGTAACAACCCAGAAATGGAAGGAGGGAGGGACAGTGGGTGGGTGGGTTTATGGGTAATGAGTGGCCCTGGGGAAGGCCTTCAGCTCAGGTCTCCCCATGCCAAGTCCAAACTATTAGCCAGCAGTAGCCTTCAGGGTTGCCATATTTCAAAAAATAAAAACAGTTGTTGAGCTTTTCTTTATTTTTAGACAAACCCCAAGGATCCCTAAGATCCAGGACAAAGAACCACCTCTCAGAAATTCCCCTTTGAAGGAGTAAATTCTGGACGTATGGCAGCCCTAGTTATAGTTTTATTATCAAAGATGCTCACTTTCCATATTCATTTTTTTATATGAATCCAGACAATATGGAAGTCCTAGGAAAGGAGAGATTTTACTTTCTTGGGTTCCATGATCACCATAGCTGCCAGGTTTTCCCATTTCTCGTGAGGAAGCCTATTCAGCATAAGGGAATTAACCTTAAAAAAAGGGATAACTTGGCAGCTATCATGATCACTGCAGATGGTGACAGCAGTCACGAAATTAAAAGATGCCTGCTTCTTGGGAGAAAAGCAATGACAAACCTAGACAGCATCTTAAAAAGCAGAGACATTACTTTGCCAACAAAGGTCCATATAGTTAAAGCTATGGTTTTCCCAGTAGTGATGTATGGAAGTGAGAGCTGGACCATAAAGAAGGCTGATCGCCGAAGAATTGATGCTTTTGAATTATGGTGCTGGAGGAGACTCTTGAGAGTCCCATGGACTGCAAGAAGGTCAAACCTATCCATTCTTAAGGAAATCAGCCCTGAGTGCTCACTGGAAGGACAGATCCTGAAGCTGAGGCTCCAATACTTTGGCCACCTCATGAGAAGAGAAGACTCCCTGGAAAAAGACCCTGATGTTGGGAAAGATGGAGAGCACTAGGAGAAGGGGGCGACAGAGGATGAGATGGTTGGACAGTGTTCTCGAAGCTACGAACATGAGTTTGACCAAACTGCAGGAGGCAGTGCAAGACAGGAGTGCCTGGCGTGCTATGGTCCATGGGGTCAGGAAGAGTCGGACATGACTAAACGACTAAACAACAACAAGAAGGATATTGGTGCTTTGGGAAAGGGAAATCTGCCTGTGGGTTATGGGTTAGATTTGCTCCTGTTTGGTGTACTAGCGAAGCTGGAAGATAATAGTAGATAGATAGATAGATAGATAGATAGATAGATAGATAGATAGATAGATAGATAGATAGATAATAGATAGATAGAAAGAAAGAAAGAAAGAAAGAAAGAAAGAAAGAAAGAAAGAAAGAAAGAAAGATAGATAGATAGATAGATAGATGATAGATAGATAGATAGATAGATAGATAGATAGATAGCTGATAGATAGATAGATAGAAAGATAGAATGATAGATAGATAGATAGATAGATGATAGATAGATAGATGATAGATAGATGGAAAGATAGAAAGATAGAAAGATAGAAAGATAGAAAGATAGATAGATAGATAGATAGATAGATGATAGAAAGATAGAAAGATAGAAAGATAGAAAGATAGAAAGATAGAAAGATAGATAGATAGATAGATAGATGATAGATAGATAGATAGATAGATAGATAGATAGATGATAGATAGATAGATAGATAGATAGATGATAGAAAGATAGAAAGATAGAAAGATAGAAAGATAGAAAGATAGAAAGATAGAAAGATAGATAGATAGATAGATAGATAGATAGATAGATAGATAGATAGCATGTGACCTTCTAGAAGTTTTGTTGGACTACAAATCCCATCATCTCCTGCAAGGATGGCTAATGAACAGAGATGATGGAAGTTGTAGTCCAACAATATCTGGAGAACCACAGATTCTCCATCGCTGATATAAATATCTACCTATCCATCTATGTATCTACCTGTGATGGTGAACCTGTGGCCCTGCATATATTATTGGACTACAATTCCCTTCATCCTTAATTATTGGCCACCCTGGCAAGGGTTGATGGGAGTTATAGTTCAGCATCATCTCGAGGGATCCAGGTCCCCCATTCCTGTTTCAATTTTTCTTTTTTCCTGGTACCCTTTTTCCAAATACGATAGCCGGGCCATTTTTCTCACATCTCTTTAAAAGAAATAGACCCATTTCAATGAACGTTTCTGTGTCCGCCGATTGCCTTTGTTCGCTGTTACCTCCTGGTTGCCTCTGGACTAGCTGCAAACAGTAACCTGCACCTAGCCGAAAGACAGCAGACTCTCTTACCTAGCTCGAGGAATGCCCCTCTTTTCTCCAGCTGCGGTTCTGCAAGGCAGTCGCTTGCCAAAGGACGGGAGGCGGCCTCCTCCTCTGTCAGTGTCGGCTCTTGCCAGAGCTCCTTGCCAGCTGCTACTAGGCTGCTTAATTGCTCAAATTTATAGAAAAGGCTGTGTCAATCAAACCACAATGGAGGCAGATCCTTACATGAAGAAGCAGCGGAATCAAAGGCGATGGGTTAGAAAAAGGAGCCTCTCGTTCCCAGCGCTAAGTTCAGGGATATTGTGTTGTTGTTTTTCCCCTCTCCCTAACATCACCCGAGTGGAACAAAAGGGACCATCTTGGTGGGGCTGCAGGATCGTGGCAAGGAAAAAATGAGCAGGCCACTGTATCTCCTCCCCTCCCCCCCCCCGCTCCTTTGTGGCACTTTCCACCCCTTGGCATTCAGAATGGTGCAAAGTCAGCCTCCCAGGTATCCGTTATCCCAGGAAAAGCAAGAGCTGAGCCAAACGCACAATAAGGAGAGGACCCGCCAACAAAAGCTTGAGTTAAATTTCACTGCCATAGCTCCTTTGTTGTGGGAGTATGGAGGGGGGGGCGGCACACACATTTCCTAGTTCCGTGCAGTGATTATTGCAAGGTGTGTAACCATGTAAACTTTGTAAATCGCTAAGGAGTCAGCTGGCCCTTGGTTTTTTGTAAGCATTAACACTGCAAATGTAAAGGAAGAAGAAGAAATGAAAGTAAGAAAACGGTGCTATATTTTTGGGAAGTTTGCTGGCAATAAATGTGCATATTAGGCAAAATTGCACACCAAACCATGAATATTCTCTCTCTCTCTCTCTCTCTCTCTCTCTCTCTCTCTCTGTGTGTGTGTGTGAGAGAGAGAGAGAGAGAGAGAACTACTGATGAAATTCTCAAGAGGAATTTCATAGAAACCTAGGAAGTTGCCTTCTATTGAGGCAGACCGTTTGTCCATCTAGCTCCATACTGTCTGCACTGACTGGCAGCTGCTGCCCAGCATTTCAGGCAGGGGGCATTCACAGGCCCACCTGGAGATTCCATGGAATACTGAACTTGCAAAGCAGATGCTCTGCCAATGAGCAAAGGCCCTTCCCAAAAACTCAGAGAAAGGGCATTAGAGAGAGAGAGAGAGCGCTGATGTGGAAATGTGGCTAACTCAAGTTAGATTGGGAAACCAATAAGTTAAGGAAGAAACAAAATTGGCCTGTTCATCCTTCTATAAGGTAAAGGTAAAAGGACCCCTGACCATTAGGTCCAGTCGTGACTGAGTCTGGGGTTGCGGCGCTCATCTCGCGTTATTGGCCGAGGGAGCCAGCGTACAGCTTCCAGGTCATGTGGCCAGCATGACAAAGCCGCTTCTGGCGAACCAGAGCAGCGCACGGAAACGCCGTTTACCTTCCCGCTTGGAGCGGTACCTATTTATCTACTTGTACTTTGTGCTTTCGAACTGCTAGGTGGGCAGGAGCAGGGACCGAGCAACGGGAGCTCACCCCGTCGCGGGGATTCGAACCGCCGACCTTCTGATCGGCAAGTCCTAGGCTCTGTGGTTTAACCCACAGCACCACCCACATCCCTGCATCCTTCTGTACCCAGTCCCCAAAGAGCCTCTTGGAGACATATCTATGTCAAGGTAAAAGGTAATATGAAATGAAAGTTCTACTTGTTTTTCCCGTATAGTCAATCAGGCGTTGTCTGTTGTGTACTGAGGCATATATAGTTCAGAAAAGGGTCACGCAAGACAACTAGATCAATGTCTACCAAAGTGTAGAAAGTCAAGGGAGAAGTCCCCCGTTTCCATCCATTCATATAAACTATGGAAAAAGCTGCTCTCTCTCTCTCTCTCTCTCTCTCTCTCTCTCTCTCTCTCTCTCTCTCTCTCTCTCTCTCTCTCTCTCTCTCTTTGTGCACATGCATGCACACAGAAACACCTTGAATTGTTTCTCTCCCCCCATATATTTTTTAAAGTCGCTGTTTACAAATATTGCCCTGGCAACGGTGATGCTGAATGGCAGCCGTGTTGCCTTGTGAGACATGACACATCTCCCCAAACACCAGCTTGTCCCTTGCCCTCCTGGCAGATGCTCATCTCACCTTCGAGGGCCTCCCAGCCAGACGACCCACCGCTGTCACCTCACTCCTTGCACCACTTGGGTGGTTGACTAGCACCAACAGGATTAACTCTTAAGTTATAAACCGAATGGTCCCTGCTGTTACATTTCCTGCAGATTCAAAATTACAAACTTACATCATCAGTCAGAAAGCTATCTGTTCCACCCTCTGGTCCAAGTTCTCATGGTAAAGAGCCCATCTGAAATTGTTTAACTAGTCCAGTGGTTTGTCATGGAATTCTACTCAATACCGATCCAGAGCAGATTCCAATGTATAGTTAGCAAAATAAAAACTTAAACAAGTTGCAGGGATTCCCCAAAATTAATATTTCATCAAGCAGAGCTTTACAGTACTGCTACTGAAGGCAAATGGTCACAAATCCAATACAGGATTAGCACTGTCCATAAGAGATCCAGTTGCAGCAGACTTAACTTAAACTTGAAATAACTTATAATAAGTCTGAATCTTAACACTAAGCATACTATGGACAGAACACCACACCAGAAGAAAAAGAAAAGAGAAAGTGAAACCCAGGCTCCTTCTGGCCTGACTTTTATAGTCAGCATGACCTTGACAGAAGAGATAACAGAACCAGGGCCGGCCCTATGGCCAGGCTGGGTGGCCTGTCCGCTGGCCGGCCGGTCCGCCGTGCAGCTGTTCAACAGTGGAAATTGCTGCCAAGGAGTGTGGTGGAGTCTCCTTCTTTGGAGGTCTTTAAGCAGAGGCTTGACAGGCATATGTCAAGAATGCTTTGATGGTGTTTCCTGCTTGGCACGGGGTTGGACTGGATGGCCCTTGAAATCTCTTCCAACTCTATGATTCTATGATTCTATGAACTTGGGTCATTATGCCACATATGAATCTACTTCTGCATAAATAAGGCATGACCCATGCCAATCACCTGGGAATTTACTGCCATTTTTATGGATCAGGACCGTCTCATCTTTTAAATACAGAAACAGAGAAGCACACGCCCATTGTAATTTCTTTGAGAAACTCCTATATTCCACCTTGCTTTCTATTTCTTGTGCAAAGGCTCATATGACAATGAAACGGACTGAATCCCATAATCCCTTCCCTCTGGCTCAGAGACTGAATTTGAAGCTTTACAACCATAGAGACTCTATATCTTATGTCATCATTGGGTGGTTTGATTTTCCTATTGTTCCTGACCAGCAGGCTGGAAAAGAAAACCTCATTCCGACATGCTACTACATCCTTTTAAAAAACTAAAAATAAAAAAATGTTTCCAAGATTGCAAACTTTATTTATCACCAAGGCAATCAAAAAAAGCTTTTGGGGAGGGGTGGGAAGCTGCCTGCCTCCCTGCTCCAAGAGGAGAGACAGTTGCAAGAAGTCAGAGTGGTTCCCTTAGCCTAAAATGCATGCAAAGAATGTGCTCGTGAACGAAACACAAGTTATAGTTGGGAATGAAACTAATTCAACATTTGTGCAATTAACGCTGGTCACCTGTTCAAAGAAATCTCAGTAGTTTCATCCAACGGGTTTTAAGTGTTTAAATCTGCCTAAAATGGCATACAGCTAAAACAATAGTTTTAACCAAAGGGAGAAGCAGCATACATGGACTTATAGAATCATTGAATTGTAGAGTTGGATTGAAATATACTCGGAGTCGAG
Source organism: Zootoca vivipara (assembly GCF_963506605.1). Taxonomy (NCBI): domain Eukaryota; kingdom Metazoa; phylum Chordata; class Lepidosauria; order Squamata; family Lacertidae; genus Zootoca; species Zootoca vivipara. The sequence goes on from NC_083276.1 coordinate 9,316,434, forward strand.
AGTGAATTTCATGCTCTTTATTCAGCTCATAGTCATCAAGGAGGAGAAGAGAAGACGAATCACTCTTTTCCCAAAACCATCTGCTTATATACATTATTTACACAATGGGCCTTGCGTGATTGGCTACTTCAGGGCTACACCTGTGGGCCAATTATATTGTGGATTGACTTCTGCCTGCAGCCTGATTGGCTGCTCCTACAAGCCAATCAGGTAGCAGATTCACTTCTGCCAGCCGCCTGATTGGCTGCTCCAGCAGGCCAATCAGGTTGCGGATTCACTTCCACCTGGAGTTGGATTGGGTAGCTCCCGCTGATTCTGAATCCTATTGTTCTAGGATTCAGCTCAGTACATAACACCCCTCCCCTCTAAGTTCCAGTCCTGCCCGGGAAGTTGCATTCGTAGTCCCCAAGGTCTGCTGGCCGCCTCCGTGTGCGTTGTGGCCTGGGGTGTTCCTTGGCCAGGGGTTCTGGTTCTGGCTCGTGTTCCGAGGCTGCTGGCTGTGCCGGGGCTGTCTGGTCTGGCGCCACTGAACCACTAGGTTGTAGCTCTGGTTCCGGTGTCCTTCCAGCCTCGGGGCGCCCCTCTGTGCCTACTGCTTCTGCTTCCCCTGCCCACCCCTCTCGCTCTACAGGCCTCACTGCCCTGCTGTCCCCTTGGGACCCCTCTGTCCCGCTCTCCTCCCGGGTTCCTCCTGGGAATCGTCGCCGTAGCTGGTCGCAGTGGCGGCGCCAACATTGCCCCCCTTCCGTTAGTACCTCGTACGACATGGGACCGGTCACCTTGGTGACTGTGGCGGGTACCCATGCTGGGCCTGCCCCAAAATTCTTTGCATACACTGGGTCCTGGGCCACAAATGTCCGGGGGTTCCTGCCTTTCCCCACCACTACCTCATCCTGAGCTCTGTCGGGGTGAAGTCGGTCCAGTCTAGTTGCAAGGCGCCGGCCCATTAGTAATTCAGCTGGGCTCCGGCCCGTCGTTGTGCTTGGGGTGCTGTGCTGTGCTAGAAGAAATGCGGCAAGGCGGTATTCCCAGTCCCCTTGTGTCATGCGGCGGAGGCTGTCCTTGGTGGTCCGCACCATGCGCTCCGCTTGGCCATTGGTGGCAGGGTGGAATGGTGCTGAGCGGATGTGGCGGATGGCGTTCTGCGCTGTGAAGGTCTGGAACTCCTCTGACGTGAATGCGGTTCCATTGTTCGAGACGAGGGTGTCAGGGAGCCCGTGGGTCGCAAACAGCTTACGTAGTACCCGGATGGCTGCCGCCGTAGAAGTGGATGGTACCAGTGCGACCTCCAGCCATTTGGTGTAGGAATCCACCACTATGAAGAATGTTTTTCCCTGGAAGGGGCCAGCGAAGTCCACGTGCAAGCGTGACCATGGATGTCGGGCGGACTCCCAGGGCTGGACTGGGGCCCTTGGGGGATCCGGGCGGGATTCTTGGCAGGTCTGGCAGTGTTGGACCCAGGCCTCTATCTCTCTGTCAATCCCCGGCCACCACACATAACTCCTGGCAAGGGCCTTCATCCTCACTACCCCTGGGTGTGTCTCGTGTAGGGCTGTGAGGACCCTTTTGCGGAGGGGCTGGGGAACAACAACCCTGCTTCCCCATAACAGGCACCCCTTGTGGGCCGACAGTTCATGTTTGCAGTTTGTGTAGCCAGCGAATTCTGGCCCGGGGCTGCTGCTGGGCCATCCTCGCCACACCCAGTCCAGGACCCGGGAGATGACCCTATCTTTTGTGGAATGGTGCGCAACTTCTTGTGCCTGAATGGGTCGGTCGGGAAGCAGCTCCAGGGTCATAACCTCTTGTGCAGGCGCTGGGTCGGGGCCTGTTTCTGGTAGTGGTAGCCTGCTGAGGGCGTCTGCGTGGCCCATCGCCTTCCCAGGGCGGTGGATTAGTGCATACTGGTAGCCGGCAAGGAAAATTGACCACCTGAGGACACGTGGAGACAACACTTGGGGGGTCTGCTTCTCAGGGGCAAACAGGCCAAGCAACGGCTTGTGGTCAGTCACTATGGTAAAGGGCCGCCCGTACAAGAAATCATGGAATTTTTTTACGCCCTTCACGATTGCCAGACCCTCCTTGTCAATCTGTGAGTAGTTTCGTTCGGCTGCAGCAAGCGTCTGGGAGAAGTATGCCACCGGCACCTCTCTTCCATCCGGGAGTTGGTGTCCCAGGACAGCGCCGATGCCATAGGGAGAGGCGTCGCATGCCAGCACCACTGGCAGCCTCTCGTCGAAGTGTGCTAAGACCGAGTTCGAGACGAGCAAGTCCTTGACTGCCTGGAATGCGGCCCTTTGTCGCTGGCCCCACACCCAAGGGGCCCTTTTATCTAGGAGTCTGTGTAGGGGCTCCGCTACCGCTGCCTTATGGGGAAGGAAGGCATGGTAAAAGTTCAATAGTCCCAAGAATGACTGAAGTTCGGGCTTGCTCTTGGGCGCTGGGGCCTCACAAATGGCCCGTACCTTGTCACCGGTTGGATGGACCCCTTCTGCGTCCACCTTAAATCCCAGAAAGTCCACCTGCGGCACTCCCAGTAAACACTTTTCCCGCTTCACCTTGAGGCCCGCCGTCTGGAAACGGTGCAGGACGGAGCGGAGGCGGTCCTCAAATTCCTCTGGTGTGGGCCCAGCGATCAGTACATCATCGAAGAAGGGGGTGACGCCAGGAATCCCTTTAAGGAGAGAGTCCATTAGATTCTGGAATATGCCTGGTGCCACGCTAACGCCAAATTGCAGCCGCTTTACTCTGAATGCCCCTCTGTGCGTCACAATCGTCTGAGCCTCTGCTGTGGCTTCGTCCACAGGCAACTGTTGATACGCTTGGGCCAAGTCCAGTTTGCCAAAGATTTTTGACCCAGCCAGGGTGGCGAGGACATGGCTGACCACTGGCACTGGGTATGCATGGGCCGTGAGAGCCTTGTTTATGGTGCATTTGTAGTCTGCACAGATGCGGACCGAACCGTTAGGCTTGACGGGTGTGACAATTGGAGTTTCCCAGGGGGCGTTGGGCACCGGCTCCAGCACTCCTTGCTCCACGAGCCGGTCCAATTCCTCGTCTATGCGGGGTTTCAGGGCGAACGGGACCCGGCGGGCCTTGTGTCTGATGGGTCGTACAGCGGGGTCTAACTGTAGGGCAATGGGGGGTCCTGTATATCGTCCCAATGCCCCATCGAAAACCCCTGGAAACTCTTTGCATATGGCGTCCACGTCCACTTGTAAGCTAGTGCGGTTCACCCCGGTAACGGCTAGCCCCAGAGGTCCAAACCATGCCAGTCCCAGTAAGCTAACGTAGGGGCCCTTAACTACCAGCAAGTCCAATTGTTGCTTTCGCCCTCGATATTGCACCCTGAAGGTCCCCACCCCCATAGTAGGGACCTTACGTTTCTGGAAGTCCCGGAGGGTGAATGGGGCCGGCCTTAGTTTGGGACCCCCATTAGGGCACAGTTCCCTTAATGTTCGGGCCGAGATTATGGATAGAGTTGAACCCGTGTCCAGCTCCATGCGGCATGGGGCTCCCTCTATCTGTACCTCTATATAAATTTTCTCTGTGCTGGGATGGGGCAACTGGAATACCTGGTAGTCCGTGATCTCCGTTGAGTTGCCTTGGTGCATGGTGCCGTGTGACCTGGGGCTCCTGGGTCGGTCATCTGATGCTTGTCGACGGGTGAGTCGAGCCCGACACACCCGGGCGATGTGTCCCAATTTTCTGCACTGCCTGCACTCTGCGTTGCAGAAACGACAGGTCCTCCTCTCGTGGTTCTCCCCGCAGCTTGCACAGTTCCCTCCTTCTCGTCGAGGCTGCTGTGGTGTGTGTGCTGCTTGAGTGCGCCGCTGTACTCGGTGTACTTCCTCCCTGTCAGATTCGGATTCGTCGGTGAGGTCTTCGTGGTAGACCCTCGGTTGGGATGGCGGGGCCGGTCGTGCCTCTTGCGTTGACCTCTCGGCGGCTTCGGTTGCCAGGGCTTCCTCCAGAGCAATCTGGAACGTGAGGTCTTTTTTGGCGTAGAGGCGTCGTTGCAACATCTCGTCCCTCAGGCCACCGACGAGGCGGTCACGAAGCATGTTCTCCAATTCTGAGAAGTTGCATAACCGGGCGGCTTGGCGGAGGGAGGTCACAAACCCAGTTATGGTTTCCCCCGGGGCTTGCCGCTTTGCGTAGAAGGCATTTCGGCAAGCTACCACCGAGGGCTGTGGTGAGAAGTGCTCCTTCAGCCGTTCCATTATTGTTTTGTAAGAGACGGTAGCGACATCTCTAGGTGCAAGGAGAGCCCGGGCGATTTCAAACGTCTCCTCTCCACAGACGCTGAAGAATGTCGCCCTCTTCATGGCATCGTTGGTGACTTCTTTCGCTTGCAGGAGGAAGTTGAAACGGGCGGCGTACCCTTCCCAGTCTCCTGATGCTGGTTTGAATGGCGAGAAGCTGCTGTCGGTTGCCATTCTGGGTTCCTTGGGTCCTGGAGCTGAAGCCTGGATGCACGGTGCGATGCAGCGGTGCAGCAGGTGGCGGTGCTGCGGTGCAGTGCGTGGTGGCGGTCAGCTCAGCAGGATCCCATCCTCGTCGCCAGTGAAATATACTCGGAGTCGAGAGTGAATTTCATGCTCTTTATTCAGCTCATAGTCATCAAGGAGGAGAAGAGAAGACGAATCACTCTTTTCCCAAAACCATCTGCTTATATACATTATTTACACAATGGGCCTTGCGTGATTGGCTACTTCAGGGCTACACCTGTGGGCCAATTATATTGTGGATTGACTTCTGCCTGCAGCCTGATTGGCTGCTCCTACAGGCCAATCAGGTAGCAGATTCACTTCTGCCAGCCGCCTGATTGGCTGCTCCAGCAGGCCAATCAGGTTGCGGATTCACTTCCACCTGGAGTTGGATTGGGTAGCTCCCGCTGATTCTGAATCCTATTGTTCTAGGATTCAGCTCAGTACATAACATGGATGTAACCACAAAGGCTGACTAGTCCAACTTCCTGCAATGCAGGGATCACAGCTAAAGATGAGCACAGATGGCCGTCCAACCTCTCTTTAAAAGCCTGCAATGAAGGAGAGCCCATTACATTCTAAGGTGGTCCGTTCCACTCTTAAACAGCTCTCACCTTCAGAAAGTTTTTTTCTGGTGTTTAGTCGGAATCTCCTTTCTTGTAACTTGAAGCCATTGGTTCAGGTCCTACCATTCAGAGCAGGAGAAAACAAGCTTGTTCCCTCTTCCATGGGACAGCCCGTGAGATATTTGAAGAGGGCTATTGTATCTCTTCTCAGTCTCCTCTTTTCCAGGCTAAACATACCCAGCTCCTTCAACGGTTCCTCCTAAGGTTTGGTTTCCAGACCCTTGATCGTCTTGGTCGCCCTCCTCTGCAAACCTTCCAGCATCTCAGTATCCATCTTCTTTTAAATAGATGGTTACATTTTTAAAACGTGTCTGGGAGGTTTGGACCAGAAGATGTTGGGGTGGCTTCCATCTCCGAGGTTTCTAGGCTTTCAGACAGGGTTTCAGTCTTTTCCAGCCCTGCCTGCAGGCGTCAGGAATCGAACCCATGACCCTCTGCGTGCAAAGCATCCCCCCTACCCCTGAGCTGCAACTCATCTCCAGCCAATAACGAGCAGCATAAGAATTCCAAGGCAAGGGTGCCCCATTCATAAAATGGATTTTATGAGCCCTGGTACCTGCTGAAAGAACAGCTCAATTAGGCTCTCCTGTCCCTGACCTCTTCCCTGCCCCACCTGGTCATGATAAAAAGTACTATTTAACTTTAAAGAATTGGTGACGGGGTCTACTGCTTTCCTCTTCCCTCCATTGTCCTGTTACCTTTTATGTGGCGTATTTATTTTTTAGGGTTGTCTGCCTGTCGGCAGGGGCTCTTGTTTCAATGTATTGCACATAAGCTGGTTTGAGAGACTTTTCGGCTGAGGAGTGGGGTAAAAAGGTAAATGCTTCAGTACATACATGCATAGTGCCTTGCTAACTGCCACCTGGAACTGCTGTTTGCACAGGTTGGTTTGACCTTCAACCTGCAGGTATATCGCCACCCATATCCTGCCCAGGTGGAAAAGAGGAGAGTTGTTTTGTGATGAACAATAGAATGTATTTTCTTTCTTTCTTTCTCTTTCTTTCTTTCTTTCTTTCTTTCTTTCTTTCTTTCTTTCTTTCTTTCTTTCTCTTTCTTTCTTTCTTTCTTTCTTTCTTTCTTTCTTTCTTTCCTTTATTCTTTCCTTCTTTCCTTCTTCTTCTTCTTCTTCTTCTTCCTCCTCCTCCTCCTCCTCCTCCTCTTCTTCTTCTTCTTCTTCCAATGATAGTTTTACCCAAATTAATCTCTGCTCCTTTTTTGAGTGCAAACTCTTGATTTGTGCCAAAATAAAGTCATTTCTGCTCTTATCAGCTCTTGATCTGTGTTCAATTCCAACGGAACTCAAAAGAGTTCACAACCGAGGCCATTGTGAAATTGATCCGGCTTTCCCCTTTCAGTTAATTAATCAGAACTGAGTCAAGTAGTTCCTGCTTATGTTTCCAGTAAATGCGATGCTATTTCTCAAAAGAAACGTTTCCAACTTATTTTCATTGGCATCAAACTTTGTCACGCGGAGAAGCTCCTTCTGGAAAAAGCCATGCCCCAAAAAGACTAAAGCGGGAGAGGTGGATTTTCCGGGGCCATTGAGTTGGGAAGGATTTGCTGAGGGCAATTAAAGGAAGGGCAGGGTCAGAGGAGGTCAAGGCCTGGAACAATAGCGATACTGCAGCATTATAGGCCGGCTCCTTTCTGACATCTTAAAATATTGCCAGCATGGCTAAACCTTCTGGTGTCTGGCATCTTTTCGATGGCAGGCAACACCTATGGGGGAGTGCTGGACCAGAACCTGAGAGACCAAGGGTCCAGTCCCCACTCATCCATGAAACTCATTGGGCGACCCTGAGCCAGTCGCTTCCTCTCCACCTAACCTACCTTGCAGGGTTGTTGGGAAGATGAAACAAGGAGTGGGGGAAATCATGCATACCATCTTGAGTTCTTTGAAGGAAATGCAGAATACAAATGCATTCATTCATTTGTTCGTTTTGAATTTATTTAAGTTATAAATTGCTTAAAGGCCTCTGCATTTCAGTAGGCCCTTTAAGGAAGTGTGCTGTTCTTATTAGTTTTAACTGCACTTTTTGTAATTGTTTACGTATGCAGCTAAGAATCTAAGATAATTAAGAGGGGTATGTTGTTGTTGTTTAGTCGTTTAGTCGTGTCCGATTCTTCGTGACCCCATGGACCATAGCACGCCAGGCACTCCTGTCTTCCACTGCCTCCCGCAGTTTGGTCACTGTCCCCTTCTCCTAGTGCCCTCAATCTTTCCCAACATCAGGGTCATCAAAAGGGGTATAGATGGCTTAAATATACAAAAACAGAACCATAGTAATTTAGGTAACTCCTATACCATACCTTTAAAGCACATAAAGGTAAAGGTAAAGGGACCCCTGACCATTAGGTCCGTTGTGACCGACTCTGGGGTTGCGGCGCTCATCTCGCATTATTGGCCGAGGGAGCCATGCGTACAGCTTCCAGGTCATGTGGCCTGCATGACTAAGCCGCTTCTGGCAAACCAGAGCAGCACATGGAAACGCCATTTACCTTCCCGCTTTAGTGGTACCTATTTATCTACTTGCACTTTGACGTGCTTTCGAACTGCTAGGTTGGCAGGAGCTGGGACCCCTTCGCAGGGATTCGAACCTCCGACCTTCTGATCAGCAAGCCCTAGGCTCTGTGGTTTAACCCACAGCGCCACCTGGGCACATAGCTTCCCCCAAAAAAGATTCCTGGGAACAGTGGTTTACCCAGCGTAAAGCTACAATTTCCAGCACCCTTGGCAAACTAAGGTTCCCAGGATTTTAAGGGGGAAGTTATGTGCTTTAAATGCCTTTTAAATGCATGGGTGTGGCCTTAGAGATGGAAGAGACCTCAATGTCTTCTAGCTCAATCCTCCCAGATAGCTTAAAAAGATGTATCATCTACCTAAAAGAAGAAAGATATTGACAAACTAGAAGGTGCACAGAGAAGGGCAACCAAGATGATCAAGGGTCTGGAAATCAAGTCTCACAAAGAACGGTTGAAACAAGATGCTGCTGGAAGGAATTTTTTTTTTATCTTGTTTCGACTACGTCACACCAACACGGCTACTTACCGTACCTGTAAGAAGAACGGTTGAGTAACTTGGGGTGTTTAGCCTGGATAAGAGGAGACAGAGAGGTGATCTGATAGGCACCGTCAAATTTCTGAAGGGCTGTCACATAGAAGACGACGCAAACCTGTTTTCTGCTGCTCCAGAGGGTAGGATTCAACCCCTGCATTCAAATTACAAGAAAGCAGATTCCGACTAAACATTTGTAATAACTTTCTGACGGTTAAGAGCTGCTCAACAGCAGAACGGTCTCCCTCAGGAGGTGGTAGACTCTCCTTCCTTGGAGGTTTTTAAAGAGAGGTTGGATTGACATCTGTTAGGGCCTTCTCGGTGGTGGCGCCCGCCCCGTGGAACACCCTCCCATCAGATGTCAAAGAGAAAAACAGCTACCAGATTTTTAGAAGACATCTGAAGGCAGCCCTGTTTAGGGAGGCTTTTAATGTTTAATAGATTATTTTATTTCATTTCTCTGTTGGAAGCCACCCAGAGTGGCTGGGGAAACCCAGCCAGATGGGCGGGGTATAAATAAATTATTATTATTATTATTATTATTATTATTATTATTATTATTATTATTATTATTTAGCTGATAATTCCTGCATTGCAGGGGGGTTGGACTGGTTGACCACTGAGTTCCCTTCCAGTTCTACAATTCTATCATCCAGTTTGTGTGGACAGAAAAAAGAATCACGAGGCGGCCGCTCGTTATGACCTGTGCAGACTGCGTCCGCTAAGCTTAATGGAACAGCATTCAAGCTGCCATTGTGAACAGGTGGCAAAATGTATCTGTTTGGCTTAATTGCCAGGGAAAACAGAAGTTTGCAACTAAGCCATTGAGAGGGATTCCTGCTCTCCCTTTTAGTCGGCTCTGAATTCGTTACTAGGGCAAGAAATCCAGTCGGTTGCATCATGGTCGGAAAACTTACGCAAGGGTGTGGGTGAGCCTGAGCTGGAGGGGGATACTTCCATTTAAAAAAAAGAAAAATCTCGTTTATTTTTAAAGCCATATCTCCACCCCTGCCCTCCGTTCCTCGCCCTACTGTGAATGGATCATTCCTTTTAGCGAAGCCTGAAACTACCCAAAACGTTTATGAGACCCTACCCTACCCTACCCAAAGAGTTTATGAGACCCTGAGACCCTACCTGCCTGCAGACTGTCTAGCCAGAGTGGTGCATGCTCTAGTTATCTCCCGCTTGGACTACTGCAATGCGCTCTACGTGGGGCTACCTTTGAAGGTGACTCGGAAACTACAACTAATCCAGAACGCGGCAGCTAGACTGGTGACTGGGAGCGGCCGCCGAGACCACATAACACCGGTCTTGAAAGATCTACATTGGCTCCCAGTACGTTTCCGAGCACAATTCAAAGTGTTGGTGCTGACCTTTAAAGCCCTAAACGGCCTCGGTCCAGTATACCTGAAGGAGCGTCTCCACCCCCATCGTTCTGCCTGGACACTGAGGTCCAGCTCCGAGGGCCTTCTGGCGGTTCCCTCGTTGCGAGAAGCCAAGTTGCAGGGAACTAGGCAGAGGGCCTTCTCGGTGGTGGCGCCTGCCCTGTGGAACGCCCTCCCAACAGATGTCAAAGAGGAAAACAACTACCAGACTTTTAGAAGACATCTGAAGGCAGCCCTGTTCAGGGAGGCTTTTAATGTTTAATAGATTATTGTGTTTTATTCTTCTGTTGGAAGCCGCCCAGAGTGGATGGGGAGACCCGGCCAGATGGGCGGGGTATAAATAATAAATTGTTGTTGTTGTTGTTGTTGTTGTTGTTGTTATTTCGTGTCTGGGATGGAGGCGATTCATCTAAGGCTTCACCGTTGGTGCCGGTCCTATCCTTAGACAGTATAAGTATCTGTAGAGCTGACCCACCTATGGGGCTGGGTGAGGTGGCTGCCTCAGGCGGCACCCCGCAAAGGGCATCACCCCGTTTCTGATACCCACATTTGTCGGTGGCCTCTAGCGGCAAAGCTCTGCAGAATGCCTCCCCTCAGGCCAAGTTGGAGAGGCAGAAGGTTTACCGTCACCCTGACTGCTGGGGGGGGAGCGGGTTTGGGGCCATTCCTGAACTTGCTTGGTTCTGTGCGGGTTTTCAGAACACCAATGAGATCCGGATGGGCCCTGACAAAGCTGAGTGCTCTTTAATGGTGCATTATTTCTAAAGGAGGAGCAAGCGACCTGCGTTGACTGGATTTCAGAAAGAGAACAGTGTTTCCTTTGTCCTGCCGAGGAGAACCATTAGTTCAGCGATCATCGGCACTTGGAATCTACTCTGAAATCACAGGCCATGTGCGAATCAATTATTGTCTAATGACAGGCATGTGCAAAGGATGTCAAAATATCGTCTTTGTGTCTGTGAGATAATCTGTGAACTAATTAGCGCTGTCTGAATTCCACGTTTCCTTCTCACTGAACCAAGCCAGGAAGGACAATTCTTAGAAATCAGGATGAAACCTTTCCCCAAAGAATTGTCCTCTTCGGCAAAGGGTGGTGAACTTGTGGCCCTCCCCATGTTTTTGGATGACAACTTCCGACAGCATGTCCAACAATATCTGGAGATCCGTAGATTCTCCATTCCTGAAATAATTTCCTTCTTGTTGTGGTTAATTTATATGCCACTTAGCTGCCAAAATGGCTTCTAAGCGGTTTCCAAAACTAGGGACGTATCCAAACCATTCATTTAAGGCCCTTTTAGGCCATGGCTTCCCCTAAAGATGTATAGAGTTCTGGGAGTTGTTCAAATAAAAGGATGTCATATAGAAGAGGGCGAAAGGTTGTTTTCTGCTGCTCCAGAGAAGCGGACACAGAGCAAGGGATTCAAGCTACAAGAAAGAAGATTCCACCTAAACATTAGGAAGAAGTTCCTGACAGTAAGAGCTGTTCGGCAGTGGAATTTACTACCAAGGAGTGTGGTGGAGTCTCCTTCTTTGGAGGTCTTTAAGCAGAGGCTTGACAGGTATATGTCAAGAATGCTTTGATGGTGTTTCCTGCTTGGCAGGAGGTTGGACTGGATGGTCTCTGGACCCTTGTGGTCTCTTCCAACTCTGAGATTCTATTATTCCAAGATATCTGAAAATGGCTATCATATCTTCTCTGGCTAAACATACCCAGCTCCTTCAACTGTTCCTCATCAGGCTAGGTTTCCAGACCCTTCATCATCTTGGTTGCCCTCACCTGTTCCAGCTTGTCAACACCCTTCTTAAATTGTGGTGCCCAGAATTGGACACAGTATTCCAGGTGTGGTCTGACCAAGGCAGAATAGAGCAGGACTATTGGGGGGGGGGTGCTCCTGGATCTATCTTTGTCACAAGAGGCCCAGGTAACTGGAGAGACTTCTAGCAGCTTTGGCTTGTAATACTAGTACCATCTCTGGACCCAGATAGCTTGACTGCTGTCATCCATGCAAGGGGAACATCCAGACTGGATTACTGCAATGCACCCTATGTGGGGCTGCCCTTGAGGTTGGTCCAGAAGCTGCAGCTGGTGCCAAATGTGGCAGCTCAAGAAGAGTTGTTTGGATTTGATATCCTGCTTTATCACTACCCGAAGGAGTCTCAAAGCGGCTAACATTCTCCTTTCCCTTCCTCCCCCACAACAGACACCCTGTGAGGTGATTGGGGCTGAGAGACTTCAGAAAAGTGTGACTAGCCCAAGGTCACCCAGCAGCTGCATGTGGAGGAGCGGGGACGCGAACCCGGTTCACCAGATTAGGAATCTACCGCTCTTAACCACTACACCACACTGGCTCAACTGCTCACTGGAGCAGGATATTGCCAACACTTTACCCCGCCGTGGAAACAATTGCACTGGCTGCCAATTAGCTACCAGGCGAAGTTCAAGGTGGTGGTTTAGATTTGTAAAGCAGCTTAGGGTCAGGATACCTGAAAGATTGTCTCACCCCCTTATATCACCACTAGATCACTATGCTTTGCAGGTGGAGGTCTCAGAATGCAAAGGCTTCTCCCTACCCACCAGCAGAGAGCTTGCATGCTTTTTCATATATAGGTGACAGCATTCCTACGGAGAAAATGAGCTTCTGCTGCCCTCTCCTGGCTAAATCATAAAATGCAACCTCATCCTCTATCTACGGTATGTAAGTTAAAAAAAAAAAAAAGCAGCAGCAAAGCATGATCCAAACACCCACATGAAGGGCAATCCTTCATAAGGGAGCTGTTTCCAGAGGAAGAACTGTGAAAGGAGAGAGACTTTGCCTACAATCATGAGGTGGCTGGGCTCAATCGATCAAAAGATTATGAGTCCTGGGGTTATTTTTTGGGTTGCTATTTTGTTAACATCGTGGTTTTATAGATTGCGAATGCTGTACTTTGTGAATCCCAGCATATGACCCTTGTTGCAATTGTGCCGTTAGGCTTGTTGGGTTTTTTTTAGTTGCATAGATGGCATTTTATGGATTGCAGTTGTTTAAACTGATGACTTATTGCTCTGTACAATTTGTGCTGTATTTGTTCTATTATGTTATTACAGTGGTACCTCTGGTTACAAACTTCATTCGTTCCAGAAATCCGTTCTTAACCCGAGGTACCACTTTAGCTAATGGGGCCTCCCGCTGCCGCCGTGCGATTTCTGTTCTTATCCTGGGGCAAAGTTCTTAACCCAAGGTACTACTTCCAAGTTAGGGGAGTCTATAACCCTAAGTGTTTGTAACCCAAGGTGTTTGTAACCCAAGATACCACTGTATTTGCCATTTGTAAGCCGCTTTACGGCTCATCTGAATGAGAAGTGATGTAGAATTATTATTTTTAATCAAATCAAAATCTCCCATCAGCCCCAGCGTGCATGGCCAACTGCTAGGGAAGATAGGAGTTGTAGTTCAGCTATACCTGGAGGACCACAGGGCCCCCATGCCTGCAGGCGTAGCCGAAGTGCAGCCCCTCCAGGGGTTACCGGAATACAGCTGCCATCATCCCTGGCCCTTGGGCCTTCCTGGCTGAGTCTGATAGAAGACGGAGTCCAACTGCAGCAGAACATAGGCTACCCTTGGACTTGGGAATCACAGCCAATCTCCTTTATTAAAAAAAAAGCATACAAAAGGCTTTTAAAATGCACGTGTGGCTCCCCCATAATAGTAAGAGATCATGCGGCTGTAAACAAAATTTAAGGTCAGTGCACAGATGCAATGCTGTGTTTCCTGCTATCTCGGCGCCCTCTCAAGCATTTCATGTGTTTTAAAAGGCAGATAAAATATATTGTGTGTGAAAAGTGTTTAGTTTTCCCAGTGTAGGCTGCTTCATTAAAGGCGGGCTGGGCCAGGGCCACCCCAATACGTTTTTGCACCTGAGTCGGAACCACAAAATGACATCCCACTCCCCACCACAGGTCTACATCAGGAACAGAGGAGGAAGGGAAACTGACATTGGGATCTGCTGTCCCTGCGGATGCTGCCGCCTGAGGCAGTCCCCTCACCTTGCCTCATGGGCGTGCCAGCCCTAGATGAGGCCCTGCTTCAACTGCCTCAGTCTGCTCCCAGCTATCTCCCGCCTGACTCTCTTTTTTACTTACATGCACTCCAGGAAGATCAATTGTTGACCCTGGGAGCTGCGTTCTAGTCTCTTTGTTGTGTTTATTCCTTTGCTCAAAGAAAGGCATGAGAAAGGCTGGCTGAATTTCCATACCTTCTAAGAAACAGGCCCTGGGCTCATGAAGAGTGTTCAGCACCTAGCTGACTATGGGACAAACGGCCTGGAATGTGTCTCCCGTTGAAAGATGACTGCAAATATCCGGGAGTCATGTGGCCAGCATGTTGCTCCTTTGGGGAAATGGGAAATGACCCGTGAACTTCAAATCCCTCCCCATCTCTTCAAAATAGAGGTAAGGCAGTGTTAACGGAACAGGCACTATATCCACAGCATCTACCCTGACCCAAGCAATCAACTGACCTTCCTTCAAAGATACAGCACTAATGACGCATGTGTGTGTTTTAACACCATCATCATAACATATAACCTTTACACTGCTGCTTCAGTATGGTTTTCACTACTGTAAAATGCTTTTAGTCAGGTGTGTAAAACGTTCTCGTCGAAGCCTATTTTAGGCATGGGATAACTTCAAAAATCTGTAGCAGAAACAAAAGACTGGTCAAAATCAAGGACGTCTAAGGGATATGATTTGTTATAAATTTATTTCATCTTCAGTATTTCAGCTTGCACCTTTTGCTCCAGCACTTTTTTTTTTTAAATAGAACGTTTCACCTACGGCAGCACCTGCCATGTATACATTGAGTCCCAGTCAATGTTCTTAAAAGAGGCTTAGCTTAATCCCATTAAACCATGTTGTGTTTGGTGTTGCATATGACTAGTTTACTTCTGGTTTCCACCCACCCTCCCCCCCCCAATGAATTAGCAGTGTCAAGTTTTTACAAAGCTCTTGAGTTTACAATATCCATGTGCAAAGACTCACATGTACAAACTGTGGCCTGATAACCCCAAAACAGTAGTCCATCTGACAGAGAGGGGAATATCCCTGCTCTCTCATTTTTATTTTTATTTTATTTTTTTGGCCTGGAAACAAGAAACCCCCAATTCTACCAAATATTTAAATGGCAGGAAGAAAAATATACAAGCTCGTATTTATACTGTACTTCTATCAATGGCAACAGGTTGTAAATTCATGTTTGCGACTATCACAAAAGACTTATGAACACCAATTCAGCTTTATACTGTAAATACTGCTGGATCAATGGTTTAGGATTATCAATCATTGTTGTCATATGTTGTCTATAACAGTTCAAAAGCATCCTGGAGAAAAATCCTGAAAAACACATACCTTACGGTATATAATAATGTACCTGCATTAGCTAAATATATACTGTACACAAGTCTTATCAGCATTTTATCTACCAAAGATGTGAGATTCCACTTTTAAATACAAAGCAGATAGCCAGTAATGTATATTTATAATACAGCCCTCTCTTTTTTCCATATATTTTTTTTTGCTTTGTTTTTAACCTTAAACAATTTGGTCACAATGCACCTTTGATATAAAATCATTTAAAATTTTATTATTTAATACTCAAGACATTAGGTTTGCCAGAATTGGAATATTCTCTTTCCCCCCACCCTCCCCAATAGTATTTTTTAGAACCACTTTTGGTAACAAATACAGTAATTAGGAAATGAGCACCCAAGTTCAGAATGCTGAAGTATGTTATCCATAATCCATTCCAGCTCAAAACGCAAAGATGTGATGAGAAACAAGAGTTGCAAAAAACCACCACAGAATCTTATTTTTCTTTTTTTGGCTGGAATGTTTAATAAATATTTAGAAAGGTAAGGCAACAACTTCAAACAATCCAACTTGCCTGCTCAACTCCCCACCCCACCCCCATATTAGCTCCATGATGACCATACACGATCAATTTCTTTTAGATGTACTCTTTTTTTATTATTTCCAAATAGCCTAAAGAAAATGTATAGCAATGCAATAATTTATCCTCAGTATTCCTAAGACAAATCTGGCCATTTTATCAACCGTGTACAGTTTAATACTGGTCGGATACTGAAGTCTGCGTTGTTGCCACTGCACACTTTGATAAGGATTGGTGAGGTGAGCTGGAATTCGCAAGCAACTGATTCATTGACAAATCCCAATGCACACCTCCCAAGTCCGTCTATAACCACATTATACTTACTCGTAATGTTCACACTGAAGGAGCACCAAAGCAGGTCTGGTACTCAAAAGTTGCGTATACCAGAACAAACTCTTAGCATTTTAAGGACCTCTCTCTATATATATTTTTTACGGCCCTGATCTGTATAAACATTCAACTCATGAAGATGTGCAAAAAAGGAAAAAAAACAAAAACAAAAAAAATCCAAGTCAAATTACAGCATAGTTATCCGGAGGAGAAAGATGTTACACAAACTCATAAGAAAATGACAATCTTTTTTTCCTCTCTTTTACTATAAATACATTTAACAGTTTAGCAGAAAGACAAGCTAAATTTTAAGATTGTTCACATTTGAAGTTGTATCACTCTCTGCTAATGATAAATAAGGAAGAGGTCCTGACAATGGAATTTGGACATAGCAATTTCGACAGATCTTTTGAAGACTGGTTTAAAGAAGGGTTAAAACAATGATTATTTTTGCAAAGTTCTGAGAAGTCCATCTGTTGTCCAAACTTTGGATTGAAGTTCTTTTTTTTTGTTTTGTTTTCCTTTACTTAGAGACAGATATATACAGTGCTGTTGTAATAATGAAACAAATGTGAAATCTACTGTAAAGTTGCACAATACAGAAAACTGTTGCTCCATCTTCTACTACATACATGTGTGACTCCACAGGTTATTTAAATGCTGCTTTGCTTCTTTTTGTTAAGTTGGAATTATTCCATCCCGCCTAAGACCCCGCTTTAGTTCCAAATCCTCCAGTTTCTTCCATAGTTCTTCACGTTCCTTCTCCTTTTTCTTCTCACTGTTAAATTAAAGGGGGGGAGAAACATTAGAGAAAAGTCAGGTTTTCACGAGCCTCATTTCACCTTGCTTCTTACATCATTACAGCTACAGAAAGAAAACGGCACTAGAGATAGAACGATGCACTGGGTTGTCCCAACGTTTTGCATTTTCTCTGAAACCTCTTAAGGCTGCACACATAAAAACCCTGCAACTGAATAGTGCCAGGCATTCACAGGAACAACCCCAAGCTGGTGGTGCCTTGCAACATCCAATGCTACCCAATCTGGCAAGACTTCGGAATCACACCGCTTGCTCTATTTGCCGGCTGGTCTTGTCCTGCACTTACTGGGATTTCTTTATCCAAGTTAATGAAAACCTGCCTTCTAGAGCAAAACAAAGGTAGAATAAAAACAATTACGTACCAAATGCACTACTGCAGACGTTTTGGAGGATAAGGAATTGTGTTCCTGTATTTGAAGCCATTACAAACCCATACTGCCCAATATGTTCCTTCAAATAATATGGAGATGGAAGCCAGTGGAGCTTCATTTGGCAATGCATGTCATCCGTGACGAGTGGTTTTATTTTTTCTTTCTAGTGAACTCATTGAATCTCTTTTTTAATTATCAGACTGCATCAGTTCTTTAATTTAAAAACATTATTATTCCATTTCTTGTTCTCTCCTTCCCCATACAATCTTATCTTAATCATTATTTGCAGAAAACTGTCCTTAGCTTCTTTCCAATGAAACCACCAATGAAACCACTGGAACTGCAGCCAGACAAGTGACCAAAATTTCAGGTCCAACCTTTCACAAAATAGAAACTGCTACTTAACCTTTATATTTCTCAGGATCATAAACTTAATATGTGCATAACTTTCAAGTTGCCAGAGAGCTAATGAACTATACCCAAGTTTATTATAGTAGTAGTCATAATAAATAATAATAATAATGATTTATTATTTATACCCCACCCATCTGGCTGGGTTTTCCCAGCCACTCTGGACGGCTTCCAGCAAAAGATTAAAAATACATTAAGATACAGCTATTTAACTTTTTAAGAATGCCATATATTGACTTGGCAGGCAATAGATAATGTCACAGTCATCAACTATACATAGTGTACATAGTTAAAAATGGCAAAATTCTGTATGTTAGAACAATCCTGGACTACTATCCTACCATTATTCATTATGGAGGAGGCCCCATTGAAAACAGTAGTGCTTACTCCCTAGCAAAGTGTATCCTCTACTTGAGCAATGCCTTGTCTTTCTTACTGCTGGATTCCAAATAACAGCGCATCGAGTTCTGTGCTAGTGGCCAGGGAGGGCTTTAGGCTTGTGTTTCTCAAACACCCCGCAATGCCGCACAGAAAACCATTTTCGAGACCGAGTGAATGTTCAAAGCTGATCATGGTGTGATATGGGAGCCTGCTGTTCCAAGACAAAAAGGTCGAAAACCATGCCGGAGATTCTCAAGACCTAAAATGAAATAGCTTTCCGGATCCTTGCCTCCAAGATGCCATGATTTTAAAAATGTGTTTCATGCATGAAGATGGAAGCCTCGGCTTTGATCTTTTGAGGTTACCGTAAACGCCAATACCCACGGCCAGAAACGCAATCAATACTTCACTAATTGTTAGGAGTCTAACCAGTTTCTTGATGAAACTTGCGTAACGTTTGCAAAAAGGTCCACACTACATCCAGACGGCAACATCCCACTGATTCCCTGGTGGTACTGGGAGACTATGTAAGAAGCCTAGCCTAGCTTAAACAAAACATTGACAAATCAAGCATAACTGACTTGCTGTGCGTACAGGCATAAAGTCTATAAAAGCTAAGGGGTACTTGGTACGCCTCTGTTTACATTTCTTTGAGTTTTCTTTTCTTTTTAATGTTAAGCAGAGAGCTGTCAGCCTGGTGATGGAACTGAACAACATTAGGGCCTCCAAGAATGTGTGAGAGGCTATACTAACCTAACAAGGCTTGATGACATACAGTACCCTTCGCTTTGCTTGTGGGAACCCCGAGTCTCACAAAAGGCACGACTTTCACCAAGTCGCAAACTGCCCGGAGTTCCCGAAGTTTCCTCATTAGTTTCACCTGCTGCTTTGGATAAGCTGAAATTTCAGACAAAAGATGATGCACTATAATTGGAGAAGGGTGATTAAGGGAAAGACAGAGAAACATTTTAAACTAAGGTGCAACTAATGATCGTATGGATGGCACTTCTTCTAGATCCAGCAATGTCAAAGCCTTAAATGTATCAAGATATTATGGAGAAGGAAAGCAAGGAAGGCTTGGGGGGGGGTCACTTTGCTTAGAGCAGTGGTTCCCAACAGGTGGCCGTGGACCCCCAGGGGTCCGCGAGCTATGCCAGAGGGGTCCGCAATATGCTATTAGAATTAAAAATATATTAAATATATTTTGTATGATAACAGATTTTTTGTTTTGGCCGCTTCCTGCATGAGCAGAGTCTAGCGCAAAACTACAATTAGATGAGGCAGTAGTTCTGCTGTATACCGTTAGGTGGCGCTTTACAAACACTACTGTTTTGCAAAGAGGCAGCACGCGCATTCTACTAACGCTCACCGCCCCAAGATGCTTTGCGCGTGTCGGCTTCATTTGTGCGCTACTGTGCAGGTACCCTGTCTTCTGCATTCCCCTCCCTCCTCCCTGGACTCTTATAAAAAGACTCTTAATTTGGCTCTCACTTTTTAATTTTAGGATTAGGAATTAATGGGGGTCCTTGTCACAATAGCGGCTCGATGAGGGGTCCTCGAGAAAATTTTGTTGGGAACCCCTGGCTTAGAGATTCCAATAAAGGTCAGACGTGAGTTATGAGAGTTAATTGCTGAAAGCTTTCTTGACTCGCAAAGAGTTCCTGTGTGCATTCTGGACACCATCTTCAAAGCAAAGTGAGGGCAAATTGATGAATTTGGGGTTTGTTTGTTTGTTTGTTTTTTATTAAAAAAAAGAGATTTGTTTTATTTTTTGCTACTGAAAATTCTTGATACAATTAAGTCTTTAAGAACATAGAGCCAAAAGAAGTTCTGTGAGGAATGCAAGTTCACAAGCTACGCAATGGGTACTGTATCTCATAAAGGGGAGGAAAAAACAACCATCTATACGTCTTGCGGGGGCCAGGCTAATGAGCATGCGGGGAGGGGAGGAATGAGGCATTGCAATCAATCATGTGTGGGAATTATGCAATTACTGCAAAGTGTTTAAATAAAATAAGAACCAAAACTGAAAACAGCGGGCTTTATGCGCAGCTGACCAAAAAAAAAAAAAGGCTATAGAAAGTTACCGCTGGCGATCTGACTTGTAAGTGGCCGTCAGCTCGTCAAACATGGCGCTGTTCATTTCCATAAATGCCTTCAGCACGTTGTATACTAAAGCCACAATAGCCCTGTGAATCGTGAAAGAAAGAGTCCATTAATTTGCCGTTCAAACGGGACAGATCTTCTCGTGTCAACAACACCATTCTGATTTGACGTATTTGTGTCATAGGAGACATAGCTCTGGCATCATCTAAGGTGTGTCCCCTTCCAGTCTTCCCCAAAGCTATGACGGGTCAATGGAAACAGAATCCCACATCAATCAATGTTGTGCTGGGAAGTGTCAGCAACCACAGCTGAATACAGTGTGTGGGAGCCTTTTCAAATTCTGCAGTGTTTAAATGTAAAAGAAACAGCGGTATGCCAAACTCAAGATGCTATTACTTTGTGGGGAAAGAGCAGAGGGCGCAACTGAAGTTTAGAACTCAAGCTTCGCAGAAACATATGAAAGCAGGGAGAGAATGCAGGAAGGATTTAACACAAAACTTAGCATGGCACCAGAGTAGAATACCCAGGCAGGTGATCCCAACTTTTCCTTTCCTTTCATCTGTGCAGTGTAGTGCGAAGTTCTCCAAGAACTGGGAACCTCAAGATTCTCTCTAGTCAACTCTAGTCTTTGGTTTCAACTATGCAGCTAACAAGCTGGGACAATGGCATAAGAAACCATAAGAAAAAGGACTGGGGGAAAGAAGACTAGAATTAGAAAAGGGTAATCGAATGAGAGAAGCACTAAGGAGGAGCAGAGAACCTCATATTAAATTTACAAAAGGGCTTTCATGTTTACATTTTTCCTTTATTACCCAGTGGAAGCTCAGTGCAATATATGCATGTTACTACATGTCCTGTTAAGGAGACCCAGAAGAAGAAAGTGTAAGAAAATCAGGGACTCATCTCCCATAAGCCCTCTTGAATAAGCTTTTGATGACCTGTCTGTGCACCTCAAGGCTGTCTCCTCCTGCAGACCCCACAGAATACAACAGGGCTTATCAGTGCAGTGCTCTGAAGACTAGGGCAAAAGTAAATCGTATTAAGGTTTTGTCGAGAGGATATTGCTGTAAAGTGGCAAAGTTGTAGCTGCAGAGCAGCAAAAGGCACCTTTTAAAAATACGGGGTGCACATCTCTGCGGCGCAACAGTTCAGTGCATCTGGCTGTTGACCAGAAGGTTGGCGGTTCAGGCCCCCCCAGGGACAGCTGTGGGCCAGGAGTCCTGCATTGCAGGTGGTTGGACTAGATGACCCTCAGGTGTTCCTTCCAACTCTTGATTCTATGATAGATTCTGCGTTGCTCTTTCCTAACTGATGCTTAGTACAGCCTTTGTTTCAAATTTCCTGATGCACAAAGCACTAGTGACATCAACAACACTCAACTGTGACACAACCCTCCACGCAACCGATCTGAGGAAGCACAGTAAACCAACCTCCCTTCTCCTAGTGAACTGCAAATTCTTCTCATTCTTTTGGCTAGATTTTTAATAATACAGTTCAGTCTTGGGGTGGGGAAAAATACCAGAATCAGAGCATCTGCCAATATGCTAGCTCAGGATATGGAATGAACTTTGCGCTTCCCCAATTCAATATTTAATATGGACATATCATGCTGGGTGCTACTAACTGGTGCTGCTTGTTTTAGCAGGTTTCTGTGCTGTTTTGAAAAAAATGAAATGATTGTTTGTTTTTGTTTTTATTTAGTTTCAAAATTATATTGTGGCTTAACTGTTGGTATGGCATTGTGAACAGCTTTGTGAAACTTGGTTTGAACAATGATCTGTAAGATTTTTATTTTTTAAAAAAAACAATAATAAACTTTCCGTTTCTGAGAAACGGACCCTTCAAACTGGTGAAATATTTTCCAGGTTCTGCCAGTCTCCGGATAAAATGTTTCTGTTCAAAGATCTGTAACAGTCCAACTTGGAAGGCATCATACTTTTGCTCACAATAGGGCTGTGCATAAATATCTAGGAAGAGGTTCCAATATCACTTTTCAAGTAAATAGGCCAGATCATAATGAGAGTTGCTTTGGAGAGCCAACCAAATCTCCTCTAATTTCCAAAAGTTTTAACCTTATCTATTTTCCTAAGTGACCATGTACACAACGAGGCAGGGCCACATTCCAACTATGTACAGGGATTTATTATCTCTGTAGTTCCAGAGTTTTCTCCTCTTCTTAACTTCTCTCTCCAATGAACTCAGAGGAGCGTCTGCAAGCTTATTCTATCATAGTGCAAGTACCATCATGCGAAAGGCTGGACTAGATGAATCCCAAGCCGGAATTAAGATTGCCGGAAGAAATATCAACAACCTCAGATATGCAGATGACACAACCTTGATGGCAGAAAGTGAGGAGGAATTAAAGAACCTTTTAATGAGGGTGAAGGAGGAGAGCGCAAAATATGGTCTGAAGCTCAACATCAAAAAAACCAAGATCATGGCCACTGGTCCCATCACCTCCTGGCAAATAGAAGGGGAAGAAATGGAGGCAGTGAGAGATTTTACTTTCTTGGGCTCCTTGATCACTGCAGATGGTGACAGCAGTCACAAAATTAAAAGACGCCTGCTTCTTGGGAGAAAAGCAATTACAAACCTAGACAGCATCTTAAAAAGCAGAGACATCACCTTGCCGACAAAGGTCCGTATAGTTAAAGCTATGGTTTTCCCAGTAGTGATGCATGGAAGTGAGAGCTGGACCATAAAGAAGGCTGATCGCCGAAGAATAGATGCTTTTGAATTATGGTGCTGGAGGAGACTCTTGAGAGTCCCATGGACTGCAAGAAGATCAAACCTATCCATTCTTAAGGAAATCAGCCCTGAGTGCTCCCTGGAAGGACAGGTCGTGAAGCTGAGGCTCCAATACTTTGGCCACCTCATGAGAAGAGAAGAATCCTTGGAAAAGACCCTGATGTTGGGAAAGATTGAGGGCACTAGGAGAAGGGGACGACAGAGGACAAGATGGTTGGACAGTGTTCTCGAAGCTCCGAACATGAGTTTGACCAAACTGCGGGAGGCAGTGCAAGACAGGAGTGCCTGGCGTGCTCTGGTCCATGGGGTCACGAAGAGTCGGACACGACTAAACGACTAAACAACAACAACAGTGCAAGTACCATACTGTCAGCTAGCACTATATACGAGAAACACTGCAACTTTCTCAATTGTATGGTACCCCAGAAACAAGTTTCGTGCATACACTTCAGGTAAATATCCTAAGTGCTTGCAAAAGCACTGCTCTCATTGTGCAACTCTAGAGTCAAGTGCATTTGGTGTCAATTCTATGCTGTAAAACCCTGCAAGTGGTGAAATGTCAAGACAGGTCAGATAACCAGTATTTCATTGTTTAGAAAACAGCTCTGTGAAAGGTACAAATATAAGATTTTCTATGTGTTGCAAATATACAATGGGTTTTTTAAAAAATAAAACAAAGAAAAACACTTACGGGTTCCAGTGTTCTTTGGAAATCCTGTACAGACTGGAAAACATTATGGGAAGTATTACATTGGAATTCTCCTCTATCAAACTCATGATGTACTCATTATTCCAATAGTACAGTGCTCTTTCAGCCACCTTGAAAAAAAGGGGGGAATGGTATTCTTTTATTTCCTAGATCAGGTAACAATTCCAGAAAGTACAACCATATTATGCCAGTGCTTTGCCATCTGTACTGTTTTCCAGTTTGTTTATGGGCCCAACTTAATGTACTGGAATTAACCTTTAAAGCCCTAAACATATTGGGGCCAGCAAGTAAATACACATGTGGTAGTGGTATTCCATTAGGGGAAATCTATTAAGAGGAAACAATATTGCATGACAAGTGGTAGGACAGGGAAGAATAATAATTTTTTTAAAAAAAATTATACCCAGCCCTCCCCGGCCAAAGCCAGGCTCAGAGCAGCTAACATCAAATATATATCATTTGCTGTACCCTCCCAAGTAGTGATACCTTCTTTTATCTAATAATTTTTACAATGGATAAAGTTTATATTTATTGCTTATATTTTAGATTGTATTTTGGATTGTTTTATGTATATATGTGTATGCTGGTCGAGAACCGTAACAATAAATAACTAAAATAACTAACTAACATATTAACATAAAATCAGGCAATCAATTAAAATACATCCTAAAATCAAATCAGAATCAAAGTGAAATCCAATCAGATGGCAGCCCACATATTAGGGTTGGGGACCTTAAATGCCCACCGGCCTAACTGTTTGTACTGATCTTGTATGACCCTGTGAGAAACGTTGCAGGGCCACTTTCATACAAGTTCTCATAAGGAGAGGGGGGGAGTCAGACTGGACCCCGACCAAAGGCCTGGCGGAACAGCTCCGTCTTGCAGGCCCTGCGGAAAGATGTCAGATCCTGCAAGGCCCTGGTTTCTTGTGGCAGGGCATTCCACCAGGTCGGGGCCATGACCGAAAAGGCCTTGGCTCTGGTCAAGGCCAGTCTAATCTCCTTGAGGCCCGGGACCTCCAAGATGTTATTATTTGTGGACCATAAGGTCCTCCGTGGGACATACCAGGAGAGGCGGTCCCGTAGGTACAAGCGTCCTAGGCGTATAGGGCTTTAAAGGTTATCAGAATCCCCCTCTTCTGAAGTGACTTCCCATATTAAACAAATGGCCCCACGGTTTATATACATGCAACATACAATTTGCTTCTGAGTTTCTGGCTGCCTATACTGACCTGAAAGTGAGGGCTAGACACACACTTAGCTATCTGTTTAAACAAGGGTTCTTGAATTTTGACAAACTGTGAGGGTTCAATCACATCCAATATCTCCTCCAGCTCTCCAAGGAACATGACCTAAAGTGAGAAAGGAAGTATTAAATTCAGAGGTCTTCTGTTTGCATTCGGAAATAAATTTTGAAGGAAGCATTAACTCAGCTTCTAGTTGTGCCAGCAGAGATAATGCACAAGAACAATATACCCTTCATTTGCAGAAACTGGCTGCAATCATGCATATACTTCTTAGGAAGTAAATGGAAAACCCAGCACCATTTATTGGCATAGGAACAAGCGCACTTCAATCAAGTCAGTAAGACTCTACACCAAAATAAACTTCCAAATGTCACAATTAAAGAGCAACATCCAAGCATTTCCAACCGCTCTTAAAAATTTACACTATTAACAGCTAAGTAGGGTGGGCAGCTTACTTTTTACAGATGGCACTAAGGAGGGTAGCCATTATTTTACTCCTACAAGAATATGCTGCATACAATGGTTGCTAATTGGGCTGCTGTCAACCTTTGTGCAAAGCAATAAACCTATGGCTTCTGAGTAGACAATGACGAATGTAAAAAAAAAATCTGCATCTAAAATCATTTAACAGAATCATTTAACTTTATGATTCCTCAAAGACACCTACATTTTCCATTGTACTACAAAATACTCTTAGGTTACTTGTAAGGTTTCTATCCTACCATTTCTCTAAAGAGCTCAAAACAGCACACATGGCTGGGTCCTCACCATTTTATCCTCAAAGTTGCCCTGTGTGATAGATTGGCCTGAGAGACAATGGTTGACCCAATTAGCTTCATGGCTGAGTGGAGATTTGAACCCGAGCCCGTCTAGTTGAACACTCTAAGCCAGGCATCCCCAAACTGTGGCCCTCCAGATGTTTTGGCCTACAGCTCTGTTGAGATTCTGGTGAACACAGAGTTAAAACACTCTGGAGGCGTTCTGATTCTCTGGGTGTCTGCCCACAAGTCATACGTGCAATTTCCTTTGTTTCAGATTTCAGTGTTTTGGTTTTGAGTCTGAAAGTCTGAGTCTGAGTTTCTGCCGGAGAGGAGTGTATAGGAGAGAGCGCTAGAGATAAGAGCTGCAAACATGCAGCTAGCTTCTGTTGGTTTTGCTGTTTCTTTTATGCTTCTGTAATAAAGTTAAGTTAGTTTAGAAGCAACAGAATTGAGTCTGCCATCGTTCTAGCTGCGCTGTAACTCTGCTGGGTCCGAACAAGAAGAAGCTTTGCAGAGCGAGTTGAAGGTTGGCTGCGTGGGTCTAAGGCTTTACGGCCCACTAATGAACTTTACAACACTACATTTATCACAACAAACTCCCATGATCCCTAGTTAACAGGACCAGTGGTCGGGGAAGATGGGAATTGTAGTCCAAAACATCTGGAGGGCCGAAGTTTGGGGGTGCCTGCTCTAAGCACTCTAATGATCCCAAGCATGGAATTTGCCTTTCCCTCCAGCTGCTGCAAACCCTAGGCTGCCATCTTCATCTAGCTATTTTCCAAGGTCTCTTTCCTCATCAGCCACCAGCAGTTCAGACCCTATGAGCATATATATGAGATTAAGGTATTTTTTCCCGAAATGTGCATCCCTTTACATTTGCTTACATTAAATGCCATTTGCCATATAATAAGAGATGGCCCAATGATTCCTTTTTATACAGATTCTGTTTTCAACAGGAAGAGGATTGATGCCCCGTTACTTACTTCTTTTTGACTGCAAGTTTTCGGCCAGAATTTCATTAAACCTCTAATGACCTGTATGGAGGAAGAGACAATGAACAATCCATTTAGATACAGAAATACACAGGTTTCTGAAGCCAACTCTCAAGATAAAAAAAGACATGTATATATCATACTTACAGGCTCTGTGAGTGAAGGGTCTTTCTCCAGAAACTGCACTATGCAATACGCCAACTGCAAAATATATAAGAAAACATTGCATTAAAATATTTTCTTGAAAAGGCAAAAAGAATAAAAATAGCATTAAGGTGGCTAATCCATATATACATCCTGAATCCTTCATGGCACTGGGTTTTCCCTGACTTGCTGCATCCTCCTGCAACTACAAAGAGCAACTATTAATGATGCCCAGTGGAAAATATTAGGAAGTAATACAGGGGGCTGTAGCAGGAAGAGATAAATCAGTGGTCCTACCCCAATAATAATAATAATAATAATAATAATAATAATGCAACAACCCTCAAATAACACAGGGGCAGCTTTGTATCCAAGTCTTATTCTGCTAGCAGTTTCCATTTCAAATGAAGATTGAAAGATGTGGAGTTCCATCAAACTGCAACGTTGACCAACGCACCAAGCTCCTCAGTGTACTAAAGCAACTAGATAAATGTGAGTCTGAAACCATCTGAATTTCGGCACTGAATGCCTCATTGTGCTGTGGATGTTTTTCTTCTACATTTCTGGCAGCACTAGGGCACATGAGATGAGTTAGCACAGCTGAAGACCAGCATACAGAAAGATTAAGGTAGCAAGGCTCCCTCTGCAGGGATATCAGAGGCAAAGGTTTGGAGAGCAGGAACTGGGGGAACATGCTGCTGCTCAATGAGAAGATTTGTAGTCAAACTTAGGAAAGCAAGAATACTAAAGAGTATAGGTGCTGGTTCAGAATTTGTGCCAGGAATTCAAAGCAGTGGTGTGCAGGCTACACAGTGGTGTGTAGGCTAACTCTGACACACAGTTGCTTCACCATCACCTTGCAGCAGAGGAAGGCAACCTTTTCATTCCAGCCAACCCCCTCAAAAACTGGCTTTTGGAAGGAGCAAACACTTTCAGAAACACACAGCAACACTCCCCACTTATTATTCCCTGCAGTCTCCTCTCCTATCAAGAACAGTGGAAGATGCTACCCTTAGGTGCTTTGTGTCAGCTGACTACAGATTCACTGGAGTGGCAAAAGTAAGAAGGGAGGTGGGAAGGGGAGGAGGTGTGGGGAGGAGGTGTCTGACTCGGGCTGTAGTGCGCCTCCCCAAGTTAGCTGGTGGGCATATCTAGCTGCCACACCCCAATTACAGAGTGCAATAAAGCACCTAAACCAAAAAAAGTTTTTTAAAAAATAGGGAAGCTATACAGGCAGCCCCCGGTGTGCATGGGTCTTGCATTCCAGGGCGCCGCACGCTTGTGTGAAATTGTGTGCAATTAAAACACCCTGCCCCATCCATCCCTTTTAGGACATTTCCTGGTCCCTTCCGGGTTTGCCGCTGTGTGCATGTGCACAATCATGCACATTTCGATCACGCCTAAAAGAGGGGTTGTTTGTATTCATCACCACTGAAGACAGACACTTGTTCTAGTTCTGCCCCCATCCCAGTGCTGCACAAAGTGCAAGCTTTCAATTTTAGTTTTCAAACCTTGTGTGCCCCCCCTCCTAAGGCAACACTAAACAATTAAGATACCATTAGCAGTAGCTCTGTTTCAGCAAAACAGCCAATAGTCTTGTACCTCCTTAGCTTACCTAGCACTGCATTGTGGGCTCAGGGCTGAACTAGAGAAAACATCCCACTCACCTAGCCAAATAAGCTTGTAAGGCATCAAGAACAGACTGACAGAAGTGGGTGGGTTGCTGGAGATTCTTGCCCAATTGCACGCAGTCTCTGGTGAACACAAGGGGCATGCAAAAATATGTCTACTGGACTCTACATGTTTCAGTTTTCTGAAGGGGTTTGATTAAACCTATTTCCAACTCAGCACATACAGAAGTGCCGCACCGGTTCTAACAAAAGCAAGAAACGACAACAACAACATTTGTATGGAAGTTTTTACCTGTGCATGGAAGAGCGATAAACTTCTAACGGTATGTAGAGGAATCAGTACTTTCACCAAAAACTGTTTATGCTCAGCTTTAAGAGGTAAAGCAAAGCCATTGATAATACTAGGAGGGAGAAAAGAAGCCTTATTACTATCAAGGTATTCCTTAACACAGAATGAACTGAGATGTATCTAATCACAGCTAGAACAAGTGTTTGAAACTGGCACACATGAAACATGGTCTAGATTTGCTTGAGAACAAAAGCAATCTTGCAAATTTTATTTATAAGCAGAAAAGCATTCCTTTACCAATAAGTGCAAACAGTGCATGTTATAAAATTGTCCATACAGATTTCCTTTCATTATCTGACCCCTGAGAATTTTGTTATCATGAGCAAGTTCGGGTCTCTTGTCCTCTCTCACTGTGGATAGAAGTGACTGAATAAACTACATTCACTTCAGGGTGGAATCTGCCAGATCCTGCAAGGAAAAAGGCCAAGGATTTCTCTTTCAGGATCAAAGCGAGCAGATAAGGAAACATATGAGCTGAAACTACATGAGCTCAAGGTCATGGCCTCAATGCAAATAAAATTCTGGGGATCAAATGAACAAGCCCAAGGTGTGGGCCATCAGAAAATCTAAAATGGAGCACAGAAAAGCTTAACAGCCTGACCTTGCCTCTAAACTAAAGTTAAGCATATGCCAAGCAACTAAGGATAAAGGTAAAGGTAAAGGGCCCCTGACAGTTAAGTCCAGTCGCGGACGACTCTGGG
Source organism: Zootoca vivipara (assembly GCF_963506605.1). Taxonomy (NCBI): domain Eukaryota; kingdom Metazoa; phylum Chordata; class Lepidosauria; order Squamata; family Lacertidae; genus Zootoca; species Zootoca vivipara. The sequence goes on from NC_083276.1 coordinate 9,345,613, forward strand.
GTTGCAATGCTTATCTCGCTTTACTGGTCATTTGTCCGCAAACAGTTTTTCCGGGTCATGTGGCCAGCATGACTAAGCCGCTTCTAGTGAAACCAGAGCAGCACAAGGAAACGCTGTTTACCTTCCCGCCAGAACGGTACCTATTTATCTACTTGTACATCACACCCCGTCACAGGGATTCGAACTGCCGACCTTCCGACTGGCAAGCCCTAGGCTCAGTGGTTTAGATCACAGCGCCACCCATGTCCCTAAAGGATACAGGGCCCCATAGCATTTGAACACCACTTTAAATGTCAGTAAGAGCTACCTTGACTAAACTGGATGCCCAATAAAGCATACGATTGCCTGACAATCCCCACCAGCAACCCAATCCTTCAGATCCAATTTAGAACCGATATTATAAGGAACTAACTCAGATATAGCAGTATCCCAGCCCTGGCAAGTGACTCTGTCCAACTTCAGGAAGACACATTATTTAGCTTCCTTGTGCTCTCAGAAACGCAGCAGTCAAGAGTCGTGACATCTTTCCTGAATTTCAAAGAAGGCTTTCTACAGCTTCACTCCCCTCTGCACAACTGCAGTTCCATTTGAACTATTATTGTGTGCAGCACAAGTGAGTGGAGGAAAAAAAGAACAGGGCAGGGCTGAGAGTTGGTTCAACACCACTGCATCTTATGAGCCTCCATGGCAAGGCAGCAACTCACATTGGGCCATTAGGGCATGTCATTTTAGGAGGGGATTTGTTTTTGCTAATTTCTTCAGAGAGGGGTCTTAAAAATATGTTTTTGAGTGTGAGGAATTCAAATCTGCTATTATTTTTTGTGATTGGACAACAGTTAGCTTGGTAAGTCTGTTGATGGAGAAGCACATAAACTGCTTTCGGAAAACAAAACAAAAAATAATTTTACCTAATGAAAATGTCAGATAATGCTAAATACAGTGGTACCTCTACTTACGAATTTAATGCGTTCCGAACACACCTTTGTAAGTCGAAAAAAAATGTAAGTCGAATCCCATAGGAATGCATTGGGAGAAAAAAATCGTAAGTAGAAGCAACCCTATCTAAAAATTCGTAAGTAGAAAAAAGCCTATCTAAACCGCATCCAAGATGGCGGATGGAGCTCCATTCGTAAGTAGAGGTACCATTGTAGTAGCACTGTGATTATAGTTAATAATAATAATAATAATAATAATAATAATAATAATTTGCCACAAGTATTTGGCAATGATTTTTTAACGAATTCTATGCAATTTTACACACATTTAACTTACCAGGCAAACCTAAATTATATTAATTTAATTAAAATACCTTTTGAATCCTTAAGTCATATTATAACTTTTTAACACCCCTCATTTTGGGAAATTGAAAGTTGGGTCATGTGTTTACTATCACAAGCACGCTTATCTGGAAGCCATTTCAACTGCTACTGAGGTTTCTTCCACATTTTGGGCTGTCAGCAAATTTAAGATAACCTTTTTTGCACATCAAGTTTCACACATCATGTAGAAGGAGTGTCGTAGGTGAGGTCAGCCATTAAAAAATGAGACTTTATTTACCTTCCTAATATTTCCAGCAGTTCAGCTACACCATTGAAGTGCTCAGTTTCATAAACAAACCTGTCCAAACAAATTACATACATTAAATAATTAAGCAAATTGCACAGACACAAATTACACAGATGATGTATTTATTTACTTGGAAATTTCTAGCCTGCTCTTCTAGTGTGCATGGACCAACCAGGGTGGTTTACAGTTTAAAAACACAACACAATACAAAATATATTGCGGGCATACAAACCTACAAGAAGAAAAATAGAAAATTACACAAACAGCTTTCTTTTTTAAACAAAAAACAAAAAAAACCTCACACTTACCGTAGAAAAATATTGTTAATCTGTTTCCTGATAAATGCTCTAAGACCAAGGAACTTGCCATAAATTCTGTGTAAGACTGTTTTTAGGTAGTCCCGCTCACGAGGATCTTCGCTGTCAAACAGTTCCAGAAGCTATTGGGGGGGGGGAATCAAAACAAAAACAATAGCTCAGAAATGGAGACTGTCTCTAACACCTGCATTTCTGAATTGGCTTTATCTGACCCATACTTCTTTATTCCACAGCCAAATTGTCCATCATGAATTCTGACAATGGATCCCTACCAATAACCTTCACGGGAGGCTCTTTGATCCAGTGGAAGCTTTCATGAACGGGGTGGGGGGATGTTTTCGCAAATGCCCCCCTTGCTCCATACAGCTCCCAGCACTGTTCTACAGCAGTGTTAGAAATTCGTACATATAAGCTAGGGGCTACTTAAACCAAGGTTGCAGTTGCCAAACCAGAATGTCTAGTTGCCATTTTGGGGCAAGACGGTTCTAAAGTCTTATTTTTTCAAATGATGGGCTGATGTGGTTGATCCTCTGGCTAGTTCAGATTACACCCTTGAGCTAGGTTAAGAGCTTTGAGAACTTAAAGAAGAAAAGTCACTTGATCCAGGGACTGTCCACATATATACTGGCCTATTTCTACCTCCTTTTCTTAATGGTAACACATTCATAACGTAATACTATTCTTCACAACTGTGAGCACAGCAGTGGAGTGGGGTAAGTGAAGACAAGCTACAGCAATTAACCATATTGTTGTTCACTGCTCCTGCTCAGGTGGCAGGGGGGGGGACACATTTTGCTTGCTGAAATTATTTCCAACTGTGCAGAGAAAATATAACTGATAGAATTCTACAGGAAGGGGCATTAGTGTGTGAAAACAGTCCAGATCCAAGGATCCTCAGGTATGCACCTCCAGGTGATGGAGGTATCAGGTGTCATCCTGGAGCTCAGGCATCTGCGCTTGGTCGCAAGTGGCCGATAGCCAGGGGCAAAATGCGCCTGGCGCCTGGCTATTTTGAAACACTGTGCCAAAGGGTATCCAAACGCTCTGAAGCAGATCTGGTGTGGACGCAAGGGGCTGCAGAGAGAAGGAAGAATGTATGGCAATCACCTCTCTCCTCTTCACAGAAGCCTTTGCTGGATCAAAGAGTCTGTCCATAAACAGAAGGACCAAATTGCATATAAGCCTTACTTCCCAAGCACTGATGGACCAGTATATTGATTAATGCTTGGCAAGATCTAACAGGGAGGGGCAGGTTCAAGCCTTTTGCACCACGGAATTCTATTTATAAGGTGGAGGCAGAGTGAGAATTGTTTCAGGAGATGGTTGTGTGGCATTCTCTCTCATGTGGAGTTAGCTACTTCTTAGTGCCAAACATTTAATGTCATCTTCTAACAAATTTAATTTAAAAAAATCCTTCCAATAGCACCTTAGAGACAAACTAAGTTTGTCATTGGTATGAGCTTTCGTTCTGAAGAAGTGTGCATGCACACAAAAGCTCATACCAATGATAAACTTAGTTGGTCTCTAAGGTGCTACTGGAAGGAATTTTTTAATATTGTTTCGACTATGGCAGACCAACAAGGCTACCTACGTGTAACTACCAAATTTAAGTTACAGCATTTCATAATTGCTTTCACATATCCCAGTGACAGCTTCTGAATGCAGCTTGTTTTTTAAAGTCCCTCAGACTTTCTGAAACTCCAGTCATTAACCTTTTCTTTTTTTTTAAGTTAACATTACAAATACTCTCATGAGCTTCAAAGAAAGCAGACCTCCTTACCTGTAGTACAAATTTCTGATCTATGTATTTTTTGGCAATGCTGGGCTGGAATTCTTGGCTTTCCAAAAATCGTATGAAAAATTCATATACAAGCTGCAATAAATCATAACACAATTTAGTAATGTGTTAATGCGTGCTGCATTTCTACAGAATGAAACAGTAAATTATTCTGCTTCTGTATTTAAAGAGAAGCAAGAGAGGGACAATGGTAGGTAAAGACATTGTCTATGTGCCTAACCCTGGTTCAAGTGAGTGTTTTCCAATCTGCTGCCCTCCCTCCCACTGCACAGAGGAGTTCGTTGTTCTGCATGTGTGAGAAGACTGTTGCTGAATCAAACATCTTTTTTTAAAAAAAAAGTTATCTTCACGACCACCTTGATAAAACTGTTTCCCCATCTTCCCCTACCTCCCGTCCCACCCTTCCTTGGTTTATTTATATGGTCTCCCCCCCCCCTCCCATAGGCCCTTTTCAGAGACACAGACCCACACATATAAATACTACCACTGCCACTCATACCCACTCAGGAGAGGGTGGGATATAAATCCAATTTAACTTAATAAATAATGTGTTATTTTCCTGTGTTCATATAGCCTAGAGTGGCATAAGCCTAGTGCCCATTAATTCTTTTCATTTAGCTGCCATCAGAAGAACTGCAGCTCATTCTAAGAGCAGGCATCACAAACTCTTTTTCACTGGCTTGCCAAAGCTCCCAGGGGTATAATCAGCATTCCTCTGCCCTCCAGACTCTTGAAATCATACAAAATAAAGCAATTATGATGTTGGTGAAACATTTAATAGTAATTAGAAAGCTTTTGGGAGCGTTCAACTACAACACAGATGCCTGTTGCAGAATAATGTGTTTTAATCTGGATTTTCCAAACTTGGGGTTTTTTTGGGGGGGGGGGACTGCCTCCTGCATGGAAGGCATTTGTGTGCCCGCACTCTCTCCCTCTCCACCCCACAGGGCCAGACTGCAGGTTACATGTAAACACGTCCAACAGCCCTTTCCACTTTATGGAACTGATAGGGAGGGAATCAGTGGATGGAAAGGGCACTTAAGTCTTTCTCTGCCCTGTTTCCTCATTTCAAGTCACCGTGCCAGGCAACTCCCCCCCCCCCCCCGTGAGGTTTAAAATGTGTGGGCATTTCTAACCCTATGGGGTGAAAAATCACCGTGTGACACCATTTGGGGCAAGGAAAGGATGGTACACCCTGCTACTTCGCAATTACAGTAATTGCTCTCTCCTGAAGAACTGGGGTGGGTGTGCTACTAGGCTACCGTTGCCCATGCTGGCACGTAAGCAGGAACACATGGAGCTTCCTTTCACTAAGTCTCATCACAGGTTTATCCCAGCAGGCACTGGCCCTCCTAGGTTTCAGAAAGGGGGGCATTCCCAATCCTACCTGGATTGAACCTAGGGCACTTTGCACACAAAGCCTACATCTTTTTAGGGGGAAGCAAGTGACCAGGGCCATTAGTTCCATGAATGGAAGAATGGAAAGGAAGCGATAACACTTTAAAATCTGTGTGAAACTGGTTTTAGAAGTTGCAGACCATCATAAGGTGTGGCTCAATGTATTCTGCCTAGCTAAATATAAGCTGCTAGAGGACTGAAAGCTGGAGCCTACAGCTGCTTCTCCTCAATGCGCCTTTGTATTTCCTAGGAAACTATTTAAAATGGTGTTTCCTAGTCCCTTTTATAAAAATCAATATCCATACTGAACAGAATGCCAAGCTAAATATAGAATTTAAAATCACTAAATCTGTATTTATCTATATACATTCATCTATAATATGGCACACTGTTACTATTCTGCGTAGAAAATCTGAACACAATTTTCAAAGGGAACCAGAAAGTGAAAGAGACCTGAGGTTTATCAAAACCATAGCTGCCAAGTTATCCCTTTTTTACAGGGATTTTCCCTTATGCTGAATAGGCTTCCTCGCGAGAAAAGCGAAAACTTGGCAGCTATGATCAAAACTAACAGCACAGAACCTGTCATGTGGGTATACAGTGCACAAAATAAATTGCAACATCTATTATGATACTGTCAAACTAAAGATTTCTGCTGTCCTCAAATGGCCCGGGCATGCCGGCCAAGCTATATACGGAAAAGTGCACATCAGGTGACAGCTGAGAAATAGAAGTTTAAAGTCATTTGAGACTAAAGCAATGTAGATTAGATACTGCTGAGACTTCCTGGTTTCTAACCTTATTTTGAGTGAACACTTCAGGTAAATGCAATAGCATGCCTGTTTACAAAGCAGCAAAAATGAGGCGGTGTGCAAAGGGAGATGCTTGTACACACTGTTAGTTTAAAAACTTCGGATTAGGGTGGCAACTCCAAAACTTTGAAGTTAAGCACTGACTACTAAATCCTTAAACGTTGCACTGGACCTGAAGCAGAAAGGAGAAGCAAGTTTTGGTCCCCTGAACCAGCCAGAGGCTCATGGGCTACTTGAGGCTTCTAGGCAGAGCAAAGGGAAGTTATCAGGTCCTGCCACTGGTCAGGGAACCATCAGTTTACAGGGAGTTTGCTTCCTTCTCCCCCAGAAAGAACACTGCTGCAGCCTATAACAATCTGCTATCCTGTGGCGAGAGCGCTGGTGAGTTCCTGTCCTGCTTGAAGGCCCCTTATAAGCATCTAGATAGCCACTGTAAAAACAGAATATTGGACTGAATTGTCCTTAGGTCTGGGTCCATATGTGGCTGCAGAGCTAAAAAAGACATAACCCAGGAGGGCATATCACATTAATCCTAACTGGACACTGTCACAAACCATCCCCCGCCCCGGTCCATCTAATCACAATAAATTGTATTTTGTTTGGGGTTTTTTTTTTTTAAAAAAAAATGTGTTCTGTCCCATTTCAGTGTCCTTCCAGCACGCAAGTTGGTGTGCTTGTTTTTAATTCTAAAATAAAAAAATTAAAAGAATAAAATCACCTGTAAATGTGGCCATGACGCCTCAAGGGTGGGTTCATCTTCTTCTGGATCAAACTCATTGCTATCGCTAGGAGGAAGTGTTCGGAATATATTGCAAGAAACCTAGGAAATTGAACAAACACAATTAAAGGCTGCTCTCTTGTCAAGATTACAGGGCAAGGCAATCAGAAGAATTAGAGTGCATTCACAAATTGCTAAAAATTTGCCCAATGAATCCATAAATTGATATAATGCATTTCACTAGCAGATTATTCTTAGATAAGAAAAATGTATATGGCACTTTATGGTTTCCAAATTGCACTAATCATTTCTTACCTCTGTTTTATCCTTGTAGTGAAAGCAGGGAGCACCTACTACCAGCTCTAGAGAGAAGAAAAAACTATGTGACTCCTCTAAGCTGACTAGCATCTCCCTCTGAGAATACTCTGGACACAAAGCATAGCTTATATTCCAAGAAATGAAAATGTGCACTGCTATAGCTAAAACCTCACAAGGCCCACATCAAATGACAATGCAGTCTCAAACTGCTCCCTTTCTTTACAGTGCTCAGATCAAGCCTAACAGAGCAATCTATCAGGAAGGAGAAGGAGCATTTTATTCTCACAACCACCTTGTTAGATAGCCAAAAAACACCACCTTGTCCAGGGTCATTAAGGCTCACAATTAAGAAGGGAAATGAACTCAGTCATCCATAGCCCAAGTCTGAAACTTTATACAACGCTGTCTAATTGTCATCTCCTCCTAATTAACTTAGATGAAACAGAATCATTTCAATAATTCGAGCTTTCTCTCACACATTAGACGAGACTTTTAAATTACTGAGAAAGAGTAAGGAGGAAATAAAGAGGTTTTGTACTTAGTGTTTTCTTTTCTCACCACAAGAGGGTGCATTTTGATATAATCCTAGAAAAAGGATGCTGGCTTTTACTAAAATCTTTGTTATGCACCAATATGTACTTCCATCACACAGTGTTTCATAGTGAGAGATCTATTAGCAACAGATACCAAACAACTGATTTAAACTTTCCTTTGGTGCAGGTTTCCTAAGAGATTGTTTCAATTTTGTTCTAAAATTAACACCTATTAGCAGTAATCATTCAGAGAATCTATTTATGTTATTCATCTAATTTGAGCAATAGATCAAAGCAGTGGTCCTCAACCTTGGGCTCCAGATGTTTGGAGACTACAATTCCCATCATCCCTGACCACTGGTCCTGCTAGCTAGGGATCATGGGAGTTGTAGGCCAAAATTTAGCCAAAGTGGCAAAGATCCCTCACGTTTAAATCTTGCTTCTTCCACGAACTCATTGAGTGCCTTTTATATACCATCTCTCAAACGCAACCCTCTCACCCAGTTCCTCCCCAACACATGCTACAATAGGTAGACACTGACTTACCTTACAATGATGTTGTAAGGGCAGAGGTAGGTCACATCCATGCCACACATTTAATGCACTCTTATACCACTTTAACCACCATGGGCTTCCCTTTTAAAAAATCCTGACAACTGCAGTTTATTAAGGGTGGTGAGACTTGTTACGAGACCCCCTCACAGAGTTACAATTCCCAGCACCCTAAATCAACCACGGTTCCCATGATTTTTTAGGGGAAGCTATGACTGTTAAAGTGATATGAGTGCTTTAGATGTATGGTGCGAATGTGACAATAACGTACATAAAGCACTTCCTCCTTTCTTAACAGTTATACAGTTATGCCAAGTTATGCCAAGTGTTAGTTCCTCCAAAGATACTTTGGATTTCACACATTTTGCTGCAAAATAGTAGAGAAGAACACTATACATATTGTGGCAGATACATAAATAAATTCAAGAAAATCAATTATTCCATCTGGCCATGCAAATAGAAAATTGATCACTTGTGCTTGGACTAAAGAACAATATACCTGAATGTGACTGGAGAGCCAAAGTAGCCATACATGGATTTTTAATTTTTATTATTTATTATTATGATTTTGTTTTTATTGAAAGATTTTCGTGGATAACAAAGGTATATATGACGTCTCTGTTTTCAATTCAGAGTCCTTCCTATAGGTCAAAATGCAAACAGAAGTCACAGAGTGGGGGCTGATCATTACGAAGGCACCCAGCTGGCAGAAAGGCGGAGTGAAACTCTTTCATCCCCTGCTTTGGTCCTGGTGAAAATTGGTTTTTGAAGCTGCTATTTGCATTGGGGGGGATCTCCTTTACTAGAACAGTTATGTGTAGTGCACCATATTTTTCTCTCCATAAGACACACTTTTTAAAAAGTAAGGAGAAATGTCCGTGCGTCTTATGGAGCAAATGAGTCCTATGGAGCAATTCCTCCCTCCCCCCCCCATTTTCTGTTGCATGAGATTTTTCAACTGTTCTTATATGTTCTTTCAATGCTGATTTCATATCTGAAGTCGGTTTTGTTCTGTAAGCTCTAGGGGGGGGGTTTGCAATTTTTTGCTCTAGTTTTTCACTTTTCACCATAATCTTCATTTTTCGCAATGCAAGAATTCAATATTTTATTAAACACATAGCCAAAGCAGTACAATATGATTATATTGAAAATGGCATGTATATCTATGTACAGTAGAAGGTATGCAAAAAAATGTATTCCCTTGGGATACAGTACATATATACAAGCTGCTGTTATTCTGGTAAGAATTTGCGCTTGTATTTGAGGAGGGTGTGATTCAGAATATTTTTTTTCCTTGTTTTCCTGCTCTAAAAAACTAGGTGCGTCTTGTGGTCAGGTGCGTCTTATGGAGCGAAAAAGTACAGAGCAGCAGCAGCATTGGGATGTTCGGTTACACCTTATCACAACAATGACTTTTCAATAGTGTATCATCACTGTATGCACAAAAGATACAACCCTGTGTGTCCTTTCTTAAGATTGAACCCAATCTCTTCTGAGGAAATACTTGTAGGCTGGCAATGAAATAGTTGTATGGAAAAGTAGCTATCTTAAACCTATCTTTACTTATCGAATTTATACTTCATTCCATCTTACCATTGAAATAACAGCCGTAATGAAAATTCATTATCTCTTCCATTTCTCTCTTGTAAGCAATAATTTCCCCTTTTTCCTGGTGTGACAAGTTGTTTAGTAGGCATTAAGAGTTAAAAGTATACACACGTTCTTAACAGACACATGTCCTGACTCCATTCCTCTCAGTGTGCGTCTACACACATGGTGAACAGTGTGAGAAACTCAGATATATAAGCTGGGTGCCAGACGGCACCTTAAATCTTGGTTACACTTGCCACAATGGAATGTCTGTTTGTGAGGGGGTTGAACTAGATGACCCTCGGGGGTCCTTTCCAACTCTACGATCTCAACTACATTGCTTGACTGTAGCTTGCTTTTACAACAATTCACTTGTCTCAGTATGCAAGGAGAAACAGCAGAAATAGAGTTGTTGTTAACTGTGGACTAAGGCAGAGGTTTTAAAACTGTGGTAGCCAAACGGGTGCCCAGGAATCTCCATGTAGCCGCAAATGGACCTGCGCCAATAGCAAAAGGCGCCTGGGGAATGTAAAACACTGGGGTGAACATGTATGTGGGTTCAGACATAAACCTTATAACACCACATTTCAGAAGACTATAATTTTAACCAAAGGGGGCCACTCCCATGTTATGTGCCACACAGCAACAAGTGGTTGATTTCTTTTAAAAGTGAGAGTGTGTAAAAATCACAGTGCAGTCTTATCTAAGCACCAGCCTGGTAGGCAATGAGAAACTGCAGGCAGGCAAGAGGGATGGATAACATCTAGGCTAGAAACCAAATGGGCTGCTCCATCCCCCACAGCCCCTTAAGGCTCCTTGGCTAATCCCCAGCAGGCGACTAACTTTTGCAAGGTTATTTGCAAGGCTGTTTTTAGTATTACTTGTGCAGTGGCTTTCTAATAGACTCCTTAATCAAAACTGAAGCGAAGAGATGTTGCATGTACATAGTTGAAGGGGACGGAAGCGCAAGAAGCTGTTTGCAGCTCTAAAATTAGCTTTTCCACATGAATGAACGCCAGGCATTCACTTATATGGTAGAAAGGGGGCGTGGAAATTTATTTATGAACGCCAGCAACATCGCCCCTCCTGTAACAGTGCTGCCAACTACAGGTCACTTATTTGTCCTACAGAACTCAATGGTAAACAATCAAACCTGATAAAGAGGCTATTAGGAACTGGCTATTGCCTTTTTTGGAACATTATATTTATATATATTTCGGAGTGCCTTCTACCAACTTCACTTGGTCAGGCTGCTGCAGGTGATTCTGGATTGCCGGCCCATGGACTGGTAACATCCAGACTGCATTATTGCAACATGTTATAGGTAGAGAGGCCCTTGAAGCTGACCCAGAAGCTGCAGCCAGCACAAAACCCAGTGGCTGGGTTGCTCACTGGGGCAGAATATCACCATTGCATTGTGCCACTGATAAAGGAACTGCACTGCCTGCCAATTGGCTAGGTTCAGGATACTTATGTTGCTGTACTAAGCCCCATACAGCTGGATACCAAAAAGATCATCTGAACCCCTACATACCTAATTGATCACTGAGGTCTGGCAGGTATCAGTCTATCTGTAGGTCCGTTCCACATTATGTCAGAATCAGCCCTTTAGTCTGGCAGAACCAAACTTTTGGAACACCTTCCCATTGCTATCAGACAACTAACTTCCTCTTCTCTTGGCTATTAGATCCCATATTTATTTTGATAGCTGCTTTTTAAAACTGTTTTTATATGCAGTTGCTTTTAACTGTTCTGAATATTTCATTGTATTGTAAAATTGTTTCAAGATGCCTTATGTGATTCATAAATTAAATGAATATTTATTATATATATACATATATGCAAGTATATGGGACACCCATACTCAAATCACACACACACACACACAGAGAGAGAGAATTTCCACACTACTGTACCTCATTTTCAGCCTTGATGTTTGGCAAAGCTCATATAAACAATGACTAAAAAACTTGTCAAAAGAGCAGAATATACGATAGTGATGTGTTCTAAATTATTATTTTTAAACACTATAAATCCTCCAATGAGAACGCATGACTGAAGTTCAGGAAAGTGAAGGGGTGGCATTCGCCATGGGCTCATATAAAAAGAAGAGCAGGATACAAATTTAATCAACAAACAAACAACGTTAGTTATACTCATTGAACTACTTGAATCAATGGACTTCAGTGGAACTACTCTGAGTATGACTTAGTTGGATAGCATCCAAGGAGTAAGAAGAGATGAAAAGCCTGCTGAATCAGGCTACTGGCTCATCTGGCCCAGCATCCTGTTCTCAAAATGGTTAACCCATGCAAAGAATGCAAGATGGGCATGAATGTTATAGCACTCTCTCCTCCTGCCATTCCCAGCAACTAGTATTTAGCAGCATTTATCTATCCGCTTTCTCCACACCATGCATGATTTTATAAACTTCTATTGTGTCATCTCTTACTCCCCTTTTTCATCAGCTATAAAGTCCCAAATGTTGCAACGTCTCCTCATAAAGGAGCTGCCCTATCCCATTGATCGTTTTGGTTGCCCATAATTAGATCTTTTCTAACCCTGCAATTTTCTTTTGCATGTGAGGCAACCAGAACTTTACACATTATTCAAAATGAGGTCACACCACAGATTTGTATAAGAGAAATGTTGTATCAGCAGTTTTGTTTTCAATTCCTTTCCCAATTATCTTTATACGGAATTTGCCCTTTTCACAGCTGCTGCACACTGGGTTGACATCTTCATTCACTATGGCCCCATGGTCTTGTTCCTGGTCAGTCACCTCCAGATCAGACCCCTTAAGTGTCTATGTGAATTTAAGATTATTGTTCTCACATGCATCACTTTACACTGTAGACAGTGAATTGTATTTGTCATTTTACCACCCCTTCACTTGGTTTGGAGAGGTCCTTTGTAAGCTCTGCACAATTTTTTAAAACAATTTAGTACCATCACAAAACTTGGTCATCTGCTCATTCCTAACTCTGCATTGTTTTCAACAAGTTAAAAAGCACAAAATCCAATACCAATCTTTCAGAAACTCCACCTTCTATCTTCTCCGTTCAGAGAAATTAACCCTATACTCTGTTTCCTGCTATTTAACGTACTCCTCCATAAGAGGACATCTCCTCTTATTTTGTGTCATTTACAGCAGCCATTAAGATGTGTGTGTGTGTGTGTGTGTGTAGTACTGTAAACCAAAAACACACTAAAGATGCAATACCAACACAAGCCAGACAGGTTTTAACTACAAGCAGCATACCATACAACTTGTATAGATATACAGTGGTGCCTTGCTTAACGAATGCCCTGCTTAACTAAATTTCCACTTAACGAAAGGTTTTTTCTAGTGGAGGTTGCCTCACTAGACGAATTCGTTTTATGAAAAATTCGTCTAGCGAATCGCGGTTTCCCATAGGAATGCATTGAAATTCAATTAATGCGTTCCTATGGGCAAAAAAAAAAAATCAAAAAAAATTCAATGCATTCCTATGGGATTCGCTAGACGAATTTTTCGTTATAAGAAAAGACCCGTGGAACTAATTAAATTCGTCTAGCGAGGCACCACTGTACACTGTAATAACAGTCATCAGCCACTGTAATATAATTTATTCCAGAGTAAGCAATAAACAAAAATACAATGTAAGGATGCCGTTTTAGAGCTATCGTCTGCTAATGTCCTTAAACCTTGCAAAATATTTATGCTTTAAATGAAACGGCCAACCTGCTCTGACCTGCTTCAACCTTTATCAATATGAAACAGCTGTTACAGGGGACTGGTTCAATGTGGGAAACACAGTATTTTACTTGTTCTGCTCTCCAAGGGCAAGTGATAGTAATATGCAGGTAGCCGTGATGGTATCAGTGACAGTTGTTAACACAGTCACACTTACTACTATTGATAATCAATACTTGTGTCTGTTTCCAGAACTCTGAAAGGTTTAATTCTAAACTATGTTTTAAGTGGTTCTGTGCAAACAGTAGTTTTTTTTTCAAAAAACAGAACCACAAATGTTCCTATATTCATTGAGATCTAACTTCCCCAGCAACCTGTTTCCAAATATATTCATTCGTTCATTCTCTCTCTTTCTCTTTCTCTCTTTCTCTCTCTCTCTCTCTCTCTCACACACACACCACTTTCTCTATTCTCCTGTGTTCAGCTCCACAGGTTCTTACACTGTCACCAGTCTTCAACATACAAAATTACTTTTCCCTTAAGGATAAATGGCACCCTTGCAGGAGTGTTCAAGGAGAGCAGGACATTGGCGCAGCCTCAGACCCTATTCTTCCAAAGGTGAGTAAGATTGTCAAAAGGCTAAAAACCTGGGGCAAGCTCCTCACCAAGAAGTTTCTATATCAAAGGAATATACATTTCCTAGGGCTTACAACCCTCCATTAATTAATGCCACTAGTTCCCCAGGTTTGTGGAGAAAGCTTGGAGTTTCATCATGGGGCTTATATAATCAACAGCGAATTAATCAGCAAGAGAGTTTTTCCATCATAGTGGTACATCACATAGGCAAGCTTAGGACAATAAGCCATTGTGTCACTGGATCAGAATGAGACAATGCAATGAATACACTGTGCAGCAGAACATCTCATCCTGGGGCACTGTGAGCAGATTCATGATCCCACACTAGGGCAGCACCACTATGCTCTCAACAGGGGTGAGGTTACATAAAGGCCAGCAGCAGAACCAGCAATGACAGTGCAAAATTAAATTAAAAAATGCCTTCCAGTAGCACCTCAGAGACCAACTAAGATTGTCATTGGTATGAGCTTTCGTGTGCATGCACACTTCTTAGTTGGTCTCTAAGGTGCTACTGGAAGGAATTTTTTTATTTTGCTTCGACTACGGCAGACCAACACGGCTACCTACCTGTAACTAAGTGCAAAATTAAGTCCAAGCTTCTAATATGATTGAGCAAAATGTTGTTTATTCAACTTCTATGCCACCCTCCATCCAAGGATCACAGAGAGGTTTACAATATGAAAAAACAAAAATACCTAACATAGTAACAAACAAAAACAATACCCCCCCCCCACACAGTTTAAAGGGCCATAGACAGTAATTGTTTTATTTATTAAATTTCTATACCGTACTTTTGTCATCAAATGCTTTATAACAAACTAGTCCAACTGCTCTTCTACTGGAGCACAGTCTACCTAGAATGGAAGCAGCTTTTCTGGATTTCAGTTCTTTATTATTAAAACATCAATGATCACCTAACAGCAAGGTTACACCTGCAAGTGCGCTATTTGAGTAGTACCTGATGCATAATTCAGCAGTAGGTATCTGAATCCAAGCAAGAAAAATTAAACCAAATTTCTAGACTTTATGGATGCAGATAAAAGCTTGGAAATGTGTGTGCAATGCCTGGTCTTGGGTGGTCCCTTATGGGTAAAGCCCCTAGGCACTAAAGAAAGCTCTCTATCCTTCCATAATGCCAAAATATCCTGCTGTCCTGATCTTACTAGCCATTTAAACCCTATCTCCATGCAACAGTCTTCCACCACCATATGCCTCACTGCTGCAAGAGCGCCAATGCGTTCTTGTGCCAATGTGACTCTTGCAAGGACATGGAGCTATACTGCAAATGTGCCACAAATACGTCCATATTATAGGTATATTAATTCTTACTGCACATTCTGAAGCGCTTTAGAACAGAAGTAGTGAATGCAGCCTATACACAGCCCTGCATATCAGACATTATGGAAATATCAGGATTTTCCCAGGGACTAAGCCCCACTTCTTTAAATTATGGGAGCCTACCAATTATATTTTTTACAATGCAGAACTGTGGCAATGAATCTAGTTAGTGTTAAACTGAAAGGATGGTGCCTTTCAAAGGATAAAAATTGTCACTGGTTTCATAATCAAAGACAGGGACTGCTCAGCTAGAAAGGTAAAGCAGCAGAGAGGCCAGATGAGATCTGAAGGGAACACGAAATCAAAACTGCAGCATGGTAGCTAACTGGGATTGGCAATGCAGGGTTTTCCACAGCAGTCTGTCTACTTCACTTTTAAGAACAGCGAGATTCACAAGTACCATAGAAATTATACCACCAAACCGGCATCACTTTTTTTCTCCACTTACAGCACAACCCCCGAGATAAAGCTGTCAATTACGGTAGTTAACTGAATCATACCTTTCATTTTGCCTATACATTAATAAAATCAGCTCTGTCAGATTTTAGTTAAACCTGTACACCTAAGGATGCATATATAGCAAGCACTAGAGCATGAACATTTTATGCTTCCCATAAGCATGGTACAGGGAAATTGGATGTTGCTGGGATGCAATAAAAGGTAAAGGGACCCCCTGATCGTTAGGTCCAGTCGTGACAGACTCTGGGGTTGCGGCGCTCATCTCGCGTTGTTGGCCAAGGGAGCCGGCGTACAGCTTCCAGGTCATGTGGCCAGCATGACAAAGCCGCTTCTGGCGAACCAGAGCAGCACACGGAAACGCCGTTTACCTTCCCGCTGTCGCGGTACCTATTTATCTACTTGCACTTTGACATGCTTTCGAACTGCTAGGTTGGCAGGAGCTGGGACCGAGCAACGGGAGCTCACCCCGTCGCAGGGATCCGAACTGTCGACCTTCTGATTGGCAAGCCCTAGGCTCTGTGGTTTAACCCACAGCACCTCCTGCGTCCCTTGCTGGGATGCAATACACATATCCCATTAATGCAACTTCAATCTAAACAGCCCCTTCACAAATGGCCAACTTAAACAAATATTCCTCACAACCCTTTCAACTTTATTTCATCATTTATACCGTTCAGTTACAGCAGCTAAGGATAAGCCAATGTTTCCCATCTATGTTATCCTAAAGCATTAAAAAAATACTGTGACACTGTGACCCAGGATCAAGACATGGGCATCTCTGCTTCAGAAGGGGAAATTCCCTTTCCCAGGACCATGTTTAAGAAGCAGCAATTGGGGAAGTCTTTTTGGCAGATACTTTTACCGACAAAGAACCACCAGTTCGAACTCTGCTTCTTTGATCCATTGCTTCTGAGGAGGTTTGTTTGCCAACATCCTCAGATATCAATTATCCCTCTTCAGAAATCCATTCAGCTATTTCCCAGTAACAATGGTGTGCAAGCCCCAATATGGAAGCACTGCCCCTTAAATGCAAGTCGATCTCCCACCAGGGAGGTGGGAACTGGAACACACACCTCTGTATTTCAGCCCCCTGGAGGTTTCAGGCCATGACTGAAGCAACACTCCAGGTTTCCTCCTTTCCAACCTAGGTTCTGGTGCTTGACACTGAGCAAATACTGCATGCTTGTCATTATTACCAATCCGCCAAACTCTGCAATACAAACTCTGACTCCAAGTACTCTGAAGCCCTCACTACCCGCCATCCACCCCTGAGTAGCAGTTCTCTGCAATGTTCAGTCACAACCTCAATATCAATTCCCTACTTGCTTAACCATGTCCAACAAATGTGAGTCCATAAAAAAGTAACCTTTATATTGCCTTACAGAAGAACAGTGGTGAATTTACAGAGGAAGGAAATTCCACAAAGTGGATCACCCTTTCAATGAGTGCCTGGTGCTTAAAATTTGTTTAACGTCTTGTAATGGAGTTGGGGAAAATTATTGCAATGTATTAACGTGTTGACTTAAGCTGCAATTCTACACACACTTACCTGGGAGTAGGTCCCAGTGAAATCAATGGGTCTTGCATCCAAGCAAGTACTGTATGTACAGTATTGTCCTATAAATCAGACTTATACCACTGACAAGTGTAAATCCTAAACCCAATTTCCAAGACTAAATGCCACTTCACATGTGTGCTAGTATCTAGAATGGGGACAGAATGTATACACTCAGTGTCCAAGTAGTACAGCAAACAATTTTGCAAACAAGCATTTCATAAAAGTTTACACTGTTGAACAGTTCACAGATTTATGCACAGAGTACAGACATAGCATGTTTTCAGAGCATATCAGTACAAATATTGATTCAATACTTATACTGGGGTCTGTGATTCTTTACTTTTTACTGTAAAAAAAACAACAACCCACAACCCACTCTTCAAAAACAAACAAAGCCGCAAATGGAAGAGAGTGGCAAATGGCCATGGAGCAGCGTAATAATCTGTGAGCAACACTTTCTGAGACCCGATGCCTTGGAATGACAAAAACACCCTCCTGGCATGATATACCACCAGCCCTGGTGTCCTGGGCTAAGAAATTGAGAGAGAACCTGGAGAATAAGCAAGTGTAAAGTGATGCACAAGGGGAGAATAAATCCTCATATATTAAGTGTGTCTGAACTGACAAGTGATGAAGCAGGGAAAAGACCTTGGGGTCAAAGTAAATAGCTCAATGAAGATATGGACCCCACTGTGCAGAAGCTGTGAAAAAGGCAAATTCCATGTTAGGGATCATTAGGCTTTTTAGTTTTAAAAAAAACAGTAAGGAGGGAAATGATGTGTATTCAATTATGTACGCTGTAGAGAAAATTAACAGAGTGAGGTTTTTCTCTCTATCTCAGAACACTAGAAGCTGGTAACAGCCAATGCAAGCTTAATGTTGGAAGATGAAAGGAAGTACTTCACACTGTGCACTGTTAAACTATGGAATTCAATACCACAAAATGTAATCATGACGACTAAATAGGGTGGCTTTAAAATAAAATTAAGGCAGATTTGTGTTTCTCAGTGCAAGATGTCCATTACGGCAACCAAAACCATTTTTGTCGCAAAGTTCTGCATAAAACCAGACTGAAAGGGATCTAGACAACACACAACTTTCTAGCCTAAGACTCCAATACTCAAGACTAGACAATTTCCCAGTCTGCTTGAGTAAAAAGATAGGTACATCAAAGGGCACATCACTGCCTTCTTGAGAACAGTAGGCATGGAACCCTCTCTCAAGGTTGCCCAGACACATAATCTCAGCCTTCCTGTCTTTGTCAGCCAGGAAAGGGAAAGGATCAAGCATATCTCTCAAAGAATTTCATCCATTTCCTCTAGTCAAACAAATAAAAGTAGGCATAGAAACCTGATAAAGACTGTGTTAAAGACACATTCAGCACACTCCACATACAACTACAGTTCAAGTCTGAACAGATGTGAAAAAATTTATTCACAAAGTGCTTTGCAATCTCAACATAGACTCTGGTGGCTCCTCCAACTTCCACTGCACGCCAAGTTGTAAAAGGCCCCTCACCATTTGAAAAATCAATACAATTAGTAA
Source organism: Zootoca vivipara (assembly GCF_963506605.1). Classification (NCBI taxonomy): domain Eukaryota; kingdom Metazoa; phylum Chordata; class Lepidosauria; order Squamata; family Lacertidae; genus Zootoca; species Zootoca vivipara. The sequence continues at coordinate 9,364,427 of NC_083276.1, forward strand.
TACAGTGCTAGGTGCAATCCAAATAACTACTGTATTTAAAATCCATAACTTTAAAGCATTTTAATGTCACATATGTAAAATGGTATTTCTCCTAACATCAAAACACTGCACAACGACTTTTGAACATTGTATAGAAGTGTTCTGAACCACAGCTAAGAAGCCCAACATTTGAAAGACCTGTATTTAAACAAAATAAGGAATATGAAGCCTCCTATGATTCTTCTGTGATCCCAACCCACCCACTGCATTTTGAGCAGACATAATAAATTTGGCTGCATCTCATATAGTGAATTACCAGAAGTAAAGTTGTCTTCCCTATTTTGCATCTGAAAGACTTTCCAGCAATACGCAATATCTGTCATGCAAACTCCAATGTTCTATTGAGCACACATACTAGCTAGCACTATCTTGATTTATAAAGTGTTCGTGATAAAACTTACCATTCTAACTACTTCAGGATAAGTCTGCTCTGTCAAACAGCCCCTGCTTATTGTAATGTAATCCACAAGTTCATTAAGAGTTGAGCGCTTGTATTCTTTCATTTTAAGATCAGAAAGTGTGTCCATGAAGTCAAAAATGACACAGCACTGCTGAAGTTTCTTTAGGAACAACTCAGGTTGCTCTGAAGTTGGAACGTCTGGAAGGGAAAAAAGGAAAGCCTGTGTTAGTCTTAACATTCCTGCATAAAACAAATCACGCTTCAAAAGGACAACAAACATTGCATATATTTTTTTGTAAATCAATAAAATCTTTAATAAAAAAAGGACAACAAAAGCAGAAACACCCATTGAATATCTGTAAAAAAAGAAACCATATGAACAATTATGCTTTTCAGATATTGGTATGTTGGATACTAAATCACCAACTAGTAATATATCCATGGTTTCATAAATAAGCCCAAACTCAAGCCCAAGCAGGCAAAAGGCAATCTGGCAGCCTTAGTCCTTCAATAGAACCAATAATTTCCATCTAGCACTAGTAGAATATCACAAACAGCTCAAATAATAAAATAGCACTTTTTATTTATTTACAGGCATATTAAGACTGGGGCCAAGAAACTGGCTCACATTTTATTACAACAGTTGTCACTTGTATTTTCAACTAATAATATGGTATAATCTCTTCAAAAACTGCACAGAGATCTGGGAATGGGGAGTTGGGCAAGTTTAGCTTTCATTTTAAAAAATATTGCATATATTTGAGTTTATTTTGGATGAGAAAAGACTAAAAAAAAACCCAACATTTTACTTTCCTATAGCAGCATATTGGATGCACAAGTAAATCTTTTTAAAGTATAATACTACACCACTCAACGCTCTCCTCACTATACATGTGTGAGTGTTTAATAGGTTGTTGTTGTTGTTGTTGTATTTATATACCCTGCCCACCTGGCTGGGTTTCCCCAGCCACTCTGGGGGGCTCCCAACAGAATATTAAAAACATTATAAAACACCAAACATTAAAAACTTCCCTAAACAGGGCTGCCTTCAAGTGTCTTCAAAAAGTTGTGTAGCTCTTTATCTACTTGATATCTGATGGGAGGGCATTCCACAGGGAGGGCGCCACCGCTGAGAAGGCCCTCTGCCTGCTTCCCTGTAACTTCACTTGAGGGAACCACCAGAAGAAACTCGGAAGAGGACCTCAGTGTAAGTACTGTAATATGTATAATTTATAATGCTTTAAACCATATGCAGGTGACTCTCTCTCCCCCCCCCCCCCCCCCGGTACATGATCGATTTGTGCATGTCTGCATATATGCGGGCACTGGGAAATAAACAAATATATTTAAAGCAGGAAATGGCAGGAGAGAGCTGGAGAGTCCTTGCGGCTCGTGAGGACACCTCTCCTGGAGCCCAAAGAGGACTTCATTGAGGGTGAAGGATGCCCCAAAGAGATTCGGGGTGCAGCAGGGCTGACACACACAGTAGCGCAGCAGCCACTTTTCTGCACATCCCCCCCCCAGCCTCCCCAGACAGAGGAGAGAGAGCTGGAGAGCAGGAAAAGACAGGTGTTTAGAGGCTTTTTAGAGGGTGTTCTTGACTTAGGCAATTTTTGCTTATGCACACAGGGGCCCGTAACGTAACCTGTGCATAAGCCGGGGGGGGGGGGGCTGTATACATAAACCTTTTGTATTTATTGCTTCATACTGAACAGGGTGGATAAAAATCAATGATTTTTTTAAAAAAATCAAAAAAATCGGATTTTTTTGATTTAAATCGGATTTTTTTGATTTAAATCGATTTTTTTGATTTAAATCGGATTTTTTTTAATAAAATGCTTTTCGAGGAAAACATATTACCATCCAAAGGTTATTCCATCATGAAATAAAGATTAGTTTTTTAATTTTGTAGTATAAGGTTGTATATATTTAATTTTGGGGGTAAATAAATTCCATTAATCCATTCACAATGTCATGCTCTTCCAGAGGTTTTTGTAAGATTATTGGGCAGTTTCTCTGCCTACAAGATATTATCACAGGTGCTTGGTTTACTTTTGCAGTTCTCAAAACTGAATTTGACTCAACAGAGATCACATGCCTCTTCTTCACAGCAAAAATGTTATAACATGAACAGAGTTGAGAAAAAGACCTTAATCCTATTGTTCTACAAACCTATGAATACAGAAGCAACCCCTTCAGTGCTAAGTTTCAAGAAGTTCAGTGAATAGAATAGAAACAATATTTTTCTGATTGTTTGGAGTGGACAGTATTTAAGTTTTTCATGTGTAGGCTGGGCTGACAGTCTAAGTTTCTTAAAATATATATATTTTGTTTCTGTTTAGCCAAATTAGTTAACAAACATGGATGTTTGTTTAAGCAAATAACATTTGCTGAAATGTTATTGTTTCAGTTGAATAAATCTATTTAAATGGTTATTATTAAGGTAATGATTATTTTTCTCCTTCCTAAGTACAACAGTAAAGTTGTCCAAATATGAATGATTAACCTATTAAACTGGGGATAAAAAAACTAATATGAAAAGTTGTTATTCTAAAAATCTTCATCTACTTGCATATTAAAGTTATACCAGCAAGAATTAGTCTTTATGATTTAAATCAACTATGATTTAAATCAAGCCTTACTGACTAGTGATTTAAATCGTGATTTAAATCGTGATTTAAATCAGTTTGATTTAAATCAAATCCACCCTGATACTGAATCAATGTTTGACTCAAAATATTGTATGAAGGTAACCATGAATGTGGCAAGTCATCATAAATCTCCTCAGAACAGTTGACTGTTTCCATTTTATTCACAGTGGCAAGTTAGTTACGCTGCTACACATTTTCAAAGGAAATGCATGAAATGTAGATTAATCTCAAGTACCCAGGGGGCTAATAATAATGGGCAAGTCACAAGAACAAACACTGAGCTTTATTTGAACAGCAGACACCAAGCAAAGGCAAAAAGATTTTTCCTCTACCCTGCAGTTTGATTAGGCGCAGCAGCGTTATTCACAATGTTTAAACAGCATGGCAAAACAAGACCAAAAAAACCCCAAATTGTATTTTAAAAAGCAATGCTTCAACGGGTACACATTTTGCAGTCTTAAACAAGGCTGTTTATCTTCAGACTCTCACCCGATACATATAAGATAAGATGACAATTTTTGCTTTCTATTAGGAAGTTCTGGATTCCAAATTCTAATTGGAAACAAAATTAAAATATATAGGAGTTTTGTGGCATAGTATATTTCAGGGTGGATTTGATTTAAATCAAACTGATTTAAATCACGATTTAAATCACGATTTAAATCACTAGTCAGTAAGGCTTGATTTAAATCATAGTTTTCTACATAAAGACTAATTCTTGCTGGTATAACTTTAATATGCAAGTAGATGAAGATTTTTAGAATAACAACTTTTCATATTAGTTTTTTATCCCCAGTTTAATAGGTTAATCATTCATATTTGGACAACTTTACTGTTGTACTTAGGAAGGAGAAAAATAATCATTACCTTAATAATAACAATTTAAATAGATTTATTCAACTGAAACAATATCATTACAGCATATGTTATTTGCTTAAACAAACATCCATGTTTGTTAACTAATTTGGCTAAACAAAAACAATATATATATATTTTAAGAAACTTAGACTGTCAGCCCAGCCTACACATGAAAAACTTAAATACTGTCCACTCCAATCAGAAAAATATTGTTTCTATTCTATTCACTGAACTTCTTGAAACTTAGCACTGAAGGGGTTGTTTCTGTATTCATAGGTTTGTAGAACAATAGGATTAAGGTCTTTTTCTCAACTCTGTTCATGTTATAACTTTTTTGCTGGGAAGAAGAGGCATGTGATCTCTGTTGAGTCAAATTCAGTTTTGAGAACTGCAAAAGTAAACCAAGCACCTGCGATAATATCTTGTAGGCAGAGAAACTGCCCAATAATCTTACAAGTACCTCTGGAAGAGCATGACATTGTGAATGGATTAATGGAATTTATTTAGCCCCAAAATTAAACATATACAACCTTATTCTACATAGTTAAAAAACTAATCTTTATTTCATGATGGAATAACCTTTGGGTGGTAATATATTTTCTTCAAAAAGCATTTTATTTAAAAAAATCCAATTTAAATCAAAAAAATCGATTTAAATAAAAAAAATCCGATTTAAATCAAAAAAAACTGAATTTTTTGATTTTTTTAAAAAAAATCATTGATTTTTATCCACCCTGGTATATTTTCCCATTCAACACCATGTATCTAATAATAGCCAAATCAAAACCCGAATGTCTATTCCAAGCCTTGGCTTTGCATGCTCCTTCTTCCCCTTGCATGCTCCAATTTCTTCCCTGAATGGACACAGGCAGCACAGCCACTCCAGACTGAACCACACTGATTGGTAGGCTTACATTTATGTCAGGCACCACAATTCACATGCTGCTGCCTGAATGGGATAGAAGAGGCCATTTCTTTACCCCGCACATTACAGAGCTATATAACTGCTTTCCACTGCCTGTCTGTGCTTCAGCTGCAAGATATGACAGCTAATACTACCTCAGCTTCTCCACAGACACTGTCACTAAATTGGTTTACACTGAGTGCAAGAGTTGTGCTTTCCTGCATTAGGAGTTATTCAACTGCCTAATTCTATGTGTTGCTGCTTTAAGTGCTTTGTGACTGGGTCACAAACAGAAGAGAAAGAACAGAAAAACAACAACTGTAGAGCACTACTTTTAAGTAGATTTTTAACTTAAAAAAAAATCATGAACAGAGCAATCTTTCAACTTGTCCAGAACTTTTCTGCAGGCCAGATGGTAAGCAATAGAAACCAAGAAGGGGTGGATAAGGAGAGAAAAGAAAAGCTAGGCGTGATGAAAAGCCCACATCTGAAATTTAACAGATTTATACAGTGGAATCTTAGAAGCCAAACAGCTGTAAACTCAAACATTTCGGCTCCCGAATGATTGAAAACCGGAAGTGATTGTTTTGGTTTTTGAATGATTTCCGGAAGCCGAACATTCAGTGCGGCTTTCGATTGGCTGCAGGACACTCCTGCAGCTAATCAGAAGTCGCGCCTTGGAAGTCAAACGATTTGGAAGTTGAACGGATTCCATTTGACTTCCAAGGTACGTCTGTATTAAACCAATGGTGACTATGGCCCATGGGCAAAATGTGACCCGTCAGGTCCATTTCAGGAAGTCATGCCCCCCCCCAACGACATCAGGTGTGGGATGGATAAGAATGGGAGTTTAAAGGAATGATCAGCAGCTTAAAGTTTCTGGTTGCTCCTTGGATCCAGCAAGGGCGCTCCCACCTTTCAGCTGATGGGTGGATTGGAACGTGACTGTAACATCCCCATTCCCCATGTTTCTTCTTCAAACCATGGAAGTTTGAAAAAGTGGAAGACCTTGAAGGTACACTTCCATCTGCCCATGAACTAATAAGCAGATTGGAGTATGCATTCAACAACACCCCCCACACCCCCACAAGGTTCTTCAAACCTCAGCAGTTTGCTCCAGGGATGTGTACAAAGGACTTAAAATCAGCCGCACAAACAACCCCCACCCCATTTTTAATTCAAACCAAGAGGAATTCTTGCAGAGGGTTGTTTAGAAGCCCCACAGTTCACTTCAATTGGGACTATCAGCTCAGGTGAGTTGACAGGTGGGCACCCTTGTCAGAGGGAAGAGAGATAAAGATTTGGCCATCTGTCCAGAAAAGGTTCCCCACCCCTGGATTAAACCAAGCTAGGTGCAAAACAAATTTCAAGGCTACTGACAAAAAACAACAATAGCTGCTTCCACATTTTTAAATATTATAATAAATATTATAGTGAGTGGAAGAGCAGAAGATAAATGCGGCACATCAAAGCTGGTCCATGGGTACTCTGTCCTGCCTAGCAACTGTCGCCTGCAAAACTGCAGAAAGTCATTTATCACTGGATGCCTTAATTATTATAATCATTGATATTTATACCCTGCTCTTCTGCTCACTGAGCACTTTGAGTGACTAACAAAAAAAAGCAAAACAATAAAAAGAGCAGCATGTTTGTAAGCCAAAGAAAGCCATCCGCTAGACTTTGGCCTGGGACTGACAGTGCTTGCTCTCTGGCACATCTAAGGCCTTTTCAGTTTCTAGGAACCCTTAGAAGTGCCCTGCCTCTTTGGATGGGTGCTATATCCTTGTTTTCAAGCTTAAGGCTGCCAAAAATACGATATCCAGAAAAAGTGTCATAGAATCATAGGATTGCAGAGTTGGAGGGTACCCAAGGGTCATCTAGTCCAACCCCTGCAATGCAGGGGTTTTCTCTTCTGAATGCATGAGCTCAGTAAGATATGGTTTATTTGAAACATAAATATACTACTTATCTTTCAGTTAGGACTTTAGGGTGTTGAACAACCATTGGTAAAGGTAGGTACAGGACCCCTGGATGGTTAAGTCCAGTCAAAGGTGACTATGTGGTGCAATGCTCATCTCTACTTTCACACCGAGGGAGCCGGCGTTTGTCCGCAGCCGGCTTTTCCGGGTCATGTGGCCAGCATGACTAAACTGCTTCTGGCACAACAGGGTTCCATGACAGAGCCAGAGAGCTTTATCTACTTGCGCTGATATGCTTTCAAACTGCTAGGTTGGCAGGAGCTGGGACAGATCAATGGGAGCTCACCCCGTCGGGTGGATTCGAACTGCCAACCTTACAACCGGCATGCTCAAGAGGTTCGGTGGTTTAGACCACAGCACCACCTGCGTCTGTTGTAGAACCATTATGTCACAATACAAGTAACGACAAAGGATAAAATCCTTAAAACAGAAAACTTAATTTTACAACTATTTAAGAAGCCTGGGTGATTAAGAACTTTTTTGTCTGGTACCAAAAACATTACAAGGTAGATGTAAAGTCTACAAGTCTACAAGTCTCTTTTATTGTTTAGAAGCGTATCTCAGATAAATAAGGTACCTGGAACAGAGTGTCAAACAGAACTTAGTGCACAGAAAGATTGCTATCGGGCTTTGACATATGTTCTCGTCCAAAACATACCTAAAGCAGTTTAGGCTCCTTCATAATCCTGAAGTGCTTTCTCTGTGAGCTGAAATAGCAGAGCTTAAGTCAGCTGGCATTCAGCTGGATCTCAATTTCTGCAAGACACTTCGTAAGTCCTTCAACCTCTGCCTCTGGGTCAAAAGAGGCAATGCAGACTGAGGCTTCTGAAGCTCACGTTAGCACAGCAATCTCCACACTACAGTATATGCAGGCACTTTGTGAAACTGTAGCAGGCCTGAGTTCTGGAGAAGCTGAGATCATCCATAGGGGAAGTACAAACACAAAGAAGGAGTAGATATCACTCGTGTAACATGGCAGTCCTCTAGCTCTCAAGAACTAACAGATGCAAAAATAGGTAAAGCTGATAATGGCTTGGATACCAAGATAAATTAAAGTACCGTAGTTTGTGGAAGGAAAGTTTCCAAGACTCTCTTTCCCAGCAGGCTCACTCCCAGCACACGGGATCAAGCCATTCTTATTCTCTGTACCCCAAATGCTGCATGGACCATCATGCAAATCAATCCATCAAACCATTTTCAGACTGTAAGCTGTAGAACCTATTTCCACTGATGTGATTCAGCCCATTTACTCATAACAAGAGGGCCACTATTATTGCCCCCAAATATGTAGAATATACTATTTCATATATATATTGCCCTGTTGCCACCCTTTTCTGTCTCTATATAGTCTGATTCTCATTCTCACTCCACTCAATATTCCATTCAAGACTCACTCACTCCATTTAAACTTCATTTGCAACGGATTTGTGCTGAGCATGCGCAGGTCCACATCATTATGAAACTCTATTGAACAATACTGGTCACAAAAATACCTCTGAAAAAACAACAAAAACCCAAACTACAAATATGTTGCACTACACTTAGATGAAAACACACTATGTGTTCCCCTTGACCTAACACAGTTTCCTTTAAAAAAAAACTACAGCAAAAACTGAGAAATGTTTCCAGAAAAACCACCCCAGAAGTCTATGCAAGAAAAACAACCTGCACCTGTCAACATGCCAGTCTTGCTCATCAGAAACTTAACTCCTTCGAAATGAGCCACAGAATGCTCAAAGTTACAACATTTAATTAGCAGAGTTGCAGAGTTTTGAAGGCACCAAAGGAACTCAATATGGAATGCACCTCCAAGAGCTGAATATACTCTTGTATATTCTATCATAGGGCGAATGATTATTCAGACATCTTTTTTCCTTCCTCCTTTGTTATGCTGCTTCATTGGTTGTGCCAGTAATTATACATTTTTATTGCTGACTATTATTTTTAATTTTGGCTGCAAGTTCATTTGAGCAGTTCAAAAAGCGTAACATGAATGTTTAGAATAAATACTATTTGCTGCAGTCTGCTTACCGTAATATTTTAGGATCTTTATTTTTTTCGATCACATACATTCCTATATTCACTTTTACTTTCACAGTGTCTTTTTGTCTCCCATTAGACTCAGAGGATATCTCTTAACTCTTCACAGGAGAATGGATCAAAGGAAAGGTTTCCATGTTTTTCAAGACTGTGGTTAGGGTAGAGCCAAAGGTTTTTAGACAACAGCATGAAGAAGCTCCAAACCCATGTATTTATAGACTGTCATGAGACAAGATTAAAAAGCTGCCATACATTCTGCAGTTAGGGCATTATAAATCTAGTGCAAGAGATACCAGAAACATTTGACCTTTCATGTCACTACAGCATTTCCCCCCTTCCTTTCCCATTCTTGGGTTTTTTTTTTACCCCCATCTCAAAAGCAATTCTAATTCCTTTTCAACTGCAGTCAACATCTGCATTATATATATATATATATATATATATATATATATATATATATATATATATATATATCAGAAGCAGAATCCTCCTTTGGGATTGCTAATTCCACGTTAAATTTATTTCCTTTCCCACAACTATTTTCCTGGGTCACCAAGTAGAAAGTAATGCAAAACACTTACTTCAAATATATGATTGTTTGCAGTAGGGATCTTTCTCATTAAGGCCCCCAGGTTAGCTTATTTTATGTTCTGTTTTGATGTTATGGGTCACCAAGGGAACCAGATTAGCACATTCTGCTTTCTCAGTTTAGGGATATATATTTTTTAAATCTAATGTTTTGATGCTGGCCTTGAAACTTGACACTCTATCCAACACACTCCCGCTTCAATTCCAAGAACCACTTGTATCCTCTTCTGGTATCTTATTTCCTTCCTTCTTTCAGGTGAAATAACACTGTATATCCACTGTTGCTTTAAAATCTGACTCACCCTACTGTATACAATGTGTTTCTTCTCTCACGCAGCAGTTTAATGGCATTTATGTACTATTTTGAAATATAGTCTTACCACATCAGTGGCACAAGAACATCATGCCTTGCGTATCTATGGCAGTTCAAAATCTGAACCTTTTCAACAGTTTTCCCATCAAGAACAATTTTAAAAGAAAATGAAAAGGTCACCTTCCACCCAACCCCATGGATCTATTCCCATGTGTATGTGTATACAGATCAGAGAATTCAGCTTTTCTTTACAACTTTTCAGTCAATTTGATGTGGTTGGTTTTGTTTCTAGCAAAGAGCACACACAGCCCTCCAATTCTGATATTCCAATCACCCGGCACACAAGCATGTGCGCACACATATAGGCTTGCAAGGGAAACCATACTTTCCTACTGATAACACAAAAGAACACTACTGTAAAGTGCACTGGTTTTTTAGTGTTTGTAAAGGGTCCAAGGTAAATTTACCTACAACTTAATTTATAGAGATTTTAATACAGTGGTGTTCAGAGTTCTTCTAATCAACAGCTAAAGTCCCAAATGGAATAAGATTGCCCAACTGATATTCTTTTAGTGACAACTATCTGTACCCAGCCATGCGCTGCTGTGGCTCATCCCTGTGACTCCCCCCCCCACCGCGTCCCAACCCATGACCCATCCCGAACCCGTCCTGCCCCTACCCCCAACCCAGGCGAGCCCCCACCTCCACTCAGCCCAGCCTGCTGTTTTGCTCTTGGTGAGGAAAGGTTTTCTAGCTGCAGTACCAGTGGAGTCGCCGCTAGAGGGCGATGTTTTGCAACATCTCCTGTTCCTGTTTTTCTGGTTTTTTCTGGTTTTGTGATAGGTGTGACATCTGTATAATCTAAGTTTATACAAACACTTGCCTATTCGCATGTGACCAAATTTGTGACAAAGTTGTGTCCAAATTTCAACGCAATCGGTCAAACGGTTTCGGAGAAAAGTGGAAATTAACAAACATAGACCTTTTACATTTACAGAAATATAGACAGTCACGGGGGCAAATAAAGCAGCAGCATAAAAACAGGATAATAAGTCCATGCATAAGAACAGATCACTGGAAAACTACAAACTCCTCTGCTTTTAAGAAGCCCATACTACAATGGTCTAAAACAAGGGTCAGCAAACTTTTTCAGTAGGGGGCCGGTCCGCTGTCCCTCAGACCTTGTGGAGGGCTGGACTATATTTGGGGGGGGGTGAACAAATTCCTATGCCCCACAAATAACCCAGAGATGCATTTTAAATAAAAGGACACATTCTACTCATGTAGAAACATGCTGATTCCCGGACCGTCCGTGGGTGTCAGGAGTATGGGCAGGAGTCAGGCTCTGGGGCCTGTAGTGCTTTGCAGGACTGGGGCCTGCCTCAGCTTGTGCTGGAGCAGCAAGGCGTGGCCACACAGGTGAAGACCTCAGCTTGTGCTGGAGAGGCAAGGAGTAGTCACCCAGGTGGGGCCACTTGATATCTGACTGCACCTGGTGGCAGGAGCTGGGAGGGATAAAAGCCCAGCATTTCCCTTCAGCTCTTTGCCACAGCAACGCTATCCCTGCCTGGTTGCATCTGGCCTCTTGCTCCTTGGACCCTGCTTCGCCTTCGCCTTGCTCCTCGACCCTTGGACTTTCGCCTTGCTTCTTGTTCCTGGATCCTTCGCCTTGCTCCTGCTCCTTGGACCCTTGCCTTGCTGCCGCCTTGCTTCTTGTTCCTGGATCCTTCGCCTTGCTCCTGTTCCTTGGACCCTTGCCTTGCTGCCGCCTTGCTTCTTGTTCCTGGATCCTTCACCTTGCTCCTGCTCCTTGGACCCTTGCCTTGCTGCCGCCTTGCTTCTTGTTCCTGGATCCTTCACCTTGCTCCTGCTCCTTGGACCCTTGCCTTGCTGCCGCCTTGCTTCTTGTTCCTGGATCCTTCGCCTTGCTCCTTGCTCCTTGGACCCTTGCCTTGCTGCCGCCTTGCTTCTTGTTCCTGGATCCTTCGCCTTGCTCCTTGCTCCTTGGACCCTTGCCTTGCTGCCGCCTTGCTCCTCGACCCTTGGACCTTCGCCTTGCTTCTTGTTCCTGGATCCTTCGCCTTGCTCCTTGCTCCTTGGACCCTTGCTTCGCCTTGCTCTTGCCCCGTGGACCTTCGCCTCTGCCTTGCTCCTCGACCCTGCTTCTTCACCACCATCTTGCCTCTGGTCCTGACGCCCGCCGACCGGACCATGACAGTGGGCCAGATTTAGAAGGCGATTGGGCTGGATCCGGCCCCCAGGCCTTAGTTTGCCTACCCATGGTCTAAAATGTTTCCATAACCATAGGGATTAAAATCTTACCTTCGGAAAAATGAAACCAGAGCACCCTACATTCTGAACAGGGATGCATTTCATACCTGTATTGTGAGGGGCTTTTACTCAACGTCAGCAGCTTTGTACTCTACTGGTCACAGAATCTTCCTGGACCAGCCCTGTAAGATGGGAATTGGGCTCTGTGTCCCATCTGTGGGTTTGGCTTCAGAGAGCAGCATTAGGGGACTCTGCCTGGGAATTGTGCTAAGGTACCCACAGGGTATCATCTTGTCCCTCATACTGTTTAAGAGGCCAGCGGGTGTGGTCATTAGGAGATTTGGAGAAAAAAGTCATCAGTAAGCTCATTACGCTCAACTCTATGACATCCGAGCCAGGTGTGGCTGCACAAGCCCAGACCAGTGTCTGAACACAGTGTAGGGCTGGATGAAGGCCAATAAACTGGAGCTGAGTGCCAGTAGGACAGAGGCCTTGTAGGCGAGTGGCTCCCCTGTCTAAGATACAGGCCAGTTACTGGATGGGGTTACACTCCCTCTGATGAAACAGGTTTAAGGTTTTGCTGTTAGTATACAAAGCAACTACTCAGGACCAGGTTACCTGAAGGGGAACACTCCTTGTGGTATCACACGTGCTAGAGGTCTGCTCTTTTACTACCTGCCTCATAAAGTAAGATAAGCATCAATGATCTGTACTTTTTGTCGTAATACACACACACACACACACACACACACACACACACACACACGTACATACATACATATTTATATTTCTGCAGGCCTTCCCAAAAGTCTATACACTGACTGGCTATGCCCATGTCACAATCACATTCCTAAATATTTAAAGGTTTATTTAAAAAATCTAATAACCAATACTGCTCTGTACTTCTTCAAATTCAATGAAGCTTGCACACACAGGACCCAAAATTGGATTCAGATAAATATCAACCTTTGCACTACTGCTTTGATGCTGGACAGGAACATGCTTTTCGATAATTCTGAGAAGACGGATATACATGTATATACATGTAACCTATATTGCCTTTTTAAATGTATCATCAAATAAACTGCAGACAAATACACTGCACACTTATGTGTCTGAATGCACAACCAAAATTCAAGAATAGTACTTTTAACACAAGACAAGTTATGTGTTCAGTATTAAAAGCATTATTTGAACTCTAGCCATACAATGGCAGGATGTTGTACAGTTATCTCCCTCCTGCACAATAACAATAAAGATGATGATAATGATGATTTTTTCCCCTGGTTTACCATTTATTTTTTATGAGGAATTTTAAATTAATTTTCAAAATAAAAGAAATCTATTGCTGCACATGCTCTTGGGCTAAGCCATGGAGGAAAATAATAACTTCTGACTGAATTTTAGCTCCAATAATAATACTCCTTAAATGGCCAATAAGTGTTTATGCAATCTTTCTATTAGTTTCACATGAAAATCTAGAAAGCCTGCATTACTATGGCATTTAGCCTACTATTTTAGTGGCTAAAATAATGGCATTTTCCCTAATAGTTATGGAGAAAGACTATACTTTATACTGTACATGGGTGGGTGAGCTCTTCCAAATTCACCTCCGATTTACCATGTTGCATCCCCTAAAAACCATACCCACCAAAACACAATCTCCATCTTCCATTATCTTAACTTTAAACTGGCAGCAGCAACAGCTGGTGCACATGTTGAGAGGAGGATGTTTGTAGCAGTGCTTAGAAAATCCACATGATCCAAAATTCCCCCAAGCACAGGTTACGGTACTTAGCATACCAAGGTGATAGGCAAAAGGGCAGGGTGGAAGAAGGGGAACTACCCTCCTCCTTTCTCACCTCCACTGTAGCTTCTACTACAAATGAAAAAGTAAAGGGATAGGGTTACCAGCTAACATAGCGATATCATGATGCCTGAAATAAGGATGGAACGCAGGTGGTGCTGTGGTCTAAACCACTGAGCCTAGAGCTTGCCGATCAGGTGGTCGGCAGTTCGAATCCCCACAACGGGGTGAGCTCCCATTGCTCGGTCCCAGCTCCTGCCCACCTAGCAGTTCGAAAGCACATCAAAGTGCAAGTAGATAAATAGGTACTGCTCTCGCGGGAAAGTAAACGGCATTTCCGTGCGCTGCTCTGCTTCGCCAGAAGCTGGCCACATGACCCGGAAGCTGTCTGCTGACAAACGCCGGCTCCCTCAGCCTATACAGCGAGAGGAGCGCCGCACCCCCAGAGTTGTCTGCGACTGGACCTAATGGTAAGGGTACCTTTACCTTTTAGGTAGAGACTAACAGTAGGGCTGGGCGATATCTGGTTGTCAATGTTGTGATATATCATCAGCTATACATCGTGATATACTGATATATCACAATGCCTGAAATAAGGGTGGAGCTAACGTATTTTTCCGTGTATAAAACTATATTTTTTCAAGTTGAAAATTGGAGGGTCATCTTATACACGGATAGTGCATATGGGGGATTTCTTTACCTGGAGTCCCGAAAAATAGGGGTCGTGTTACACACGGGGTGGGGGCTGTTATAAACGGAAAAATATGGTATATAGGCACTGGCTGGCTTCATTGTATTTCCCCCCATTGTGATTTTTAGCGTGTGTGCACACGCACACACATCATGATTTGTATTATGTAGCTAGGTCAAAAATTATGAAACTGATATCATGATATAGACTTCAAACCAGTTTTGGACGATATATTGATCTATCACCTAGCCCTAGAAAAGAGGTGTTTCATGGGCTTGAGAAAATGGCAGAAGGCAGGGATTCTCCAGATCAGACTTTGATCACAAATCAGAGAAGAATTCAGGAGCTTTAAAAGTTCACCTTCTGTTTCGAGTGAGATTTTACAAGCTCCTAAATTTGTTTCTAAGCCTGGATCAGACGAACTGGATCACCTAGCAGCTTGACTATATTTTCTTTGTGATTAGCAGCAAACACAGGACGCCTTCATAAGAATGGGAAAATCATCATAAGCAGGAAAGGCAGGCTGAGTGAGCTGTACTTGGGAGGACAAAACAACAATCTAAGAGAACTGAATAATCCAAGAAAGCTCTGCAGAAGTCAGCAAGCCAGACAAGATACTGGAAGATGCATCTTCCTGAAAGGTGCTTTAAATATTCTAATTGAAATTTCTTTTCAAGACAGAAGCTATAGAACTTAGAATTTTGAAAAAAAAATAACACAAATTTTAACCACGTTTATAAATTTAAATGCATATATTTTAAACTTTCAAAAGGACCAACCTGGAGCTCCTTTTAAATCTCATACAGACACATCATCTACAATATCCACAGGAAGGAACTGCAAGATGATCAGCAAAACCTTCAAGAGCTACCCAGAAGAAACAAACAGGTCAAACTTGCTCCTGCTGAGCAAGAGTCCTGCTGGATCAGGCCAACAGCCTATCTATTCCAGCATCCTGTTCTCACTGTGGCCAACTAGATGCCTACGGGGATCCCACAAACAGAACATGAGCACAGTAGCACTCTCCAGCTTATGATTCCCAGCAGTTGGCGTTCAGAAGCATAAAACCTCTCGTATATTTGGAGGTAAATCTAGCCACAAGGAATGGGCTCTGCTTCTTACTGCTGCCTGCCTTGCTCCACACTTACCCATCGTAGCCAAAGCCTTCAGAGACTTTATCACCACACACAACTCTTCTGACTAGCCATTAACGTGCCAATCAAAGCTATTCCGATATAAAGTTATGTTTTCAATTCATCAACATTCTGAGGAAGCCTAGAAGAAATATCAGACTCCAAATTCCTAGGTTTGAATCACACACCACCTGATTAAGGTACTGGAATGATTAAGGCACCAAATATTTATGGCTTAGTGTGCTATGGCTAACTTTTCAAGTCTGGTGACACAAGTGCATTGTTTAGTAGCCATCCAGCGTGAGGAGATACAGGGAGGCTGAAACCTGCAATCAGGGAAGTGGTCAAATGGCTCAACCACAACCATGGCAGCCCTTGATTATTAGGCAGCATATTAAAAGTAATTAATTTAACTATGATTGAGCACACAGTATCTAAAGGGAAAGTGCACCTATTCTGTAAAAATCAGAAAGAACCTCATAAACAGCTCTCTAAGGCTAAGGAGCTAAAATACATCAATTTATTGAGTTATATAAATTTGTGCCACAAAGGCAGGACAGAAAGCAAGCCAGAGAGGATCCTCCTTGACTACTATCCCCATACATTCTTTTCAAGAAGGAACAAACAAATGTGTGCATTTGGAGTTTTGCAATAAGACAAGATAATCTCTCTGCTAGCTGAAGTGACTTTTAAAAGGTGTTCTCTCTTTGAAGGCACTATTTGAAAGAGGATTTCTTTTCATTAATCAGATTGATGACTTCCTCCTCTCTTGGATGTGCAAATACACACCCTCGAATTAGCAATGACTGGAATGCAGATTTCCCATCTGGCCCATAACTTCCTTTCTCCACAGCACAGTAGCTCACCAATGGCCTCTTCACTGATTCAAGCAAAAACTTGGGAGAAATAGCATTGAATACAGAATATATACAAGAATCCTCACCGAACTCTCAAAACTAGAACCCACTGTACCTAGACAACCCGATAGTAGGGCTGAGTACAGAAGCTACAGCTTTAAAAATACCAACTGCCATGCTTTCCAGGCACAGGTCCATGATTTCAAGCTCCAGGTGTGAGCACTCTTTTTTCCACCCCAGAGCTTTGCCCGTGAAATCTCACTCTTTAAAGATAAAGTGCAATAAACGGCAATTCAGGTTTTCCACGGATCGACATTCGCTCAGATTCAGCAGTAAAGAGGTTTTCGCAGGCAAAGCTCCAGAACAAAACAAAGAGAGAGAGAGTTTTAAAGTGCGGACCTGTGCCACTGATTGGGCCTAATGAACACTCATTTTGACTGCATTTGTCGCCACTTGTGTTTAAGCCAGGGTGGTCTGCATGCAGCCCTCAAGGCCCCCCCCCCTTTTTTTGGCAGCCCTCGGCAATATTTGGGCCCTGACAGGGTCCTAGAGTCCTGTCTCCTTCCCAAAGCCTAGCTAGTGCTTTATGTGACACACCTTTTCCTGGAAGGAGGAGGGCTCCAGGACCCTGCCAGAGCCTCGCATCTCCTTCCCAAAGCCCAGCGCCTCGCCTACCCAGCTTCGGGAAGGCAGCAGAAGGTCTAGGGGTGTGTCATATTTTGGCCTCGCTCCCCCCACGTGACAAGGCAGTGTGAGGCCCACGGGTTCCATGTCAAACTACTTTTGCTGCCCACTTGCTATATAATGTTGGACCGTACTGGTTTAAACAATAGTCCAACTTGTTTCACTACCTTAAGCTCTGGAGCCTAAGGAAGAACCACTTTGGCTCTAACAAGTGATCATGTCAACATTCTGGCTCATCTGCACATTCCAAAAATCTACCAGGGCTGCAGCAACCGTAACATCCATTATCAGCTAGAAAATCCCCAAGAGTAGTTTGGAAACCAACTGGATCCATCAGACACCGGGGGCAGACCTCCCTGATTGGTTGTACACTTCTGCAGAGGGGGAAAGCAGTTGAAATCTCAATAGGAGATGATCCATGCATGACAAGCTCCTGGTGTTAATATCCCTCGCTCTCTGATAACCTTCTTCCTGCCTGGTTCAGAAAACCAGATCCAGAGTGTGGCAGACCACATGCTGCAGAAGTGACAGCCTCAGCATGGATGTTTAAGTCTCCTAGAACCAACAGTATGGGAGTTCTCAAGGCCATCTCTATTAGTTCGCCCATGGAGACTGCTGGAAAGCAAAGCAGGTGATAAACCAGCAGAATCTCTAATCTGTCCTGATTACCCAACATTGGGTTCAGATATACACTCAGGATGTACACTCCAGAAGCCAGAAGCCATGAGAGAGATTTCCTACAGATACTGCAACTCCTCCTCCCTGACCCTCAAGTCTGCCATGAAGCCACAGAGAGTACCCAGATGGGCACAGCTTAGTGAGACCAACTCCACTAATAGCCCACCCAGAGCTCAGCAATGAACACCAGGCTGGCCTCCTCATCCACGATCAAATGGATAAGGGAAATCTTATTCAAAGCCAACCTGGCATTCAACAGCAGCACCCACAAACCTGAGAGCTGGCTGATGTGACAACAGCAATCCTTCAGGTTGTAGAGGAGGCCTACACATAGCATTGCCACTAATTGTCTGTGCTGCGTGCCCCTTACCTGAAGGGACACAGGTGGCGCTGTGGTCTAAACCACTGAGCCTCTTGGGCTTGCTGGCTGGAAGGTCGGCAGTTTGAATCCGTGCAATGGAGTAAGCTCCCGTTGCTCTGTCCCAGCTTCTGCCAACCTAGTTGTTCAAAAGCATACCAATGCAAGTAAATAAATAAATAGGTACCACTGTGACTGGAAGCTAAATGGCATTTCCGTGCACTCTGGCTTCTGCCATGGTATTCCGTTGCACCAGAAATTATGTTGGCCACATGACCTGGAAAGCTGTCTGTGGACAAACACTGGCTCCCTTGGTATGAAAAGCAAGATGAGCGCCGCACACTATAGTCGCCTTTGACTGAATTTAACCATCCAGGTCCTTTACTTTTATCTTTTTACCTGGCTTGCCCCTCCTCCCAAACCATACCTCCCCTTACCCAGAAGCACTGCAACTGCCCCCCATCCCACTCTCCCCAGTTGATCTCTACCAAGGCACATCACGTGCCTTCCTCCCAAGAACTTAACAATTTAAGCAGCAAGGTAAGTTCTAATTAGGTAAGAACCAGCTCCACAAGAGAGAAAGGGGGGAAACACACATGCACAATACCCTTAATCTCAAGTATCAGGAAGGTAGCTGGCTGTTGGGCCCCCAACCTTCCCCCCCCCAGAAGTAACGCCCAACATAGCTGTCAGTAAAATCAACGGGGCATGCTCTCACCTGCCAAAAATGTAAAGCCTATGTTCTCAGATGAGATGGCAAGAAAAAGTTTAGGAAGCACAACAACGTGCGAGGCAGGGCTGAGTAAGCAGCTCATCTACTCCACTGATGATTCCAGCCGTCACATCCTTTTTTTATTTAAAAAATGCCATTATGAAAGAAGACTCATATGATATTTCACCAAAGATGCTCATAAGGCTAGGCTCCAACAGCTGATATGTCTGTTAACACCATTCCTTCCTCTTCTGAGTATATACTTGGAGGTGAACACAGTACTTGCATGCATAAATTCATAATTAAGCAATGACTAATAAAAAATTACCTGTCACACAAACAGGATGACATACAACATTTCAATTAACCAATCATTCAACAGAAATAGCTTATGTTTCATAATCATATGCAACCTTGACTTCCTGCACATCCATTTTACTTACAAAGTTTGTTAGTCAAACAGTACCAAGATGTCTTAAGTTTCTTATAAAAAAGAAACCCAACAACAACTGTTCAAAGTCTGAATTGTGGGAGTAGTAGAACCTCAGGAAGAATTTGGGGAAAATACTGTTCCATCTACAACCATTCTTTCATCCTCTGGACAGAATCACTTGTTCCAAAGCATACTTTTCCCTCTCTTGGGAAGACAAGGAGAACACAGTGGCAGCAAGAAAAAGGTATGTCTGTGAATTATTAATACAAATATTCTCATATGGGAGTGCAAAGTATGTTATTTTCAATATGTGTGTAGCTTTAAAGTGGGTCTAGAAATAGACCCCTAAGAAAATCAAAATTAATACTTGTTTTACATCTCTGTCTCATTCTGCCTCCTTCCTTCTCCCCTCTTTGACTTTTGACTGAGTTAAGATTTAAAAGGGATATGTACAAAAAATGGAAAAGGGGGGAAATCTCCAGAGAGGAATTCAAACATATAGCCAGCACATGTAGAGACAAAGTCAGAAAAGCTAAAGCACAGAATGAACTCAGGCTCGCCAGAGAGGTTAAAAGCAACAAAAAGGGCTTTTATGGGTATGTCCGTAGCAAAAGGAAAAACAAGGAAACAGTGGGGTCACTCAGAGGAGAAGATGGTGAAATGCAAACAGGGGACAGAGAAAGGGCAGAACTCCTCAATGCCTTCTTTGCCTCAGTCTTCTCCAAGAAAGAAAAAAACGCCCGACCTGAAGAATATGGAGCAGATGATTCAGCAGGGGAAACACAGCCCAGGATAAGTAAGGAGGTAGTACAAGAATACTTGGCTAGTTTAGATGTATTCAAGTCTCCAGGGCCAGATGAACTACATCCAAGAGTATTAAAAGAACTGGCAGAGGTGATTTCAGAACCACTGGCAATAATCTTTGAAAATTCCTGGAGAACAGGCGAAGTTCCAGCAGACTGGAGGAGGGCAAATGTTGTCCCTATTTTCAAAAAGGGGAAAAGAGAGGACCCAAACAATTACCGCCCAGTCAGCCTGACATCAATACCAGGAAAGATTCTAGAGCAGATCATTAAGCAAACAGTCTGTGAGCACCTAGAAAGAAACTCTGTGATCACTAAAAGTCAGCATGGGTTCCTGAAAAATAAGTCATGTCAGACTAATCTGATCTCATTTTTTGACAGAATTACAAGCCTGGTAGATGAAGGGAACGCTGTGGATGTAGCCTATCTTGATTTCAGCAAGGCCTTTGACAAGGTGCCCCATGATATTCTTGTAAAGAAGCTGGTAAAATGTGGGCTAGACAATGCTACCATTCAGTGGATTTGTAGCTGGCTTACTGACCGAACCCAAAGGGTGCTCATCAATGGCTCCTCCTCATCCTGGAGAGTAGTGACTAGTGGGGTGCCACAGGGTTCTGTCTTGGGCCCAGTCTTGTTCAACATCTTTATCAATGACTTGGATGATGGGCTTGAGGGAATCCTGAGCAAGTTTGCAGATGACACCAAATTGGGAGGGGTGGCTAACACCCCAGAGGACAGGATCACACTTCAGAATGACCTTAACAGATTAGACAACTGGGCCAAAGCAAACAAGATGAATTTTAACAAGGAGAAATGTAAAGTACTACACTTGGGCAAAAAAAATGAAAGGCACAAATACAGGATGGGAGACACCTGGCTTGAGAGCAGTACATGTGAAAAGGATCTAGGAGTTTTGGTTGACCACAAACTTGACATGAGTCAGCAGTGTGATGCAGCAGCTAAAAAAGCCAATGCAATTCTGGGCTGCATCAATAGGAGTATAGCATCTAGATCAAGGGAAGTAATAGTACCACTGTATTCTGCTCTGGTCAGACCTCACCTGGAGTATTGTGTCCAGTTCTGGGCACCACAGTTCAAGAAGGATACTGATAAGCTGGAACGTGTCCAGAAGAGGGCAACCAAAATGGTCAAAGGCCTGGAAACGATGCCTTATGAGGAACGGCTTAGGGAGCTGGGTATGTTTAGCCTGGAGAAGAGAAGGTTAAGGGGTGATATGATAACCATGTTCAAATATATAAAAGGATGTCATATAGAGGAGGGAGAAAGGTTGTTTTCTGCTGCTCCAGAGAAGCGGACACGGAGCAACGGATTCAAACTACAAGAAAGAAAATTCCACCTAAACATTAGGAAGAACTTCCTGACAGTAAGAGCTGTTCGGCAGTGGAATTTGCTGCCAAGGAGTGTGGTGGAGTCTCCTTCTTTGGAGGTCTTTAAGCAGAGGCTTGACAGCCATCTGTCAGGAATGCTTTGATGGTGTTTCCTGCTTGGCAGGGGGTTGGACTGGATGGCCCTTGTGGTCTCTTCCAACTCTATGATTCTATGATTCTATGATTCTTTACGTCTGAAATCTTGAAAACAATTGTGAAATCTTTTGCCTATTTTGAAACAGAAATGCCTAATCCAAACATAAATTTATAAAGGCAAATGTATTAGAAATGAACTGAGGAAACAGCTGTTTACAATTTTCTGTACTTTTGTTACAGTAGACATGTTCTAGAAAGGAAAAACCCAGCAACACCACACCACACATAACCTAACGCATCAATGTTAAGGTTCAAAAAGCTTATTTTATAATTCCACTTAGCCTGAACAAATACAGTCACATTTTTTATTACCTGTGAAGAGTTCTTAACACAGCTAGCCACAGGGAAGAAAACAGACATAGCTTCTTCATACAGGAGAATCATGGGCATGTTATGTTACTGTCTTCGTCAAATTTTCAGAACAAACCCATGCCACATACCATTTGTCTTTGTCAGAACATCTTCAACCCTTCTGTCACCCTCACATGTGTACAACACAGAATTCATTCTAAGGTCTACATTTCTGCATACTGTATTAAACTAAGGGGAGGTGCTAAACCAGACAATTAAGTAACAAAAGATGACAAGACATGAGTAAGATGAATATTGTTAAGTTCTGGCCTCTGATTTCCAAGAGCAACAAAATCATAAATGTGTTACGTAATTAAACTTCCTAATATACTAACTGAAAACACATTTTTTTAAAAAGACAAAGAAAAAATGACACAGGTGCAATTCTTCTGGGATCTGTTCTATCCTTTTAAAGGTTTGTGTTATTTTATTCACGTTTATCATTTTTTATTCTCAGATGCTTGTAGCTACATGTTTTCTATAGCATATGGATGGGCCGATAAGCCTTCAGGCTTGATCCAGCCTGCAAAACTGCTTCTAGCGGCCTGCCAGCCCTCTGCCAAAATCAGGCACTTCTTCGTACCTTGGAAAAGTCCCACTTCTCCCTCTGGTGCAGCGTCACTGGTCTTAGAGGTTCAGGAAATAGGAAGGAGAGCTCCTTTCTTTTCCCCATGTTTTAAGACAGGGGTTGGCAACCTAAGGTTGGGGGAAGGCCAATCGCCTTCTCAATCCGGCCCAATGGACAGCCTGGGAATCAGCGTGTTTTTACATGAGTAGAATGTGTCCTTTTATTTAAAATCCATCTCTGGGTTATTTGTGAGGACTGCCTGGTGTTTTTGCATGAGTAGAATGTGTGCTTTACTCAAAATGCATCTCTGCATTATTTGTGGGGCATAGGAATTCGTTCATATTTTTTTTTCAAAATATAGTCCAGCCCACCACACGGTCTGAGGGACGGTGGACCCGGCCCATGGCTGAAAAAGGTTGCTGACCCGGCCCATGGCTGAAAAAGGTTGCTGACCCCTGTTCTAAGAGCTTCTTGCAATCATGACACACCAGAAGGAGGTGTGCTTTTCCAATATAAATGGAGCTCTTCTCTTGCATTACCGGGTGAAGAGGAGAACGCTGGACTGGCTGCTTTTCTTCCTCATTGCAGCACTTGGCTAGGGGCAGAAGTACCTCTCCTAGCCCAGTGTTTGTGGGGTGGCGGGGAGGGAATTTGGTATGTATATGAGCATGGCAAGGTTGACTGTCCATATGCCAGAATTAAGAGGGTTGGTTCACCCTCAAGGTGGCTCTCAGGCTGAAAAGGATTACCCACGCAGTGCCCAAGGAAAGGAATCAGTTTTCCTTATCCAAGATAGACAGAAAAGTTCTCCTTCAGTTCTCTAGCCGATCTACCCTATCCTGCTCTGAGAAACAATGTGTTGTGGGTTAACATTATCTTACAACCTCAGATATCAGCACAATGGTGAGAACTATTACTTATGAACAATTACACTGAATTAGCCACGTGTGAAAATACCAGGGTGAATAAAAATCAATGGTGGTTTTTTTAAAAAAACACCCAAATAAATCTGATTTATTTATTTAAATTGGATGTGTTAAAACAAAATGCTTTTGGAGGAAATTTTTTTCTAAGGATAGTTTTCTATTTAAGTAACATTATAGTCCAAAGGCTATTCATGAGGAAATAAGGATTTGTTTTTAATTACGGTATGTAGCATGAGGCTTTATATGCAATGTTTAAAATTTTTGTTAAATGAGTTCCTTTAATCCATTCACAATGTCATGCTCTTCCAGAGGTTTCTGTAAGATTATTTGGGGCAGTTTTTATAATGAGAAGATATTACCACAGATGCTTGCTTTTGCAGTTCTCAAAAGTGTGAATTTGTGTCTGCAGAGATAACAAGCCTTTTCTTCACAGGAAAAATGTTATAAAAGAAACACCCAGAGTTGAAGGGGAAAAAAACCTTAGTCCCATTGCTCCTTTGCAAATTTATATACACAGAATCAACCCCATACGTCTGAAATGCCAAGTTCCAAGAGGTTCAATGAATAGATTGTTTGGAGTGGAATGTTGTTTAGTCGTTTAGTCGTGTCCGACTCATCGTGACCCCATGGACCATAGCACGCCAGGCACTCCTGTCTTGCACTGCCTCCCGCAGTTTGGTCAAACTCATGTTCATAGCTTTGAGAACACTGTCCAACCATGGAGTGGAATAGAGCTAGCTAAGTGTGAAACGGTAAAAATGAAAGTGCAACCTTGTGAGCAGAATGCTCCACAAGTCTTGGGATCTTTGTGTAATAATAACTGTGCAAGACAGTCGCATGCCTGTGTAAGTTAGACTCGAGGCAAGTGCTGAAGGCACTTCAGGGCTGGCAACCTCTTCCCAATCCCACTGGGTTCCAACAACTGCACTAACACTTAACTGTACAGAAGAGACACCTGAATGTAGAAGCAAATCCAAAGGTGGTGGTAGTTGTGGTAGAAACAATAACTGGGATCTGTAAGCAAGTCCTTGGCGAGACCTTCAAGTCTTGCCAGGCAACTACCGGTAATAGGAGTTCACTGGTTCTAGGCGCTT
This sequence comes from Zootoca vivipara, assembly GCF_963506605.1. Lineage (NCBI taxonomy): Eukaryota > Metazoa > Chordata > Lepidosauria > Squamata > Lacertidae > Zootoca > Zootoca vivipara. The sequence continues at coordinate 9,389,109 of NC_083276.1, forward strand.
CTTCCCAGGACTCGCCTGATATTGTCCAAACAATAAAGTCTCTAACCACATCAGTTATTAAGGAAATGATTATTTATTTTCTCCTTCCAATACAGCAGAAATGTTGTCAAATTATAAACAGTTAACTTATTAAACCTCACAATAATTTCATAATTGTCTATGTAGTTCTAATAGTATAACCAAATCAGTAATTTTTGATATAACTGTAAAAACTAGTCTGAAAATCTATTATTCCAAAATGAAACCTTCACCTGGTTGTATTATACCAGCAAGAATAAGTCTTTCTGTAGGAAAAATAAATAAATCAAGTCTTACTGACTAGTGATTTAAATCGTGATTTAAATCAATTTGATTTCAATTAAATCCACCTTGGAAAATACTTCAGAAGATGTGATGATATAAATAATTGCACTGCATGAGCTGGGTAATATGGAAAAGCAGAAACACAAGAGAAACAGGTGGGAAGAGGAGGAGGAGAGGAGCCCAATGAGCAGCAAAGGCAGGTGGAAAAAGACATGGCTCTGGCTCTTTCCCTCTCAACCTGCTGCAGCCACTGAAACCTTCAGTTCACTCAGGGAGCTGGTAAGGCTGCCTCAGCTCTGGCCGAATGCCATAGCAAACAGAGTGCTCCAGAACACCCTCTATAATCCTTGATTATGGGCAGGGTTTAATTCATACTAGAGCTCACTCCTGACATCTGTTTTCAATGTCAATGACCCATCCCTGGAACACATAAAAAGAATAAAATATATTTTCTGCATTAAAACACTACCTATGCCCTGGTCACATTGTAGCTGCTGGAATGCCCCCGTTTTTACCCTCACTCCATTGCTCCTTTTTCCCATCAGTTCAGCCTTGACATTTTCATTTACTCCTACTAACATGTGTGTTCCAAACTGGATTTTCTGCTTCCTACGCTTTACCTGGCTCTTTAAAAAATCCTCATTAAGGAAAAAATTATCATGCCCTCCTAAGCTTCCAAAACAGTCTAGTCTTTCAGGTGTCTGCAAAGCCTGTGAATGTATCTTATTCTTCCATCTTCCCTCCTAATTGCAAATTCTGCTTTCCTCCCTTCCTGATCTCCAACTCAATTCTCTCATTAAAAAAAAACAGCATGGTTGTATTGCCAAATGGGCAGCATTTTCTTACAAAAATAAAAGATTAATAGCTTTGACATACATTACTTCTTGGAAAAACATTTTTATAAAATCATATAAGCCTAAAACTAACACTTCAGCAAACAGTGTTAACAAATAGGAATATCCATCACAACCTAGGCTTTCCCATGATTCCTCAATGAGTACAACCAGACATGTGAAACAGTCCTTAGACACAAACCTGAATAGAAGGATGATTTGGGAGAAGTTGATCCTGCTGCATTTTTTAAAAAATCATTTTCAAGTTTTTAATCTACTGTAATTCCAACATACCTCTTATCTGTGTTCAGAGCCACTCTTATACATGATGTTCCTAAAGACATTTCTGGCCATACCTCCAACTCATCAAAGGCACCTGATGTCTTCCAACATTCCATGCCTAAAGAACAAGCAGGATTCCCACAAACAGCAGATTCTGCCAGCTGACTATTATGAAAGATTCCTCAACAGAAGTTGTAACAGGGTTAGAGATTTATTCATCTTTTTCAAGTTTGTCCACAACAACCTTCCCCAACCTAGAGCCCTTGAGTTGTTTTGGACTGCAATTCAGCCTGAGCCACCATAGTCAGTGGTCAGGGATGATGGGAGTTGTAGTCCAAAACACTATATCACAGAAGGCTGTTCTACAAGGTTTGGATACCCTGACTGCAGAAGGCTCCCCATTCCCTTTGGCAATTAATGGCAACATACACAAGAAATGTGAAGAATACATTTATAGGTCTGCTATTCACATCATAATTGCAAAGAATGGTCTGTTGTTACTTAAAAGTACAGTGGTACCTCTGGTTGCGAACAGGATCCGTTCTGGAGGCCTGGTCGCCTCCAGAGCAGTACGGAACCTGAAGCGCCAAATCTGCGCATGCTCGCCGTGCAATTTGGCACTTCTGTGCATGCACGTGACATCATTCGGCACATCTGCACATGCGCGAATCGCCGAACCTGGAAGTAACCCGTACCGGCACTTTCAGGTTCAGCAAGTTCGTAACCCATTATCTACGCAACCTGCAGCAAACGTAACTAGAGGTATAACTGTAGTATTCTGCATAAAGGAGGAAAGATAGGCAAGCCCCCTTCCTGAAAATGCATGAACCAATTATTTCAAACATGTCAACACATAACCCTTTTCTATAACACTTTTCACTCACAACAATTTCATAAGCTGAAAGACTTAAATACACTTAAATCTAAAGAGCTGTACATTTTTCATAATAAGCAACATTTGCTTCATCGGTTAATAAGTCAACAAAGGGAGTATAATGCACATTTCTCCAACATATATACTTCCTGACTAATTTGAAAATATTAACCTTGTGTAAGTGTTTTAGGCATGATTCAAAGGTTAAAAAACATGTCACACTCTAGTGGCTGCATTTAATCACTACAACTGAAGATGATTTAAAAACCTTGAAAGGGGCAAAGGTTATGAAATTAAGAAAGAAAAGTGGTAAGAGGTAGAAAGAGAGGAAAATAAAAAGGGATTACAAGTAATGCCATAATCCTAAATAATAATTACCATTTGAACAAGATAGCACAAGCTGAAATGTAGGAATGCCCAATTGCTGTCTCTAAAATAAAAAAAATTCCTTCAGTAGCACCTTTAAGACCAACTAAGTTTTTATTTTGGTATGAGCTTTCGTGTGCATGCACACTTCTTCAGATACAGTGAAATGGAAGTTTCCAGGCACTTATGTAGAGAAGGGGTGGGGAGGGGTGGGGATGGGGAGGGGGCATCACTCAGAAGGGTGGTGGAAATGGGTGATTGACTGACTGATAGCTGTTGATGACTGCAAACGACTGCAAATGGTTTTGCATGAAAAAGCAAGGGTTGAGATGGCTGAAGATCGCTTATCATGTATAATGAGATAAGAATCCGATATCTCTGTTCAAACCAGGTCCCTCCATGGTTTTGAGCTTGGTGATAAGTTGCAATTCAGCAACTTCTCTTTCCAGTCTATTTCTGAAATTCTTTTGTAGTAAGACAGCTACTTTGAGATCTTGTATAGAATGTCCTGGGAGATTGAAGTGTTCTCCTACTGGTTTTTCTGTCTTCTGGTTCCTGATGTCAGATTTATGTCCATTTATCCTTTGGCGTAGGGTTTGGCCTGTTTGTCCAATATAGAGAGCTGAAGGGCACTGTTGGCATTTGATGGCATACACAATGTTAGAGGATGAGCAATTAAATAGTCCTGAGATGGTATGTTGGATGTTGTTGGGGCCAGTAATGGTGTTGTCTGGGTGTATGTGGCAGCAAAGTTGGCATCTGGGTTTATTGCAGGCTCTGGTACCAGTGTCCATGTTAAGTCTGGTGGTTGTATTATTGTGGGTGAGGAGTTGTTTAAGATTGGGTGGCTGTCTGTAGGCAATGAAAGGTCTTCCTCCCAGAGCTTGAGAAAGGGAGCTGTCATTGTCCAGGAGAGGCTGTAGATCTCTGATGATGCGTTGTACTGTTTTAGCTTGGGAGCTGTATGTGATGACTTTACTTCGATCCAGACCAACACGGCTACCTACCTGCTGTCTCTAAATTAGCCATCAAACATGATTAATAGATTTCTCTTGAAAGACACTGTATTGTGGTTCTACTGTTGTCCTATACAACTCAGCCCACATCAGGTTATGGATACACAAATCAGCTACTATTCTTATCCCAATATTTAAAGATCACATTCTTGATAATTTGATTCAGTTCCTGCCTTCTGCTTCATATGCAACTGGGAACTGCTACAATCCACCTCCCCCAAAATAATCAAGAGTAGCTGCAGAAGGTTGAGCACCCACCTTGCATCCCTCTGGTCAGGGATGTGTCATGCTCCTTCTGGGGTAGTCTGTCCACCTTTGGTCCCTACCCTGCACTCAGGCTCCTAGAAGCTGTCAGCATGTGACAGAGGCCACACTCTAGGGGGTAATGACTTTGACTGGCCAGCTAAACCAGGTGAGGGTAGCCAATGGCTCTTGAATCCTTGATGAGTTAGGAACTTCCCCTGCATGTGAAGACAGGCTCCGGCGGATTGAGTGGATGAGAGCAATAGTGGGTCAAATGGTCGATAAGGCAGTTTCTGCACATGCTGTAGAGAGAAGTGAGGGGCAGATCTGAAACTTCAACTGCCTTGCAGGCTATCTTCGGGAGAAGGACTAGGGAGTAAACCCTACACAAATCCAGAGTGGAGTCCCTAAGGTAGTTGGATGGCGCCTTGCACACCTCCTTCCAGCAGCTCTTGCAGTCAAGCTGGTGCCAAACGTACTGCTCTGCTTTCCTTTGGACCACATCAGTGAAGCCAAGAGTGGAGTCTTGTACTCTACGCAGCCAAGGACCTCAATACACACTGGTCAGGCTTGTGCCCGGGGAAGTCACTTCAGTGCTGCTAACACTCCGGAGGTGCATCTCATTGTCTCTCAAGAAGACATAGATAAATGCCAACAAGTCCCCCACAAACTGTACTCTAATTACCCATATGTATGAGCCCAATTCAGGCATCACATTTCCTACTCTCCACTTACTTCCATAGTATACTACAACCATATTCTGCAAACTCACAAACCACAATGTGAAATCATGCATTGGCAATCCTGGTTAGCAATTACTACAGTTACCCAACTGAGGCGTCAGAGAAAACCATGAACCAACTATGGTATTATAGGAATTTAAATCTTCAAAACATATATGATCTTAGAAACAGCAAGGTCTGAAAGGATCATTTGTGATGCTTTTTTATTTGGCTTGCAGCTTTCAAAGGGTATGCCATCATCACATTTTAAAGCTTATCTTTGCAAGCATGACAGCTTTTAAATGAAAGCTGGGATTCCCAGCCACACAGAATGCATCAGAAAACTAGCCAGAGAAGCAGTAAAACTGTTGGATGACAAGGTTTAAAAAGGAATGCTGAAAGAAAAGGAAACCGTAGAGAAACTAAATTAATGCTTTTGCACAAGTCACTGCAGAAAATGTTAGAGACATACACATTCCTGAATCGTTTTCAGGGAGTACATTTGAAGAACTATGTTAAATGGAGGTGTGAGGATGCCATTTTAGAAATGATTGACAAATTAAAAAGTAGTAAGTCTTTTAGTCCAGGTGGCATTCACCCAAGAGTTCTTAAACTCAAAAATGACATTGGTTTACATATTTCAGTTAAAAGGCTGGCAGAGTCCTTATCAGAAGTGAATGGAAGGCAGCCAACACAACACTGATTTGTTTTTTTTTAAAAAAAATCAGATGAATCTAGGAAACCACAGGCCCTGTGAGCCTAGTGATGTTCCAGTTAAATTGCTGGGAAGCATTATTAAGACTAAAGAAAGGATCAGCATGGCTTCTGAAAAGGGAAGTTTTGCCTCACCAACCTTTTAGAATTTGTTGAGTGTGCCAACAAACTTTTAGATGTGGTGAGTGGTAGACGTTGTATATTTGAGTTTTCAAATGGTTTTTGACAAAATCCCTCCCCAAAGGCACATAAGAAACGTTGCACAGACATAGCTTGAAGATATTGCCGGTTCGGTTCCAGACCACTGCAATAAAGTGAATATCGCAATACAGCGAGGCACACCTTGTTTGTTTCCCAGTGCATCTAAAAGTTATGTTTACACTATATTGCAGCCTATTAAACCAGTCCCACCTCCTGGGGGGAAATCCAGCTTCAGCCCTAACCAGCTCCACCTTCGTGGCCAAAAGAGGGGTGGTGGGGCTGCGGGGGCTTCCTTCCCCTGGAAGTGGCTGGGCTGCCTGCCCCTGCACCCACGTCTTTGTAAGGGGCAATACATGTGAAACACAATAAAGCAGGGCACAATAAAATGAGGTATGCCTGGAAGAAGATGGCTAGTTGTGATATGAATTGTGTGAATCAGTAAACTGGTTTAAAAACAAGAAGCAGAGAACTGCAAAAACTGGGCTGTTTCCATTGGAACCAGTGTAACTAAATATGCATAAGTGAGAATGAGTCAAGGGTGAACATTGAGGCCATCCAATCTGCAGTGGATACTTCAAACCATGTGAAAAGGCAAAAGAATGGCAGATGAGATTCAAAATATAGAACACAGGAAAAGAAATCATAACCTTCCTCCAAAGAAGGCTGAAAAGGTTAAGACTTTTTCATTTAGATAGAACCTAACTACTTAAAGGATTCATAAGAGGGGCTTATATAATTAGTTTTGGCAAAACTGAAGGGATAAATGAACTTGTAACACCAGAAAATTCACTCATCCAATGAATATAGATGTTGAAAAGACTAAGGATACCACACAGACACTTGTGGAATTCATCATCAAAAGGTAGCCAGTAACATACTTGTAAGTATCCTCCAGACTGTCCAGCCACAGATTCCCCTTTACTCCATTGGTTTCCAAATTAGAGCAGCCAATAGGCTATATTCCCAAGCATGCCGACTGCAATGTGAACTTTAATGAAATATAATATTTAGCCTTAGTATGGCTTCTATAATGCTATAATGCTGTTTTCTCCTTGCAGATTAAACCCACCTGGCATTTAGTAATATCTAGGGCAGATAAAAGTCACATAGAAGCCATGTTGTTGTTTAGTCGTTTAGTCGTGTCCGACTCTTCATGACCCCATGGACCATAGCAGGCCAAGACAGGAGTGCCTGCCGTGCTATGGTCCATGGGGTCACGAAGAGTCGGACACGACTAAACGACTAAAAAACAACAACATGGCTTCTATGTGACTTTTATCTGCCCTAGATATTACTAAATGCCAGTTGGGTTTAATCTGCAAGGAGAAAACAGCATTATAGCACAATTGAAAGTTGAGTAATCCCTGGTAGTTATTCTCCTATTTTTACCTTTATTCCCACCTATTTTAAGCAACCATTTTAACAGCTCTTGTCTATGTGATGTTTTGCCTTAATTCCACTATGTTTTCTCTTTTTTGCGCTGTTGAGATTGTTATTATGTCATTGTTATTAGACCTTCTGTACCCTTGTCATATTCTATAAATCACTCTTTTTATACTGTAAACTGCCCTGTGATCTTTGGATGAGGGGTGGTATATAAATTTAATTAATAAATAACAGTAATAAAATAGTGCATTCAATATGCACTCAATAATGCAAAAAATGGCCCATAAATCTGGGACATTAATGAGATAATAATGTGGGCCATCAAGCCCAGAATACTTGAGGGAAAGTATTCCCCTTTATCCCCATCCTGCCTACCTCTAAGATCACCAGGTGGAGCCCAAATGTATACTTCCCTCTGCTCAAATTTTAAAAAATCTGCAGGGGTGCAGAACACATTGTCTTCTATTGCTGTGAAACTGCCCTTAATAGATGCATTATTGATATGGTACGATATGGTATTCTATTGTGTGGTTTGTTTCAGCTTCACCGCTACCCCTGAGCAGGATGGCAACTACCCGTAACATCCGGGCAGAATGACAGAGTTGGAAGAGACCTTGTTATCTGGACCCAATCTGGCTTCAGGCCAGAGTTTGTCACTGAAAGAGCATTGATGGGTGACCTTTGAAAGGAGAGAAATGGGGGAGTGTGGTGCTCCTTGATTACTTGGTGGCTTTGGGTACCATTGATCATGGCATCTTGCTGGACTGGCTCTGCAGGTTGGGAGCAAGAAGCATAGTGTCAAGGTGGTTCTGCTCATACCAGCAGGGTCAGTTGCAGAAAGCTCACTGTAGGATTTCAGCATAAGCGTTGTGTTATTTTGCAAGGTTCCATCCCCCAAGTCCAATGCTTTTATGAAACGACTCAGGAAGGTCATCCAAGGGTTTGGAGTGTGGTGCTATCCCTGTCATCAGTCTACTGAGAATGAGGCAGCTACTGAACCATAGTCTGGATTCAGTACCAAAATGGGTGAAACTGAATTGTGTTGTTCCTCCTATACCGGACAGGGTGCACCCACCATGATAGAGCTAGAGGTTCCTGGATGGAAATAGATTTGTTACAGTGCTTCATAATCTGGCAATTTCAACTTGAATTACTGTGATAATTCTGAAGAAGTGTGCAAGCACACGAAAGCTCATACCTATGACAAACTTAGTTGGTCTCTAAGGTGCAGCTGGAAGGATTTTTTTTATTTTTTTTCCGACTACGTCAGACCAACACGGCTACCTACCTATGATAGTGTTGTTGAACATGAAGTTGCCCTTGAAAATAATTTGGAACACTTGCAGTGAGAATTTGGCTACAATAATTGTCTGGTGTGGATATATGAAGCACTGTCACCCTGGGCTCCAAAGGGAGGAAAGAAGGGATAGAAACTTAATAAAGGAATTATTAGTCCTATACTTCAAGAATGATGCTGGTTGTCTGTATCCATCTGGGCCCAGTTCAAGTTCTGGGGGCTCATGCTTAATCTTTCAAGGAGCAATAGAAGATGCACCAAGAGAGTTATGGAAAAGCCTCACTATGCAAGCAGAGTTCTGTTTGCACTTCTCTGGTTCCAACCAAGCAGGTAGAAAAGATATGCAGCTGCAATCCTATACACACTTAACTGGGAATACGTCCCACTGAACTCGGTAGGACTTACAAAAGTAAGTGGACATCCACAGAACCTATGTAAAAAAAAAAACTAATGTAAAGTATATTTAAAAAATAATTTAGTAGAATTTGTTCATGAATTTTAGCATTAGTATACAGATATTTCACAATAGACAAATTCAGAAATGCATAAAAGATAGCTACAAGAATATGAACTATTTCTCCACAAGATAAGAGAACATCCTGAAGCACTGTATTATTTGTTGGAATACAGTGTTCAAATACTGTAGGGATGAATCCCCCAGTTCAATAAACTACCTCTGACATTAACTTTTCAGTCTACATAATAATTCCTGTTCCTGACACAATTATTAGTCCTTTAATTACCCAGAGTTCCACCTAAATCAATGATGTTCTGGCAGGAGGTCAAAAGCGCCACCTGTGCCGATCCATATTCAGACTAGCATGATAGCATTAAGAGGCAAATTACTACCACCCCCCCCCCGAGTAGTTGTACAACTTACCTAGTGAGTAAATCACAGCCCCAACTTCAAGAACTGTTTGAGTGCCATGCTCAACTGCTCCCTGCAGGTTCCCCCTTAACAAACGATCTACCTATACAACATTCTGCTTTGGAAAGTTTCCTGTGCCTTAATCTGTGGTTCTCAAACTTTGGCACACAGACTCTCCTTCCAGACCTGCAGACCAACAATACATTCCCATCACGACCCTCTCGCCATCACCTTTTATCATATATATATATATATAGAGAGAGAGAGAGAGAGAGAGAGAGAGTCCTGCCCCCCACAAGGTCTGAGGGACCCCTGCTGAAAAAGTTTGCTGACCCTTGATCTAAACAAAATTTTGAAAAAATCCTTCTAGTAGCACTTAAGAGACCAACTAAGTTTGTCATTGGTATGAGCTTTCGTGTGTATGCACACTTCTTCAGATACACTTGATCTAAAGTGATGAAACGAACATTAATTACTTCCACCATGCCCTTTTAATTGAGTTATGTCTTCAGCCTTTCAATGACCCTGGGAGAATTATTACTGACAGTTTTAACTCTGGAATTTTGCTCTGGAATTAGCCTACGCATATCACCATATACTGTATACTAATGCAACATCACCATATATACAAATATAATTGCCACCTGTGATGCAGACATCCAACTAGCATCTAATGCCACTGGTCCCATGCAGCAGAACACCCTTCCAGCACAGAATCAACAGGCATTTCACTTTCATGCATCTCTGGACCTTTTTATAATGGCAGGCCTGTGTAGCTGCTTAATTCTTAATTATCTGTATTGTTTTTAATGGTGTTTATGTTTTAATGCTGTACACTGTCCCGATATTTTATGATATGGCATTACAGAAATACTTTTATAAATAAATAATGGTAAAATCAATTGGAGAATTGAGTGCTGAGGTTTATGTAGCCAAAAGAGGCCACATCGCTGCAAAAGAGCCAGATATCAGCAAGCTTGGGGAACTCAATTGTTTTCATAAGTAATTAAAAACTGGGGGGGGCTAAAAAGGGGAGGGGCAAAAAGACCAGTTGAGATGGTTAGCAGAAAACCTGAGGAAATTGAATGGTGCAGCCTAAAAGGCATAGCTAGAACCCTGAAAAGGAGCACACCACACAGAACCAACCATTTCATTGCAGGTCTCACTTATAATTAATTATGAACACGCACATGACAGGTAACTCCAGGTGTTGCTGGTCCTCAACTATCATAATCCCTAAGCTATCACCCATCATGCTGGCAGGGCTGATGGAAACTGAATCTGACAACATATGCAGTGTCACTGCTTAGCTAGCCCTGCATGATGGTTTGTTTTAAACTATGGTTTGAAGTGAACAAAGAGCATGCTGATACAGGCTGCTCAAGAGTTCTTTTATATATTTGTTTTTTTAAAATAATTTTTATTAAAGATCTGTTACCCAAAACCCAAGCTCATGGTTTGTTTCCTCCATAGCTTGTTTTAAACTATGGTTTAATGTCATGTTTCATATAACCTTCCACTGCCTCTATCAGGTAACTTCTATAGCGCTTAATACTTGTTCACTATGGCAACAAACATGATTAATGCATCTCACAGTAATATTATCACAGCTAATTTTATGATGAAAGCAGCCTTCTCACAGCAAAAGGCAAGCTTTCAGAAACTGACAAAAACCATTATTAAAAGCTGAATTCAGATATGTTTGGGGGGGGGTATGTATGTGTGCTTGTGTATATGTGGGCGGTATTTACCATGGCCATATATTTGTATGCAGTCAATAATGCCCTTATGAGTGTGGCAGCCTACCTTTCTATATAGATCTTGGGGGGGGGGGGGTTTAAATAAAAAGGCTGTCACTAACACAAGGGAATTATTTGCTTAGAATAGATCATGGTAAATAACTGTTAGCAATTTGACTGTCTCAACCCTACACCCTAGACCAATTCTAAAGCAGCTTCAGAAGAAGAACAAACAGCAGTTTGGGCAAGACCTATAATATTTATAAATCTTTATAGTAATTCATACCTCTCTCTAATGTCAATAATACAAGAAATGAAGCAAGACTATAGCCAGAAGCTATGAACAAGAGTAATATAAATTGGATAAAACATTTGAAGGAGTAAGACCACTGAAGTGTATTTTTACAAATTCGCAGCTACAGAAATGACTGGCCATGATGAGCACCTAGGTTTAAGTTTGCTAAAATACAAATCAAAGTAGTTAACAAGGTATTAAATCCAAGATTCTTGAAACCTTGGAAATAAATGAATAAGGGCCTTTGCAGACATGGTTTAGACAGATGCACTCTAATAAACCATCATTAAACCACCGTTTCTCATTTCAGATGTAACGGGGAACTGTAATTAAGATAACTGGGATCAGTGAGCTGTAAAGCTGGCCCACAAAGGGAAGTGGCATGGGAGAAGACATATGGGCAACACTCTCATTCGCAGTTTGCTGAAGTATGCAATGCTGTGTCCAAATCAGGCCAATATGAAATCTGAGAACAATAAATTTCCAGACGTCTTTCTTACTTTATGCCTCCAGGAATATGGGTTCACACATCACATCTCACAGAAGGGAAGCAAACGGCCAAAACGCAAAATAAAAAAATTCCTTCAGTAGCACCTTAAAGACCAACTAAGTTTTTATTTTGGTATGAGCTTTCGTGTGCATGCACACTTCTTTGGTATCTGAAGAAGTGTGCATGCACACGAAAGCTCATACCAAAATAAAAACTTAGTTGGTCTTTAAGGTGCTACTGAAGGAATTTTTTTATTTTACTTCGATCCAGACCAACACGGCTACCTACCTGGCCAAAACGCAGAAATCTTTTTTTAAAATTCATGTAGTAAAGTGGCTACACAAACTGAACTACAAATCAGAAATCCCCACTTCAAATCTTCCCATTCATGAGGTAATCTTAAACCCACCCCATCCACAGCACCTCCCACAACTGCATCTAAAACCTGTCTGATTCTATTTTCATTTTACTTAACAAAACGTTTCGTTCCAGAACTGAGTTCCGGTGAGTTCCAGCTGAAAAAAAGCCCTGAATTGACCTATATTTAGCCCATCAGGAGTTTCCATACAAAAAAATTAAAAGACCAAATTGAAGAAATCTGAAAAAACCTCCGGGTAATGTTTTGCTAGCACCTAGGCACTTTGTTAAACTAACTTTAAAATTCTTAAGAGGGACAGAACGATGACTAAGTCCCCATTCATATCTTACAACAGCCATTAATTTGCTAGGTTGCCTTAAACTAAGCAAATCGCAATTCTCTTAGCCTAGGTCCCCCATAGCAATATGGGGATACAAATACAGACCTACATTATCTCAGTAACCCTTACAGCAGCCCTGTTAAGTATGTGACATGCTCTGAACACTTAAGAAATACAATATATAAACACAATTATTAAATATTTATTCACCCTTGTGCAATGCAGTGCCGGTATCGAGAAATCTGAAACATTTTCTCAGTCCCGTATGAGTTCCTCCATTACAGGCATGTGAAAAATTATACAGCACATGAAACTCAGTATTCCTATTATATGACCAAAGAACAATATTCTAAATTGAACAAAGGCCAACTGTAGACAATGTGCTCTTCATATACACTGCAAGCTTGAAGGCTGATGTGACCACTTTCTGCGTATTTTCCAATTATTTTATCAACCAGTTAATCTTGTGTGGATTTATTTATTTTAAAAAGTATTCTCAGAAACATATACATACACAAATATTTAATAAAAAAATTCCTTCAGGAAGACCTTAAACACCAACTAAGTTTTTATTTTGGTATGAGCTTTCGTTGGTCTTTAAGGTGCTACTGAAGGAATTTTTTAAATTTTGTTTCGACTCAGACCAACACGGCTACCTACCTGTAACAAATATTTAAGTTTACCATTTCAGACTACAAGATTCTTCCAATAAAAATAATAACCTTTAAGAGCTGCATTGTTTTGTACTAAATATGAGAAATTGAATGATGTCCACCTGCTTCCACAACAGGACTTCTAGCTCTCATCTCCCTGCTGCAGCCCCTCATATATGCTCAAAAATTGCTTCAGAGTAGGGCTGGGCGACGTTAGGTTTTCAACACCGTGATGCATCACCAGCAAAACATCACAGTTTGGCAATAAACCGCAATGTTGAAACAAGCTGCATTGGCCCCAGCTGGACTGGGAGAAACTGCCTCAGCTCTCAGTCTGGACTGAGGCGTCTGGAGGGCTGAAAGCGAGATTGGGGCTGCTCAGCTGGGGAGCATGAAGCCACCGCATCCCAGCTGAATGATCCACGACCCTGCTCCTGCTTGCACGCAAGTAGTAAGAGTGAGGTGGGTCAGTTTTCTCCTTCCTTCTCAGCTGAGAGAGCCCTATCCTGCTCCTCCTTGCATGGGAGCAGGAGCTGGATCGGGGTTGCTCAGCTGGGGAAGTGCAGGCTCCTTCACACTTTTCCATTGAGGGGTGTGTGGCTCCGCTCCCCTCAAGGGAAAGGTTTAAAGGAGCCCCTTCCTCAGCATCAGAGCCCCTACACCACCTGAAAGCAGTCAGGAGGAACAGGGACTGGGGTCGGGGAAGGTGGAGGCAGCCCAGCACCGGCTTCTGAGAGCCCCTGTACCGCCTCTGATGTCTTTAAAGATTTGAGAAGCTAGTCAATTGACCATGGTCAAATTTTCCACAATGTCAATAATGCTTTATGTAGATAGGCAGCCAACTTTTTAAATTGTATCATGGTGCCTTGCAATAATTAATGCTGTGCATTTCTTGTTGCCCAGCCCTACGTAGTACACATGAACTCCACAGTTGTGAGAAGGAACCTCCTGGCCAGTACTATATCCACATTTTAAAACCATTGCCTTTACATACATGCTACCCCTGAAGTTCCAAGCAAAATCTGAAAGTAATTATTTGATCTCTTATACATCACTGACATAAATCTGTATCTGCACAATGAGAGATCATAGATCTGTCAGTCATATCATCCTTTGCAAGCAGAAGGACCCAGTTCAATTTCTGTCAACTTCAGCAAGCTTCCCCTATTCATAATAACTGAACATTCTGGGTTTTTGTAATTAGAACTACTATCTTCCTTTGAACTGTAGTTCAACTGGCCTAAAACTTTAACACATTTAACCACCATTTGATCTGTGAATTGCCAAAGTTTTTATAATCACCTAGCAGCCAAGTAAACCTCCCTGTTCCTTCCTTCTCAGCTGAGAGAGCCCTATCCTGCTCCTCCTTGCATGGGAGCAGGAGCTGGATCGGGGTTGCTCAGCTGGGGAAGTGCAGGCTCCTTTCATACACTTTCAATGTTGTCACATACCATGCAAAATGCAACTGAAGTTGCAGACCCATGGGCTTTGAAAAGATTCTATTAATATTGAAATGCAACACTGATTTGTTTACCAAAATGCCACACAGGCCAACAAAAATATTTGGAAAGTCAGGTAATTCAACACACTGAAGAACATTTTTGTTTTGGTAGAACAGTGGTGGCTGATGATGGACTCAGACCATTAGGAAATTTTGGAATTGCAAACTCAAGTTTTTAAATTGTATCATGGTGTATCAAGATTCTTGATGAGAATTTTTAGAAAGAAGCATCAGACTGGATGGAATCTGGAGTCATAGCTAAGTACTTATTGTATCAGGTGCCAAGGGGCTTTAAATCAGGAGCCCTGCAGGAACAGGAACCAATTCCTCCGGCCATTGTGCCACTACAGTATAGCTGCTTGTCACTCAAGGAAACTCATTATTTCAGATCAGGCTGACAGACACTGCTGAGCTTGAGAGTGATACAGGAGAACCAATCCCACTCCAAATCCTGCTCTCCATTTTTTTATTCTTAATTTGCATTATAATTATATAGCTCTAAAGCCTACCCTGCACAAACTTAGTCTGGGCAACTCATTTCTGAGAATGAACATGATCAACATTCTACGTTCCTGCTCTTGGCCCCCCAAAACTATTTCCCATCTGATACCTGGCCTATTTAGGCAAGCCATATCCTCCCTTGCCCATATGAACCGTTGCCTTAACTTTCGAGTTATTGGTATCTGACATTTTTAAGAAATCAAGTGTCATGTGTCTTAACACAGTAGTTCTTCACAAGGTGAATCAATGAATGACCACAATGGAGAAGATGAGTACTCAAGTACATACTCAAAAAACATACAAGGTGTATTTAACTTGTAAAGTGCTTCCCAACTTCTCTCATTGTTAATCTACTTTCAGAGGAAGAGGGAAGCCCGCTTGGTTTTATTAGGCCTTGGGCAAGCTAAATGGCATTAGCCAAGATTACATGTTCTGCAACCTCCTCTACCCTATGTGAGGTTTGTTTAAATGTAGCTAAGTATAGCATGACCAAGCTTCCAGTCCCTCTTAATGCAGCCTGGCCTGAAGGTTCACAACAAAGTTTGCCTGGACAAGGCCTCACCTCAGTCACATGGAATATGCTCATCTGTCCTTCATAAAGCCTGCTCTGGCACATGCTTGACAAATTCCACTTGCTATTCAAATAAAACATGGATTTTATTTTATTTTATTACATTTATAGCCAGCCTTTCTTCCATCATTGCACCCAAGGCAGCAGAAACCCATGTAAACAGATTTTTAAGTGCCTTCAAACAATATATAGGAGATAATCTTTGTTAAATTACTGAATATTCCATACCTTGCTGATTGCAAGTTGACTAAGTGCAAGGAACAGAAAATATAAGCAGCCGCATAACAAAACAAGGCTGGCAGCTCCAAAATTAAACATTTCATACTACAAGTTACTAGAATTATCTGTTAGTAAACACAACATCTATTGTCCATGTTTGCACACTTTTGGTAGGCTGAAAAGATCCAACAATAAAAATGAGTCAGGTAGAGAATATATACAAAAGCTTTCCTGATTTTTCAATGGTCCAGATTCCTAATGAAACTGCAGAAATTGTCAAAGCTTAAATGCTGCAGAAAATAATCAGGCTGTGTGATCAACCACTAAACTCCCAGCACATGCACTGTCTGCTAATATTGCAACTACATTACGATAAACAGAACTGGCAATCAGTTATTCAACCTAAGCATCAATAGAATTTACACATATATTACACACCTATAGAGCAGTTAATTAGTTCACTATAATCCAGTGTGAGGGACACGGGTGGCGCTGTGGGTTAAACCACAGAGCCTAGGGCTTGCCGATCAGAAGATCGGCGGTTTGAATCCCCACGACGGGGTGAGCTCCCATTGTTCGGTCCCAGCTACTGCCAACCTAGCAGTTCGAAAGCACGTCAAAGTGCAAGTAGATAAATAGGTACCGCTACAGCAGGAAGGTAAATGGTGTTTCCGTGTGCTGCTCTGGTTCGCCAGAAGCGGCTTTGTCATGCTGGCCACGTGACCTGGAAGCTGTATGCTGGCTTCCTCAGCCAACAACACAAGATGAGCGCCGCAACCCCAGAGTCGGTCATGACCATAGCTGCCAAGTTATCCCTTTTTTACAGGGATTTTCCCTTATGCTGAATAGGCTTCCTCGCGAGAAAAGTGAAAACTTGGCAGCTATGGTCATGACTGGACCTAATGGTCAAGGGTCCCTTTACTCCGGTGTGAACTTTCTTTCTGAGAACAGCAACTATTATCAGACTCTTCCACAACTGATTTATAATTAAAACATTGTTTTCCAACTGATAAACATTGGTAGAGCCTTACCTTTTAGCAGAGGCAGTGGAGTTAACTCTATAGGCTTGCCCTGAGACCGAAACTGGGAGGAACTTTGCGACCTCTTCTGCCTGGCTTTTCTGACGGACTTCCGAGAAAATCCGTCTACTTTATCCACTGATGGAGGAGTGGTTGGTGCTGAGGACATATCCCTACTGAAAGGAACAAAGATATTTAAGAATTTTTCCAAAAAATATTACACACACACACTTCACTGCCCTTAAAGATCATACTACCAAGAAATCTGTCTCTCACTGCAGAGTTTAGTTTAGGAAACTGACTTAGAGGGCAATTGAATTTGTTCATTGGTCCTGATCCAGTCCTAGTATGACAAAATATATGCAATGAGAATCCCTCAATAAGGGACCAGTGCAATGCACATACATATATGCAGCTGTACCAGTCTCTATTTCTCATTCTTTCTCCAATTCACTTTTTTTTTGAGGATATTTTTAAGTTCTCCTTCATGCATCATAGCAATTATGCAAGCAACAGAGGTAAAGCAAATTCATAACATCTTTAAATGGGTGGCATGAACTCTCCTATTAAGAATTGTTTCTGGAAATAAATAATGAGCCTTTCAGTCCTTATTGCATAAATACAATATTCCAGATACCCCTAAATTAATCTGACAATATTTTATACTTAAATGTACATGTAATGAAAGTTGTGTAATGGCAATGTGAGTCTGACACTGAGTTCAGTTAGTCAAAGAGGTACCATGTCCATTACCTATGGTGCTAACTTGGAATTCCCATTTTCTTTTGCTTCCCATTTCTTGAGTCACTGAAATTGGGGGAAGTGCTGGGAGTCCTGTAGTCCAATCCCTTGCCCTAAGCCAGGAAACCCTAAAACTAATGAACCCCTGTGAACCCACAACCTCACTAAGTAGATCAATTTTAAAAATTTACATCACTTTCTCCTTACATGTAAGGAAACACAAGATATTGCCATTATGGATTATTTAAACATGTCATATTATACTCCTTTAAAATAATAAAGTTTTTTACTTATAATTTACTATTTTAAAATAGCAGCAAACATAATAGCAAGAAATCAACACAGGACACACTACTCAAGTCAATGGGACTATGCTAGACCTTTGCAGGACAAAGGGCATTACTGCACTTATAAAATATATTGATTTAAATGTTTATTGCTCTGTGTCAGTCCAAAAGCTGAACTTTCATATATGAGCGTTCCATGTTGATTTTTAAGATGACCACTGCCTTGTAAAATGGGCGGGGGGATCAGAATTGTGCACACAAAAACTACTCTCAACCTCTACAAGGAATCACGAGTCCTTGTCACACAGCAGTGAGAGCAGCTTTATCTACAACAATCCATACTTTAGCAACTTATCGTTCTTATGGCCGTTGCGGCATTGTTATCCTGAATAGCACAGCTTGTGTGTGAAAGATTAATGATACTGTGTTGTTATTATGATGGTTATCAATTTAAGCATTAAAAATTAAAATAGTAAATATACCATGAAGATATGAGGCCTCTACTAAAGGACGCCACAGTTATCCAAACTGAAGATGTATAAAACTAGCCTGCTGGCCATATTTAAGAGAGAGAAGCTCCACACAAACAACAAGGATGTTATTGGTCATCCGGTGGGAACCCGAAACTCAAAAAGCACCCCTGCACTCACAGCCCAATGCAAAGCATGCTTACTCAGAGGGAAACCTGGCTCTCACTCTTGAATAAGCATGCAAAGGCTGGTGCTGCACTCTGAGGTTTCCGGGCCTGCTAGGCACCGGGTTTATCCTCGCATTGTCAACAACCCTTTAGGAACGTCTCCCATCTCTCCTGAAATATTTCCGCGGTGTCTCAAAATGGAACGGCTAACCGTATTAATGGACAAGCCCTCAAGCAGATCCTTTCGACGGCGGGATCATTGTGTCAGCAAGAAGCTTTGGCGGCCCTTCTCAGCTGTATATTTAGCAACGCCCCCCCCCTTCCCTCTCTCCCGCTTCGTTAAGGGTCCAATTCTAACCCGACGAGCCCCGGCGACAGTCGGCAGGCAACGCGGGGCGCGGAAGAGGACAAGAGGGGCCCTTCCCGCTTTCGGATCTCCCTCCCAGCGGCAGGCGGCTGCTTCCTTGGACATAATTATGCAGAAATAGCGCGGCAGAGATCTTATTTATTTGTGTTTGCGCGGGGGGGGGCTGTTATTAATATCCCAGCGTGGCCTTCCCTTCCCCGCCACCCGCTTCCCCCGAGCTTTTCCTTCTCACCCCCTTGGGCTAGCGCAGGCTTAAGCCAGGGATTACCGTTATTATTTTTAAGCGAGGGGGGCGGCGGGGAGGCGGCGTTTGAGCGCCTGCAGAGCAACCGGCTGTCAGAGGCAATGCGGGGAGGAAACACCGGCGGGCAGAGAGGGACGGAAACGACCCCCTCGGTGACACAGGGTGACCGGGGGGGGGCGATCCCCTCGCGCCTTCCCTTCAACGCTCCCAACACGCGCGGCCGGGCGGTTGCTCTCTCTTTCTCTCTGGAAGTTACCTTGAACCCTCCCGGCAGAGAATCCAGAGACGAGGAGGAGAAAAAAGGAGGAGCAGCAGGAGCAAGGCCCCGATCCCCGGCGGAGGCGGAGAGGGCGAGCCGGGCCGGCGGCGCGGTTCCTGCCGCAGGAGCAGCGGCAGCCTGGTAGGCCTCGGCGGCCTCCCCCAGCGCAGGGCGGCGTTGGCGGCTTCGGGAATCAGCGGCGAGAGCAGCGGCGGCGGCGGCGGCTTCTCCTCGTCTTTCCCTCCGGTCCCATGCGCTGCCGCCCTCGGCCCGCTCCCGCCCTCCTTTCCCCCCAACGACACGGCGGCGGCCGCCCGAGAGGCCTCGTCGTCGTCCTCCTCCTCCTCCTGCGGTTGTAGCCGAGGCGGCGGCGGCTGCTTCTCTCACATTCCCGGCGAGGCGGCCTCGGGGAAGGAGGGCGAGCGCGGCCCGAGCTGCCTTCGTTCGGGGTGCGGCGAGGAGGAGGAGGGAGGAGAGGCGGCGGCGGGCGCTGCTGTTGCTGCTACGGAAGGTTTTCTCGGGCGGCCTCTCTCCCTTTCTCCCCGCCTTCTGTCGCTGCGGCTGCGGCAGCTCTCGCTCGTCCCTATTGTCAGTCAAGTCAGTCACTGAGCTCCGGCCATGGCCCTCTCCCGTCTCGCTCGCTCTCTCAAACACACACACACACTCGCTCGCGCCCTCTCCCGCTTTCTCCGGCGCGCGCACGCGCTCTCGCTCGCTCTCACAAACACACACACATACACCGTCAGTCAGTCAGCCGAGCCAGCCGTTTAGGCCCCCGAACATGCTGGGACCCTCGAGGCCCCGCCTCGCGCCCACGCCCCTCGGGAGGATGGCGATGGAGAGGGGGGAGGAGGAGCAGAGCACGGGCTCACGCACGCGCGCGCGCGCGCTAACGCCATTGACGTCCGTCGAGGCCCCGACGCCAGAACGTCCGACGCGAAGCCTCATTGGGCCGGAAGCAAGTCCTCCTCCTCCGGCCCCTCCCCCCCACCCGGCTTCGTATCGCCTCAGTGGCAGCAGCGGCAAGACGTAAAGGCCGCGGCGGGAAATGAGTGGTAGGGAGCGGAGCGAAGCGAGCGGGCGTTTTCCGTAAGGGAAGGGAGACCGGCGGGCTCGTGAGGAGAGGCGAGGCGAGGGTGGGTGGGTTGGCTGGTTGTCCCCGCCCCCCCTTCTTCCCCGGAGTCCCGCGGTCCTCTTGCCTCCCGCCACGGCTGGCGGCGGTCTCCTGAGGGACGCGGGGTGCTGAGCGCCAGCCGCCGGGCTTTCGCCGAGGGGTCAGCTTCCGCCTGGGCTCTGGAAGTTAAGGGACTTGGGCGGGTGCGGGGAAGTTAAGGATCCACGGTTTCGTTGTCCCGCCGCTTAATTTTTTTTCTGGTAAGGCTGAGGTAAGTATTCACACGTGACGCGTTTCTCGACGCGTGGAAGAAGCGGAAGCTCAATGGCCGTGGCCGATGTCGCCTTTTCGCGGATGCCGCGCGCGCTGATCCTGGAATCGCCCCTTTTATCTGCGAGGCGGATTTTTTAAATATTAATTCGCGGAGCAGCTGCCTGGCTTGTGGGGGAAGAGGAAGAGAAGTTACCCGCGCGACGTTTCCGAGAGAAAACCCACAAAGCAAACCCCGCGGAGCGGTTTGTGCCCTGGTTTGAAGTGCAATCCTATGCCTACCTGCCTGGAAGCGGAAGCCTGGGGCGGAGACGTCTGAAAGGAGTCCAGCAGCGAGGAAGCCCCTGGAGCCTGTGAGGGCTTGGCGCCTATCTGGGTGCTGCTTCCAGGCCGGGAGAGGCAGCTGGAGAATGGCAGCTTGGACATCAGAGAACGAGGAGAAGTTACATGTTCTTCTGCCCTGCCCAAATAACTGTTGGCCGTTTTGTTGCCTAAAAGAAAATCGTTTAGCAGGCGTGGGTTAGTGTTCCAGGTGCAGTGATGCGCCAGCTGTGACAGATTGCAGGATGCAGCATGGTCTTGCCTCTTTGGCCACTCAGTATACATGTCCTCGGAATTTGTCCTCACTGGGGTGGTGTCCTGAGTCGACTACATATGGGAATTCGTATGATGAAATACGCTGTACAAAAGTGTTTCCTGTGTGTAAGGAAATTAGCTGGCCAGGGAGAAGGCACTGTCCTAGCTTCAGTATAAGGTTTCCACATGGAGGGAGGGAGTGATGGTGCTGGTTTTTGTATTGAGAAGTGTTGCAACATATGAAAAACACCACCCAAAGTTCCAGACCAGCCACGCCTCTTCATTGCTTAAGAAAGCATTAAGGCTCACATCTGGGGCCCTATGAGATAATGATGGGGACAGTCAATGCAGTTTTTCTAGAAAAAGAGGTGCTGGAGCTCACCAAGAAATTCTCCTTTGTTCTCTTAGAATGGCAATGGCACCTACTTGAGAGGTTCCAGAGCTAAGTTCAGGTGAGCTATGACTGAAAAAAAAAGCCCTGGGGACAGCCATGTTTGCTTGCCCTTTATGAAGGTGGGGGTTGCAAAAGGTGTCTGAAGGAAATAGACTGGAGAAGGGCTGTAGCTCTTGTGGTAGAGCTTTTGAAATTTCATAGTTCCCAATAGGCTTGCTGATCAGAAGGTCGGCGGTTCGAATCCCTGCAACGGGGTGAGCTCTCGTTGCTCGGTCCCAGCTCCTGCCAACCTAGCAGTTCGAAAGCAGGTCAATGTGCAAGTAGATAAATAGGTACCGCTCCAGCGGGAAGGTAAACAGCGTTTCCGTGCGCTGCTCTGGTTCGCCAGAAGCAGCTTTGTCATGCTGGCCACATGACCCGGAAGCTGTCTGCGGACAAACGCCAGCTCCCTCGGCCTATAGAGCGAGATGAGCGCCGCAACCCCAGAGTCGGACACGACTGGACCTGATGGTCAGGGGGCCCTTTACCTTAGTGCAACCATGTACAGAGTGTACTTCCCTTGCCAATGAGGAATTCTTTTAAAATAAAATGATCTTACAATACAGCAGTATTTCAGACAATGCTATATTCCCATTATACAGTGGTACCTTGGTTTATGAACACAATTGGTTCCGGAAGTCTGTTCATAAACTGAAGCGAACTTTCCCATTGAAAGTAATGGAAAGTGGATTAATCCGTTCCAGACGGGTCCGCGGAGTACTCAACCTGAAGCGTACTTAACCCAAAGCATGGGTGTAATTGGTTCCGGAAGTCTGTTCATAAACTGAAGCGTTCATAAACTGAAGCGAACTTTCCCACTGAAAGTACCGTAATGGAAAGTGAATTAATCCGCGGCGTTCGTAAACCGAAAATTTGTAAACCGTGGTGTTCATAAACCGAGGTTCCACTGTAATTGCAAAGAAAGGAAAGCTGCGAACTGTTGAAAAGGAGCTCATTCTACTCGCCAGAAAAGTAGTTATACAAATGGTTATGCAGTTGGAGGACCTATTTTGAAGAGGATTGCAATAACAATTCCCCTAATCACCTTGTTGATGAGGTAGCCCATGATGTTCAAATAACAGTGACTTCAATTTCCTATCCAGCTGGGCAAGTTTGGAAATTGTAATAGTCTTTTGGCTTATGTAAGGTATTGCGGTCCCAGCAAAAGGTGCACATTCAGTGTGTTTCCATTTGCCAAATTATTTAAAGCTGACTTGAAGGGTGAGGCAATCTTCCTGTGCTTAGAGGAGTATTTTGAGAAATACGACAATCCACATGTAATATTGCAGCAGTTGCTTCCAGTAGAACACCAGCAGTGATTGGCAAGTACTGTGGATCCCCCCCCCCAGTAAATACATAACTATTTTTGAACTAATTATCATGTTAATGTTTCTTGCTTGCAGTTGCCAACTGTCCAGATCTCTTTGTCTCTGAGGAGTAAATTTACCACTTCCATCTTGGACATTCTCCACCATTTTGAGCCCCTCTAAAGCCTAGAGCACTCTTGGAGCTCCAGGTGACTAGGAATCACACCATTGCGCTGTCAGCCCCTGTACTTCTTGATCATGGAGCCTACTCTGGAACTACCACAGAGATAAAGATGGTGGGCTATATACAGCTCTGGTGTAGAACCAGTTCTCATGATTGGTAATGCTCAAGGACATGGACAAGATACTTGAATCAGTCATGGGGACCGCTTCCCCTCTGGATCTTCGCCCCCATGACTGATAAAAACTAGCAGGCAGAGGACAGCATGCTGGGCTAGGGAGGTGGTTAATGTCTCCCTGCGAGACAGGGTGGTCCCTGCCTGCTTGAAGGAGGCAGTGGTAAGACCACTCCTTAAGAAGCCTTCCCTGGATTCAGAAAATCTCAAGTAATTCCCAGCCAGTTGCCAATCTCCTCTTCTTGGTAAGGTTCTTGATTGCATCATCGCAGACCAGGTTCAGGCACTCTTGGAGGAAACGTGATTTTCTAGATCCATTTCAATTGGGGTATAGGCCTGGTTTGGGCACAGAAACTGCTTTGGTCACCCTCCTGACCTCTGTCAGGAGAGGGAAAGGAAATGCGTCCCTTGTTAATTCTCAACCTCTCAGTGGCTTTCGATGCAATAGACCATAGTACCCCGGAGCAGCTGTATGAGTTGGTAGGTGGGTGGCACTGTTTTCAGTGGTTCCAGTCCTACTTGGGTAGTCTATTCCAGAGGCTGATACTTTTAGCATATTCTTCAGCCCTGTGGAGCCTTCATTGTGGGGTTCCTCAGGGTTCAAATTTATCCCCTATGCTGTTTAACATCGACATGAAACCACCGTGTTGGGTCATGCAGTGTTTTGGAGTATGTTGTCAGCAATATGCTGATGACACACAGCTTAACTTCTTTACATGGGTGTGCAGGACCATTGCTTTGCCTTGGTAATAGACTGGATGAGAGTCAACAAATTGAAGCTCACTGAGGCACTGTTAGTGGGTAGGTTCCCTTTACCAAATGGATGGGCAGTTGCCTTCTCTTGATGGGGTTACACTCCTTCTGAAGGAGTGGATACATAGCTTGTGGGTGCTCCTGGATCCTTTGCTGTCATTTGAGGCTCAGGTGGCCTTTTGCAATGTTAAGTGAAAATAATAGTAAAAAAAATCACCCAGCTGCTTCTGCATACAAAAGTACAGTGACACTCAAAGGAAGATTGTTTACAAAGACTAGCCAATTCAGCTGTAGAACTAAAGATCATGTCTTATTTTGACGACTTACTGTATGTTGCAAATTTAATGAAGTACAAAAAAGCCTGCAAAGGAAAGGCATTACTACCAATCAAACTCAAACTGTTATACTGGGTTTCCAAAGATTGGCTTGTCTCCTTTGGCACACAGAGGCTTCCACTATTTCACAGACCTGTAGCACCTGTAAAGGGGAGCTGAGAATAGTACTTAAGACAATGACCTACTGATCTATACAACACACCTTGTAGGGGGTTGGACTAGATGACCGTCAAGGACCCTCCCAACTCTATGATTCTAATATTTTAAGGTTTGTTTTGAATACTTTGAAATTACAGAATGTAGTTTTCTGATTAGGATGTCTCTCTGTTCTACTTGCAAACAAGAACTGCAAATGTGGAGCCTAATCTACAGCAGGAATTCATCTGAATGAGCATGGATTTTGAGGCAAAAAGACTTTTCAGTGGTAAGGGCTTCAGTAGTTGCTAGAGCAGTGAGAACTGCTGTCAAATACCCAAACCATTGCAAGTATATTCAGGTCCATACAGAGTTAAAACTGGATTCATATATATTGGTGCTCTTCTGAACAGAGAAATAGCCTGAACAAGGCAGTGATACCTACAGCCCAATATTCCTGTACTTGCTAAAGCTCATTAGAAAAGATTAAAAAGTATGTATTGTTGTTATTTGCACCTTTTCACTATATATATAATGGTTCATAGTAATAGCAATTGATTAATAAATGTTGATTATATATTGATATTTCTTCACTTGCCTTCATTTACATTCCTAAGAATTTGGTTTGGGATCAGCAACAGCTTTATAAGCTCATCAAGGGCTCAGTGGATGTTGGGAAACCCTGGTGTAGACAAGACTAGATGGACTAAAAGTGTAACTCAATGTAGAACAGCTGCTTATGTTCATCCTAACAAATAAACATACACACATCTTACCTTGCCATGCCCCATCACTTCAGACACTTTTCTCATTGCCTGGCTGACATCTGGCATTGCAACCAGACCAGAAGAAAAGTGCCTGAAATCACAGAACACAGAGAGATAAGCTATAGGAGGATACTGCTTCCTCATACCTGTATGCACCTTTTCTAAAAATTATACACCGTATCCCACCCATCCTTTTTTTTGTTTACATGAGCATAGCAAATAGGAATAATAAAATATTGCCGCCCCTTCATTAGATTCAAGTTGGACACCCAATAATAAAGGGTATTTTTTTAAGATACAAGAATACAATCACGATAAAGTTATAAAATAAAAACTAGGAAGTCACATACGGGTAGAGGGAAGACATAGGGTAAGAAATAAGAAGCAATTAAGAAATGATTAAATGTCGCTGCATAATGAAATGAAAAAATGTGAATTTACAAATGTATATGTAATACTATGTAAACATTTCGTATATGTACATATTGAGATACAAATAAATTTAAAAAGAAAACTAATAAAGGGTGTTTTATCTCAATGGTACATCTGATAGCAAAGTGATTATGTTTAAGGATACCGTGCTACCAACTATCATGTGACATGCAGATGTCTGACCTTGAAGCAAATGAAATATTAATTTGTAAAAATCACAGTAACTATTAACACATTTGAAAGTATTTAGCTTCTTTTTTCGTGTAGCTTATTTTAAATGTTTGATTATAGTGTGGAAAACCTCATTGAGAAACTAGATATAATTATATGCTGATCAGTATGTGATATGCTGAGTTGCACAATATTTTTCTATAGAATTATTGATTTTATTGCATTATATTTATAAAGTATGTCACCTGGAGGAAAGCAGTTATATCTCAACACTTTTAATTGCCTACCATGCTCACAATGATATGAATAAATATTATTAAAGGTTTCTGTCCTAAGCACAATTACTAGTGAATAAGGCCCATTGAGCTGGATGGGACTTAAGAGTAAACACACTTAAGGGGTGGGCTTTTCCACCCTTTTAATGCATATTTGTGCTAAGGAGGTGGCATTTAACATTGAGCATGGTGATATGATTTTATGAATGTGATGTTAAAAGTTGGTGTTGACCATTTTTGCTCAGACCACTTGTACAGCTATTGCTGTTAGACTCTATAGACTCTGCATCTAATAAAGTGTACTCTGGTCCACAGAAGCTCATACAATAATAAATTAGTTGGTCTTTAACCATCTAACCTGATGCTTTAAACTAAAGCATCAAACATGGCTAGTTCTCTGGGCTTAGGTGGTGACCCTTAATCATTTTCTCTACAACGTTCCCTGTAACTTTTTTTCAGACTGCTATTACAACTTAAGAAATTTGAGCACTGGAAGCTATGCAATTATTAAGGTGGTTCTTGTTGTCAGTCATTTTAAATATGCTGCCTTTATTTATGTGTGTATGACTATGAATGGTATTATTATAAATCACCTAAGATTGTGAAACACACTGCAATTGCGTTCCAAGACAGTGTGTGTGTATATATATATACTGGCTTGAATATGTTTTGGCTATTTAATACATAATGATATCTGTGTTTGCTGATTGAAATTACAGTTGCGAGGCTCTTGGCTTTCAACATTCAGTGATATTCTGCTAAAAGCCACAGGAGATGGCTTTTACAAAATACAGATCAACTGTTGAAAGAATGAACACCTGACAACCGTAGTGTTTGGGACATACTGTTCTGGCTAAGAATCCCTGCCCAGCAACACTGTGAGGCAGATTTCAGTTGAAGATAGTACATGTTAAGTAAAGATGAAGATACAATTCCTCAGAGGACCTGTCAGTGTGGAGTAGGCAAGTCAGAAAACTCAAAGACAGCAACTACTCCTCCCAGCTGTCAAAGCCAGAAATTCTAAGATAATTTGCATAATTCCTTCCTGTTGGAACAAGTGGGAGGAGTAACCTCCAGGATACAATTATCAGCTGATGGAAATGCATTATTAATGGCAATTATTTTCCCAATACTGTACTGCTTTAGAGTATATTTAAATGGTGGGGGAATCTTACATATTAGGTCTATAATAATCTCATAATTTAGGATTGTTTTGTCAATCATTGTTCAGTCACATTCCCTTCTGTAGAAAACAAGAAATTTACTAAATTCATATATAGACAGATGAAGTCTGAATAGGTGGTGACTGGAAAAGAAAACGAAGTCGTGAGGGTGGCACAGGGAGGAAAGTAACCCTTGTTTGCTGGAGGTGAACAGCAAATTCCTTGGTAGGTTCCTAGGCATAGTATAAAGGCATACGATGCAGCTGAAGCTAGGCAGGTCTGTGTCTGGCCAGTTCCTGAATGGGGAGAACCCCATGTAATTATATCATCTTGAGAGTGGGAAAGGGGTGGGGCATAGCAACCAACTAAAATAAAGGGCTGAAATGCCTTCAATATGAAGAAACTTTAAAATGTCTGGAGCTTTAGAAAAAGGAGACATGATTGGGGTTTAACAAATTATCCAGTTGCTGGAAGTGGGGAGGGGAAATCACAGGGGAGTATTGTTTGCCTTTGTGTCCTGCTTGTGGACTTCCTGACTGGCTCAAATCCAGCAAGGGGTTTTTTGTGGTCTTATCATTCTGTCCTCAAAGTCCCAAGTGTCATTGCAATCCTCAATCCATTTTCTGACACATTTTTCCTCTCTGAGGATCATGCAGCTACACTATTTTTGGCAGCTAGCTGAAAATAACTTCTGGTGGTATTGAGAAGGTAGTGGTAATTTGGAAAATTCAGGGGAACTTTTAAAAAGTGATAAAGGGCTGGGAAAGAACTGTGAATGTTTTCATCTAAAAAGAGGTGGCACATGCACTTTATTTCAAATAAAGCATGTAAAAAAGCTCCGCTCCCCGGGCGGACGGCTCTCCGCTTATGTTTATGCACAACATAAGAAGTAATGGAGTTAAACTAAAAAGGGAAAGGGAAAGCTTCCAAACCATAAGGCCTGCTTATCCGAAGAGTAAGCCATCCAGAAAAAGCTCCAGAAGAATCTGTTAGGAATGAATTCATGTGATTCTGGGATTGCAGCCACAATGAATTTACTGTGCTATTATAATATGCCTAAACATATGTGTGGAATGAAAGTTTTATAATAGAACCAAAAGTGTACCAAGGGTTCAGGTGTTGCCGTAGTTCCAATTCACCATTATCACTTCTAGTTCATATTTAAGGTTTCTGTGAATTCAATCATCACAACAAAGGAAGCTTAGCCAAGATTTGATGTAGGGTTGCCACCAACAACTTATCTCTCTGAATTTTCGCTGTTTGAAATATCGCAACCCTATTTGATGTAGTATATGCATTGGCAAATTAGTTTACTATATAGTAGGCCAGTAAACCAGAGTTGAAAACCATATTTTGAAGTGAGCTTGTAAATAATGATTTTACAAACTCTGGTTTGGCATGCTGTCTGAACTGGCAAACACAGTAGTTGATACAGCAGTTGCTTTGGTTGCTGACCCATAGAGGCACCAATGACCTCATGAATTTACAATGCTAGGTGCTTACAGGATGGAAAATTAAAACCATGGTTTGTATGTTGGAAGTTCAAAACATAGTTTCAGTTCTATACTATGATTAGCACAACTATGGTTTGCTAACATATGTCTCAACTGAACTGCTGGTGACTGCATTTTTATGTATCACAAAAGCAAAATTACCCTGAGCAAACGCAAGTTATGCTTTTAGAAGGTATACAAACATGACTAGTTTTGCTAGTATGGGAATGGGCAAGAGAACATGCAGCCCAAGGAAAGCATGAAAAACAGGCACGTCATCCACTTTCCATGCAACTGGATGTGCATTTGACCCACAGTTCCTGATCTAGAAATTTATAAGTGGAACGGATTTCCTTAACTGAAGCAGTATGAGGAGTTGCAACAGCATATAAATTAGACTTACATTGTACTTTTTCTTCCAATCAGCAAACTTGCTCCTAGCTTCCTTTTCTTATTGGTCGGCTTTCCTTTTCTTTCTTGGACATTTCCCATGAATTCTTGCTTCTCTGTATTTTTGAGAAAGGTCAGAATGTCTTTAACTATGTAATGTAACTAATGTACACCTCATGGCCATATTTGCAAACAGCAGCAGCTCAAGTGTTGCAATTGTACGCTTGATTTACATCTGGGTTTATATAAAAATAATTGTGATACAAACATATATAATGGCTCTTCTATGTCCTGAGGCATCTTAGTCCTCTCGAATTAGAAAGTCATTCTCTGAGAAGACCCATTGAATTTGAGGGATCTCAATCATGACTGATGTCCATTGAATTCAGTTGGTCTACTCAAGAGTATGATGCAGCTCATTGTTGTCTTCTGCTGATGTGACTGTGAAGCTGCACGCCTACCCTTTAGCATAGACCGTCCCACTGAATATATTTGAAGAGAATAATAGCTGTCCCATTAATAGATCTTTTGGAAATGCCTTTGTTCAAAACTCTACAAATTGCAAGCACTCATGTTTCAGTTATGATCATTTAGAGGGATCTTTTGAGATATTTGTCAAGATAATTCCTTTTTAAAAAAAATTTAGAGGGATTTGAGTGCCTACCAATCAAAATATCTCAAGCTGAGTCTATATGTGCCTTGTCAGCATCTACATGTTTTCTGGGATTTGTGACCTCGTTTGTGACATATCTTCTGTGTCATATAGAAGAATAAAAGCTCACTAAACTCTACAAAGCCCTTAATACTTTTATCCATGGTGTTGAATTCACAATCAGGAAAGCAAAAGGGGGACCTTTCCCCACAAAAGTATATTCTTAGGAATATGGTGCAGCTTCTAATCAATTTTTATGTAAGATTGGCACAGAGTGAAATCTTTAGTGAACTTGAAAATGGAAGATTGGTATTCATCACTTAAGTGTTCATTTGCAAGTCTAGTCCTTAGAATACAGTTCTGCGTGTATGCTCCTGATGTCTGAGCCAACTGCTTATTTCTATCAGTAGGTATGTGGTCAAGATCTCATCTAAGACTACTTTAAGGTTTTTGCCGGAATTGTGACTTCCCTTCCTATTTTTTAATGTTTGGGTCAGTTGTGCATTTCATTTCGGTTTAATATTTCATTTATTGAGATCATTTCTGTACTGATTTACATTTTATTGAAGAAAAAAAGACTATTAAGAGATTTGCAGCATCTCTCTTAAAGCATTACAAATATGTTACAAACTATAAGAATAGAACATCATAGCCAATGCTTTTATGTGCCGCTTTGCTTCTGTGGTTGAAGCACTGTACATGGGAGATCTACAGTTAATTAAGGAAATAGGGGTGCCCCACAGGCGCCTGGGAAGAGGATGTCCCCAACCTTGCTGGCCCGATGGAGACTGGCCAAAGGTGGACGTGAGGCCAGCACCTTACCTTAGAGGCAGCGGTGGGCACTGCTGGGCCTACATGGCAGAAAGGCTCCCCTTCAGCACCGGGTACTCGGCTCCCAGGCAGGCCTTGCACACAGCAAGCACAAGAAAGGCCAGTGCAGTGCCTGCTTGCCCGACCTCCCATTAGTCTGTCCATTCCCAACAGCAAGGGCTGGTGGACTGGCTGGCTGAGCTCCCTCACCCGCTTGCTTGCTAACTCAGCTGAGGCCACCTCAGCTCCTGACAACTAGCACCCCCTGGCCAGCCCCAGAGACACCATTTGCCTGGGGAGGTTGTAGCCAGGGCTGCTTCAACAGACAGCCACACAAGCCTTTGGGAGGCAGAGATGTGAGAGGGCATAAGAGGAGGGAGGGGAGGAAACAGGGACAGAGGCTAGTTAGTTGCCCTCGGCACCCCCGACCATCATTCAAGGCACCCCAGGGTGCCACGGCACACTGGTTGAAAACGCACTGAAATCCTTTCATATGAAGTGAATAAACAATTGCCGCTGCTAAAAGAATCGTGGAGTTTGAGGCCAAACCCAGCATCAATCTGCTTTCGGTTAGAAACCGGTGGAGTAAAAGATGCCTTTCTGAAATGAAACAACCACACTTTTATACACAACCATGTTTAAGAAAACTCTGGTGGCCTGGGTTGTGTTTGTTTGTTTGTTTGTTTGTTTGTTTGTTTGTTTGTTTCTTGCTTGTTTGCTGAAAAGCAGCAGGAGGGAGCAGTTCTCAGTTGAGAAGCAACTGGTAGGAAAAATATAATCAGACCGTTGCTTCCGCTCTGCAAAATCACTAGCGTCCAGAATTGCTTTTCAGCAAGGAACTGGGCTGTCATTTCATTCAGTTGCCTCATGTGTCCCTGTCATGTCATTTTGCTCCTGCTTCCTTTTGTTCCATTTCATTCATTCCTTGCTTATTCCCTTTTGGCTCACTCTTCCGTTCCTCACCCCTTCCCAACACTCACTCTCTGCTCATTTTTCCCCCTTCCCCTTGTTTCCTGCTCTTCTCCGTGATGCTTTCTTCAGAATGCTTTCTCTTCTGTCCCAACTGTCATCGCCAACTGCTTCAGAATACACTTGAGTCCATAGTTCTGCCCTTTCCTCCCTCCCTCCAACGTGTGAGATAGCCACCTCCCTAAAGGTTCCTTTCGAGTTCGAAAAGCGAAGGGAGATGTGCTGCTTACTCGTCATTCGCTGTGCTTTCTTATTACTTCCATTCTGGGAATTGAACTGAAATACAGCCACTGTGCTGAATTTTTATTTTCACTTGAGCTGGAATCACAAACATAAAAAGTAAAAAA
Source organism: Zootoca vivipara (assembly GCF_963506605.1). Lineage (NCBI taxonomy): Eukaryota > Metazoa > Chordata > Lepidosauria > Squamata > Lacertidae > Zootoca > Zootoca vivipara. The sequence goes on from NC_083276.1 coordinate 9,421,183, forward strand.
TTGCCCTGTCCGTTGAACCTGAATCCACTCCCCATGGAGGACTTCACGGCCTGTCAACCAGATTTTGACCTGCCATGGTGCCACTAAACTCCTGTGAAAAGGGCTGGAAAAATCCCAGAAATTGTCAGCTGCCTAAAATGTTGCTTTGGTGCCAAATTTCCATTCTTCAACAGGATTTGTTCTTTAAAAAACAACAACCTGGAAAGCCTTATTCTGACAACTAAAAATCTGCAGTATTTTATGCCCACTTTTGCTACAGCAAAATTCTGGGATAAGGCAGACTTAATGGTTCTTATTGATATTATTAGAGTCTACCATAAGAGATCCTTGCCTTCATAAGGTAGCCTATATGTTTTGTAATGTGTTCCAGTCACTCCTACAGTCTTCAAAATGCCAAATGCTGTGTAGTGGCATGATGGCATTAAGAACACTGAGCCTCCAATAGCTTCTTGCATGTGTTAATATAAGAATGGCACTTCCTATACTCAAAGCTATTCAGTGCCTGTTGGATTGTTAATAGATTTTGATGAGGCATATAAAGAAATGTCACTGACAAGTTGGAATAAGTTTTCCTTAAGCTACATGTTCATATTTCCCACCCCATTTCATTTTTAAAGAGAAATGCACTGTTATTGCTATGTTAAAAACTATATAACTGACTGCAATTAATCACAATAGTTTTACACTTCTGTTGTGGCCAAACTGAATTAACAAGTTCTAAATCGGTCTAGCCCTGTCTTTATTGCCTTTTAGATAGTGCCATCTGATGTAGGGGTGGTATTGAATTAAGTTTTACTCAAAGGAGAAATAATTGAAAATGAGGTTAGGCTTGCTAATTTCAGTTACTCAGTTTCTGAGTAAAACTTAGTTGAATGCCACCCTAGGAGACTGGGGTTTTAAGGAATCTCGATACTTGATCTTACTCCTGCCTGTAGCATATTGGGTGACCTTTAGGATTTAAAAAAATCACCTCCCTGGTTGATTTTGTTTTATCTGTAGCACAGAGGTGATCACCCAGCCCAAAGGGCACTGTTGAGTTCATGAATATTTGCAAACTCCCACAGTGGTTATTGCTTTGTGGCCTTCATTTGAAAAATGCAGTGCTACAACTACTTTTGGAAGAGAACACCATTTATGTGTAGTTAGGTTCTAGGAGATATTTTCAGAGTGTGTGAGCAACACGGAGCATTGGTTAAATATATACAAAGCTGAATCTATATTTATATATAAATGTAGGCATTGCGTGCGCAGAGGTCACAGCTTTTCTCCGTAACCGCTGAACTGCAATGTAACAAATTTGGCCACAACGTTCCATGCCCAACAGTGGGGGATCTGGCATAATTTTTTTTTCCAAAAAAGCAAACCTTTCATACCTAAAATAATGATTAAACACAAAAAGTGGCGCTCAAATTAGACGTCACCAGCAGAAGTTCTAAAGACTCCAGCAGCATCCAATAGAAAGGCAGATCACCCACTGCTGCCTTGAAAGCCGCGCCACCTGATGACATCACAAAATTCCACAGCAACCAACTGAAAACAGGCCTTTTGCAGCAACAAGGCCCAACATTGCCAAGTGGAGTTAGGGGCCTGCCTGGGGGGGTGGGGGGGGCCAAATAGGGGGCAGGGATAGGTAATGGGTCAGATCAGGGTGGGGAGAGAGAGGGGGGATGAAACCTGCCCTCTCCACAGTATCTTGCCTTGGCTTTGCAGACTAGGCTGAGTGGATTTAGGGGTCTGCCTGGGTGGGGGATAGGAGGGGGCTGAATAGGCTGCAGACTGAGCAGGAACCTAGACAGTTAATCACTGGATTATGAGTGCATCACTAAGAATATTGCCATCTAATGGCTATGAGTGCAGCTATTGCTAGAGCATGTAACATCTCCAGCAGGGATTGTGCATGGGTTTTGGTTTTGGTTGTCATCGCATGGATTTCGTATTATGAACCAATTCGCAACAGTTGTAGATGATTTTACGTGATGGACTAATAATAATAATAATAATAATTTATTTGTACCCCACCCATCCGGCTGGGTTTCCCCAGCCACTCTGGGCGGCTTCCAACAAAGATTAAAATACAGTGGTACCTCGGGTTACAGATCTTCAGGTGACAGACGCTTCAGGTTACAGACTCTGCTAACCCAGAAATAGTACTTCAGGTTAAGAACTTTGCTTCAGGATGAGAACAGAAATCGTGCAGCAGCAGCGGCGTGGTGGCATCGGGAGGCGCCATTAGCTAAAGTGGTACCTCAGGTTAATAACAGTTTCAGGTTAAGTACGGACCTCCAGAACGAATTAAGTTCTTAACCTGAGGTACCACTGTACATTAAAATGTCACACATTAAAAACTTCCATAAACAGGGCTGCCTTCAGATGTTTTCTAAATGTCAGGTAGTTGTTTATCTCTTTGACCTCTGATGGGAGGGCGTTCCACAGGGTGGGTGCCACTACCGAGAAGGCCCTCTGCCTGGTTCCCTGTAGTTTGGCTTCTCGTAGCGAGGGAACCGCCAGAAGGCCCTTGGCGCTGGACCTCAGTGTTCGGGCAGAATGATGGGGGTGGAGACGCTCCTTCAGATATACTGGACCGAGGCCATTTAGGGCTTTAAAGGTCAGCACCAACACTTTGAATTGTGCTCGGAAACGTACTGGGAGCCAATGTAGATCTTTCAAGACCAGTGTTATGTGGTCTCGGGAACCGCTCCCATTCACCAATCTAGCTGCCGCATTCTGGGTTAGTTGTAGTTTCCGGGTCACCTTCAAAGGTAGCCCCACGTAGAGCGCATTGCAGTAGTCCAAGCGAGAGATGACTAGAGCACATCATGCATTCAGTGAGAATTATGCTAACTGTACACATTGGAGGGGGAAAGGAAATAGTCTTTCTTCTCTCCAGCCTACAGGATTTGACATTTATTTGTTATTACATTTATATCCCACCTTTCCTCCATGGTTGTGTACAGTACATGGTTTCTCCCCATTGCGTTCTCACAACAACCCAGTGAGGTAGGTCAGGCTGAAAAACAGCTGTTGTCCCAAGGTTGTCCGATGAGCTTCGTGGCTGAGTGGGAATTTGCACCCTAGACTTGCAATTCTTAGTCCAACACTAGTGGTAAAGGGGGGTCATCTCTGCTGAGAATGTTGCCTGTATCCTTATAGCTAACTCTTCACAAATCAAAAGCGCCCATGGAATTTCATTCTTCCTGGATAATTTGTGAGCTGTTTCTTACGTAACACACAGGCATGCAGTGAGAACAGGTAGGGCTAGAAATGAGAAGCTGAATGAGCTTGTGATTTTGACATGGGCTGTTTTGCGAAGCCACTTTAAATATTTGCAAAACCCACAACGAAACTATTTGCAGGCCTGCATAGTTTATGCATAACTCGGCATGTTACAACCAAACTTCATGTTACTATGTACAGATCTTGTAGGGATTTAGGGGATCTTAACAGGACTAGCGCTGCCGACTTTTTGTTTCCTAATTCCCCTAGAAAACCGCTAGGGCGGGTGGGGTTATACACTGTAGCGGGTGGTACTACATTGTGGTTGCTGAACTTGGAACGTAGGCTGGTGTTAGACAAGGGAGTGGAGTGAATCAGAAAGACTTGGAAGAAGTAGCTGGCCTAGCTCACAAGGTTTCCTTCTTTCTGATGTATGAAGAATGGGTGGCTAAGCTGTGGCCTTCCAGCTCTCATTGGACTACAACTCCCATCATCGCTAGCTAGTAGGATCAGTGGGAGTTATAGTCCAACAACAGCGGAGGACCAAAGTTTGAGAAACGCTGGCCTAGCTCCACACACCCCAAAGCATTTGCTGACCACTGCTCTCTGAGGCAGGTGGTGTAACATCAGTTCCTCCACCCACTGCCGCCATTAAGGGGCTCCTTGGTCCTTGCTTGGAAGCACAGGCGCCTACTATCCCTGACCATTCGAGCTACTATAGGAACTGCGTCCATAGAGGTGACTCTTAAGGAGAGATTTACGACGTGAGGAGTTGTGAGAGAAGAGAAACTATCCACAGGGTAGAACCTAAACCAGGCATCCCCAAACTGCGGCCCTCCAGATGTTTTGGCCTACAACTCCCATGATCCCTAGCTAACAGGACCAGTGGTCAGGGATGATGGGAATTACAGTCCAAAACATCTGGAGGGCCAGAGTTTGCGGATGCCTGACCTAAACCATCTTAGAATTTTGAAGTGTCAGGCATAGCTCTAGTGGCTTTAGCCCAAACGTAGCAGAGTTTTCCTGCACAGCGCAGAAGCTAGTGGAGGTGGAAATGACTAGTCGGCTAGACGCAGAATAACTATTTACAGGATCTATTAAAAGAAAATAAAAGCAGCAGAGTTTCTGCATACAAAGCAAAGCAAAATAAATCCTCTCTGTCTCTCTCTCTCCAACCATACGCAGCACTCCTACTCCTAACACCCAACAAGAAACAACTGTGCTACCATTCCTAGATAACAGAGTTCAGTGCTGGCCGTTAACCAATCAGAGAGTAGTTTCCAAGTCAGACAGACCTTGGCTTTCTGCCAAGAGTAAATTGACACTGCCTTGAGTTAATTGTATGAAGCAAGAATCTGTAAGTTTCCCATGAGAACCAATTAACAGAAACTGAACAAACCAGGTGTCACCGTCCCTCAGAGCATGTGGTGGGCCGGACTATATTTTGAAAAAATAATGAACAAATTCCTATGCGCCACAAATAACCCAGATATGCATTTTAAATAAAAGGACACATTCTACTCATGTAAAAACACACTGATTCCTGGACCGTCCACGGGCCAGATTGAGAAGGCGGTTGGGCCGCATTTGGCCCCCGGGCCTTAGGTTGCCTACCCCGACCTAAACGAATGGATTCAAGTAAAAAGAAAGGAAATTCAGACTAAATATCAATAACTTTCTGTAAGAGCAATTCAGCAGTGGATGTAGTATCTGGAAGTGCATGGTGGCAGAAGAAAAGGGTTGTCATCTCCACCAGGGTCTCCTTATGAACCTCTTCCCATCTGCATCTGATTGATGCCTGTTGAAGACAGAGAACACTGACTAGATGGACTCTTTGTATGATCTAGCAAGCATTTAGCATAGCATCACTCACAATATTTATTCTGATTATCCAGTCAGGATGCTCCACAACATCTTGCAAAGTAAAGCCGTTATCTAGATGTGATGTGTTATTGCGTACAGTGGTACCTCGGTTTATGAACACAACTGGTTCCGGAAGTCTGTTCATAAACTGAAGCGTTCATAAACTGAAGCGAACTTTCCCATTGAAAGTAATGGAAGGTGAATTAATCCGTTCCAGACGGGTCCGCGGAGTACTCAACCTGAAGCGTACTTAACCCGAAGCATGGGTGTAATTGGTTCCGGAAGTCTGTTCATTAATAATAATAATAATAATAATAATAATAATTTATTTGTACCCCGCCCATCTGGCCGGGTTCCCCCAGCCACTCTGGGCGGCTTCCAACAAAGCTGAAGCGTTCATAAACTGAAGCAAACTTTCCCATTGAAAGTAATGGAAAGTAAATTAATCCGTTCCAGATGGGTCCACGGGCATTCATAAACCGAAAATTCATAAAAGTGAGGTTCCACTGTAATTTAAAAATTCAGAATTGGCCACAGATTTTCCTCTTGCAATTGAATCCTCTTCTCAAGGTCCTGCTCTCGGTTGAACAGTAATACTGTTTGTACACAATGTGATGAGGACTCGAGAACAGTTTGTGCCGATCTTTACCTGAGAGCAGCTACCATGTCCCTCACATTCGCAGTCTTATGTTAGCAGGAACTGTGTACGGTTGTTGTTTTTCCAGGTCCCGGGCATTGTTTCAAAGGAGGGTATTTTTCAAGACTTGTCAGTACCTCCAGCACACGAAGCAAAACGTAGTTAAGCTTGCATTGACCCAAGCAGACCAGGGTGGAGGGTTTCCATAGTTCTGTCAAGTTTCAACAAAACACAAACCTGCCTTCTTGCCTCTGCATCTCCACAGGGAACACACAGCGAGAGGCTACACTTTCCAGTTTCTCCATGTTCCTCCTCTTCCAGTGACACTGTCACTGCAAAAGCAACCGGCACGACAATTTCAGAATTCCAAAGTGGCCTAAGCGAAATGTGAAACTTGCAGTAGTCAATGTACAATGAGTTCCTCGTGTAAACATCAGGAATAAAAAGATTGCCTACTAGGAGCAGATATTCAGGGCCACCTCACACTCATATGCAACTGTCTCCTGAACAGATAATATGGAAAAATTGCAGACCCTCCAAGGGTCCCTATTTTCCAGGGACAGTCCCAAATTTACAGAACCTGTCCGTCCTGGTTTCTGATTTGATCCCGGAATGCCCTGCTTTTCCTTAGGACGTCCCTATTTCCATCGGTTAAAGGGACCCAGGTGGCGCTGTGGGTTAAACCACTGAGCCTAGGGCTTGCTGATCAGAAGGTCGGCGGTTCGAATCCCTGTGACGGGGTGAGCTCCCGTTGCTCGGTCCCAGCTCCTGCCAACCTAGCAGTTCGAAAGCACGTCAAAATGCAAGTAGATAAATAGGAACCGCTACAGCGGGAAGGTAAACGGCGTTTCCATGTGCTGCTCTGGTTTGCCATAAGCAGCTTTGTCATGCTGGCCACATGACCTGGAAGCTGTACGCCGGCTCCCTCGACCAATAATGCGAGATGAGCGCGCAACCCCAGAGTCGGTCATGACTGGACCTAATGGTCAGGGGTCCCTTTACCTTTACCTTTATTTTCATCGGTTAACTGCTGGAAGGTATGTAACTGTAATTGCTGTGACATCACATCCGGTTTACAGTATACAAGCAGCAGCAAGGCTTGTTTGGGGTGTGGCTCGAGTGCCCATCATGTGTGATGATGGACATTTGGTTTCAAGGATCACATGGCTCATAAGTCACTCTCAGCAGCTACACACTGGAACTAGACACTGGAAGGACCTATCAGGAGTGAATATAGGCCCCCGGTACAAAAATGTATGGGAAACTGCCCTACTAGGGAATTTAACCAACTTTAACTAGCACGGGGGAAAACAAAGGAGAATGCCTTCATCCTGGTGTGGCTCCCCTATATATATCACATATACAACACAACAAGACAATGACCTATTCCCCCCTCCCCAACAGAATATCAATCAATATGGCTTATCCGAGCCAACAACACACACACCCCTTCACACATGCAAACAAACCACACAGCAACCAAGCAAACACAAACAACCAAGCTCTGGACTCTCTAATCTCTCACAATGCCAATAAAAACAAATATAAAATCTAAATATATAAATACGAGAGGCTTCTGAGAAATGATACACAATGAATTTTTTTAAAGATGTTCAAAATAGCCATTCCCAAGAGGCCTGAAGCATTTCTTCCAAAATGTGTGACTATATATCTGTGCGTTTTGTTTTGTTGGGAAACCCAGCCAGTTGGATGAGGTAATAATAATAATAATAATAATAATAATAATAATAATAATAATAATTTATTATTTGTACCCTGCCCATCTGGCTGGGTTTCCCTAGCCACTCTGGGCAGCTTCCAACAAAGATTAAAAATACATTAAATTGTCACACAATTAAAAACTTCCCTAAACAGGGGAACATTATTATTATTATTATTATTATTATTATTATTATTATTATTCTGTCACCTAAGTAACCAACTCCCAGGGCAAGTTAGTTCTTCCAGGGACCACCAGCTGATATCATCTTTGCTCTTGCTGCTCCCCAAAAGAATGAATCAAAGGGCTAGTGCCCTTCGGTGTTGCTCCTGCAGTAGAAATCTTTGCCATTCACAAAGTCAAAGAGCTTCCTCTTCTCACTCTGCAGGGATAATTGATGGTGGTCATTTCATTTGCTTTTACAACTGGTCTGTTTCTGCGTTTCCTCATTTGCTGAACATAGAATCATAGAATCATAGAGTTGGAAGAGACCACAAGGGCCATCCAGTCCAACCCCCTGCCAAGCAGGAAACACCATCAAAGCATTCCTGACAGATGGCTGTCAAGCCTCTGCTTAAAGACCTCCAAAGAAGGAGACTCCACCACACTCCTTGGCAGCAAATTCCACTGCCGAACAGCTCTTACTGTCAGGAAGTTCTTCCTAATGTTTAGGTGGAATTTTCTTTCTTGTAGTTTGAATCCGTTGCTCCGTGTCCGCTTCTCTGGAGCAGCAGAAAACAACCTTTCTCCCTCCTCTATATGACATCCTTTTATATATTTGAACATGGTTATCATATCACCCCTTAACCTTCTCTTCTCCAGGCTAAACATACCCAGCTCCCTAAGCCGTTCCTCATAAGGCATCGTTTCCAGGCCTTTGACCATTTTGGTTGCCCTCTTCTGGACACGTCCCAGCTTATCAGTATCCTTCTTGAACTGTGGTGCCCAGAACTGGACACAGTACTCCAGGTGAGGTCTGACCAGAGCAGAATACAGTGGTACTATTACTTCCCTTGATCTAGATGCTATACTCCTATTGATGAATTAATTATTACACATTCACACACACACACTCTTTTGAACCTTTGTCTCGTTTATTTAGCCAACACTAGGCAACATGGGCGTAGGCAGGGGGGCAGGAGGGGGCAGCTGCCCCCCCCTAGAAGCAAAAAAATTAATGTATTTTACAGACCATAACCAGCACTTTTCCCCTCCAAAAACTGAAGTGGAAAGGGCTTTGCTTTAGCAAGAGCAGCTAAGTCTCCGCTTGCTGGGGGTGTGTGGGAAACACAGCAGTAACAAAAACACATCAAATAAATAAAGCAAAGTGGCTACCAGTAGTTAAGCAGTTAAGACAATGGAGCATATATCCCCAGGCAAGATTCGATAGCTGACCATTTCACCCTATTGTTCTTAAGTGGGAGTTGTTAATGAGCATTCAGGAGCATTAAGAGTTCTATTGGTGATTTAATGAGGGTGCAGACTCAGAGGATTCAATTTGACTAAGGTGGCTCTGCAAGGCTAAAAAGAAGTGAATAAGAAAGGGGGGGCTGTAGCTTTGACAGACACAGTGATGTTTATAAAAAACATTGGTGTTCCAGTCTGCCCCTCCTCCTGCATCTGTATACTGTAAATCAGGGGTGGCCACCTCCCAAGAGACTCTGATCTACTCAGAGTTTAAAACTGGGGGTGATCTACCCCCTTTTGGGAGGTTCAGGTCAAAGCTGTTGAGTTTTTTTTAAAGGAAGGGAAGCCCTGTTTTTTGGGGTTTAGGTCAAACTTGTTGAGCTTCTTTTAGGAGGGAGGGAGGCCCATTTTTGTTTAGGGCTTCAGGTCATAGTTCAACTTTTTTGAGGGAGGAGGAAAATTTTGGGTGAGCTTTTTTTAGGGGTGCCAGTGACCTACCAGTGATCTACCACAGACATCCAGTGATCTACTGGTAGATCACAATCTACCTGTTGGACGTGCCTGCTGTAAATCAAGCAGAGAGAAAGCTGCTTACAAGGCTCCTGTACATGCAGAGTTCCAGCATCACAGCGTCACCCAGAGGCACCCACAAATATGAGTTATCCCTCTATTTCTTCCTTCCTTCCCTCCCTCTTCCATCCTTAATAAAATACGGGGGGGGCAGATAAGCCCCACATAGAAAGCCCATAAACATGGGGGGATGACTCTTTCAAATACGGTATTTACCAGTAATTGGGGGGGGGAGGCACCTAGGCCTCTAGGAGTTGGCTGCTATGCCTAGGAGTAGGACAATTCAAGAAAGCAGAACGATGCATATGCTATGGTAATATATCAATAGAATCGTAGAATTGTAGTCGGAAGGGACCACAAGGGTCATCTAGTCCAACCCGCTGCAATGCAGGATTTTTTTCCTAAGGTGGGGCTTGAACCATGGTTCAAATATTATGCTGATATGCAGCAACGCCTCGGAGCCGTCGTGGCTGCGGCCGTGTCTTGCCTCGCCCTCGCCCGCCCTGCCACCCCCTCTCGCCTGCCCGACCCTCCCATCCTCTCCAGCCAAGCAGGGTAGCCGCCAACGCTACCAGCCCCAGAAGCACAAGGTGGCCGCTGCTGCCACTGCCACGATGTCATCAGGCCCGTTGGCCCTTTAGCCCCGCCCACTTTGTGGCCCCTCCCCTTCTGTGCCTTGGCCCCGCCCCTGAACGACCATGGCTTGCCCCCCCCCCTAGTTTTGATCCTGGCTACGCCCCTGCTAGGCAATGCAAAGCCAGCCAGCTACATCTGACCCACCCAAGTCTTCCCCAACAATCCTGGAATTTTTTTACTGGAGAATAACCTGTCTTCAGGTGGAAGAAATTGCCAGAGATCTGATGATGTGTGCCAGCCTCAGTACCAGCCCAAGACATTTTGTTGGAGTGGAGTCCGAGTAGCACGCGCGCGCACACACACACACACACACCAGCAAGGACTATCCCTTCCTTTTTTAAAACCTTGCTGCACCATCCAGACACCGATTCCTGCTTTCATCTATTCCCACCCCTACTGCCTTCATGGTGCTGTCTGAGCTTCACCCTGCAGCAGGGCAGGGCCAGCATTTTGGGAAACAACCTACAGACAGAGGTCATTGTCACAGGGAGGTAGGAAGCAGTCCCAGTCAAAAGAGGCTGGCTATTGCAGGGGGGGTAGGGGGGTCTCTGGCAAAATGGGAGTCTGTTGCTGCGAATGATGCACGGTACGCATTGCTCCAGACTGATTAAAACGGCAAAGAAATGAAAATCGCATGTATTCCTTTCCACAGGCATGACTCAGTTTTCTGAAAAGCGGAGTTCTTGTGCTCCGTGCTGATGAGGGCAAAACCTTAGGAAAACGATATATGTTGGCCAGCTCTGGGTAAAACTTGTACCCAAATACTCTCAGTAACAAATCTCACAATACAATGTCTTCCTCTTAACTTTAAACAGCTGCTTGAAGGAGAAGGGAAAGCAGGGGGCTTAGGGTCTCCTCGGACTGCCAGATTCACAGATTTCTGATACCCATCATTAAATGGCAGTTATTTCACCCATGTTGTTTTCTGTACTTCCCAATTAGTAAAATCAACTTAAAGGGAGTGTGATACCGTGTTTCTCACATTTTAAGACGTGCCTATAAAATAAGCCATGGCACGATTTTCTCAAGGCAATAAAATATAAGGCATCCCCCCAAAATAAGACATGTTGGGGTAGGATGGCGCTTCTGTAAGAAACAGGAAAAGGAAGATGCCTGTCCTTGCCAGAAGCGTGGAGCTCAGACGGAGCGGGAGCCGGCAGAAGCTGCAGCATGCCCTGCGCCGAGCCCTGACCCAGCAGGACCCTGCGTGACCCGCAGCTCGCGCCGCGCCAAGTCCCGACCGAGCGGGACCCGGCAAGGGCAGCAGTGCGTGCCGTGCCGAGCCCCGACCCAGCGGGAGCCGGCAAAGGCAGCAGCGCGCGCCGCGCCAAGTCCCGATCGAGCGGGACCCGGCAAGGGCAGCAGCGCGCGCCGCGCCGAGCCCCGACGGAGCGGGAGCCGTCAAAGGCAGTAGCACGCGCTTTGCCGAGCTCCAACCCGGCGGCAGGATGCGGCAAGAGCTGCAGCACGCGCTGCGCCCCAACCCGGCGGCGGGACCCGGCAAGAGCCGCAGCGTGCACCGCTTGGAGCCCTGACCCGGCGGGACCCAGCAGCGTGCCCTGCTGAAGCGCCAACAAAGCGCGCAGCAGCGCAGCAGCAGCAACAGCCAGTTCCAGGCGCCAAGCCGCAGCAGAAAGAGGAGGTAATTTAAAAAAAATAAGACACCCCCGAAAATAAGCCATAAGCTTATTTTCTTGAGTAAAATAAATATAAGATAGTGTCTTAAAATGTGAGAAACACGGTACTTGCTTGAAGGAACCTCCAGCCTGCCTGCATGTATGATGAGGCCCACCCAGGCCTCAGAGATTGGTCCACCTTTCCCATGCCTGATGTCATCTAAGACGTCAGGAGCAAAAAACAGGCATTCCCAGCCTGCGGCCCTCCAGATGTTTTGGCCTACAACTCCCATGATCCCTAGCTAACAGGACCAGTGGTCAGGGATGATGGGAATTGTAGTCCAAAACATCTGGAGGGCCAAAGGTTGGGGATGCCTGGCTTAAAACATAAGCTAAATGTGGAGAAAAAGCAGGTATGTGCTTTCAAGTGTCCTCCCAATTCTCTCTGCATCAGAAAGACGGTGCTTTTTGAATTTGGCGCCTTATTCTGTTGCCCTCCCAATCCTTTCCTTTGAAGTCGGATCACCTGATAGTATGGTGACGTTGCAGGAGATTGACCTGTGGGTGGGCTCATCAGTCAGCATGGCCTGCCGTGGAGTCTGCCAACCACATCCTGTTCTCTACCTGGCTTAAAGGGAAGTTGCAGCTTCAATATCCCTTGCATATCTAGTCCTTCTGCAATCAAGATCAATAGTAATATCACTGGTAGCCTGAGGAGAAGTTCCCAGAAGCCTGGGGTTTATTTTGTAGTGTGTCTATTACAGAAGCTCATCCATCCATTGCCGATTCGCAAACCTGCAACATGGGGGGTTAACTGTGCTGCAAGAGACACGAGTGATCAAGGTTTGCGCAAGGAAGAGAAATGCTCCCATCCACCATCCAAATACAAGATCTACTGGATTCTGTACCATGAGAATGAATGAATGAATGAATGAATGAATGAATGAAACCCCAGCAGGTGAGCAGTCACAGGTATAAAAGCAATCATTTCGTAAAGGGAAACCTATCAGAGTGTTCACAAGATGGGAGGATGAACGTGCAGAGGGCAAGAGTTTGTCAAAACACAAATGTGCTACTCAGCTTCCAAAAAGAAAATTGGTTGCACGCACATGCAATTGAGAATGCTGCACACTCCAGAGGTCAGCTGCGAAAACAATTGGGCAGAGGCAGACACCTTGCTGGAGCCAAGCTCCTTTCAATGTAACACCTCTTCTTCATCACACCTGAACCAAACCTGCCTTTCCTTAGGAACAGGGGAAATTGCCTTACTCTAACTCAGGGGTTGCCAACCTGGTCCCCACTGCCCATTAGTGGGCGTTTCAGGATTCTAGGTAGGGGGTTCTACGGCACAAGCTGAATCCACCTTCCATCGAGCACTGGTGGGCGGTAAGGAAATTTTACCATCAAGGAAGATGCATTAGTGGGCGGTAGGTATAAAAAGATTGACTACCCCTGCTCTAACTCCTGGGAATCCTATATAATGAAGTGAAAGTGTCTCTGCGTCCAGTCCCTGTGTCTGTGGGATTGCGCTACTGCGCATGTGCCCCACGGACAGCCGTTGGGACTTGGAGCGCAGAGACTTCGGACGGGATAAACCAGGACGTGAGAGAGATTGCATGCTTGCATATACACAACCATACAAAAAAAAGTGTGTGGCTTCCCCTTGCCTCTGCTGCGCTACGGAAGGATCTCTCTCTTTCCTCCTGGTTTCTTCTCCGTTAGAGGGGAAGGAGAGGAGGCAGGCGTGTGCCGGCAAAAGGGAAAGGGAGGGTAGGTGGGTGTGGATAGAGAGAGAGCGCGAGCTGCGAGTGAGGGGCGAAAGCAGGAGAGCGGGCGGGCGGGCGCACCTGCGGGGGAAGGGGGAATTAGTCCCTGGAAGAGTGTGTGGATTTGGGGGGGGGGTTGAAGGGCTGCTGCAACTGGGACCAGCGAGGGGAGAGAGAAAAGAGGAGTAGAAAAAAGAGGGTGGGAAATGGGGAGGGAGAGAGGAAGCTGAGGAGGCAGCTGGCTGGGGCGGGGGGGGGGGAAGGGACTGAGTGAGGGGCTGAGGTGGTGGCGGTGGGTGAGTCATCGGGGGGGAACCCCGCTAATTAATTCTAGCACCCGTTAATTTAACGGGCTTCATGATACTAGTATTGGTATGTTATACCATAGAGAAATTGTGGCAGCGACCAGAACGCCTGTAGCACTTGGGGGGGGAGGGGAACAACCTTCAATCTTTCTAATTCCCTTTAACTTTTGCATATGGTTTGAGTTCCGTCCCATATAAGACCAACCAGTTTGGGGGGGCTTTGATAAGTTGTCCCATTAACCCGGGTTTTGATGTTTTGATAATGCAACTGGTTGCTTTAGGAAGGCCTTCCTGCAGCTTCTCTGATGGGCACGGCGCAGATTTCCCCAGCATGCTCAGACCGAAACTTTAAAAATAGACTGGCAAATTAATGCTTCCATAAATGGACGACAACCCCTTGAGACACAGGTTGTGGGATTATTCCAGAAGAGGGTTTTCTTCCCCCTTTCCTACTTGGATAAGCACAGCATGTAGAGCTTTAATCGGAGACCAGAGCCTTACTATGAATAATTTGGCACTAGATAGGCTTCTCTGAAACACAGAGAGCACTGCAGGCAGCAGGCAGGCTCCTACCACTGTGGCAAAGGCTGACTTGTTATGGGCCAAAGAAAGTTAAGCCTCTCAACAGCATGCAAGGCATCAAGGGGCAGGATTCAGCCAGTTACCCTAGTAGAACTTTTAGCTGTAACTTATCGCTAAAACTTTAACTTTTAGGGTAACTTTTTTCTGCTTCCATTCCCTGCATGCCCGCTATATCTGCCCCGAGGGTTCCCTCAATTCATCGCAGTAACATAAAGTATTGCCTTCTTTATTATTTAAGTATTGTTACTATTGTTTGCCATTGTTTATGCGGCTGGTACGCTTTTCTTTGTTTTGCTTTTCCATGGATGTGATATTACATATTAACATCATTCCCCATGACAGCTGGGATAGCTCAGTCGGTACAGTGCGAGACACTTAAATCTCAGGGTCCGGGGTTCAAGCCCCACCTTGGGCAAAAGATTTCTGCTTTGCAGGAGGTGGGACTGGATGACCCTCCAAGTCTACAATTCCCCCCTCCCCTGCTTTTCCTCTTATGGTATTATGTACTATATATTTTTATTTGCTGTGAGTCACTTGGAGACCTTCGGGTGACAAGCGGCTAGTAAGCTTCATATAAATAAACTAAAATAAAAATAAATCCAAGAACTTCTGCAATTCATTTTATTCCTCCCCTAGGAGTTAGGGGAGCCAGTTTCTATGCCAGCTCAGATCTTTAAACAATGGCTTGCTCTTCATGCAGCCGCTTTCTAGATGCTAAGGTGCATGGGGAAATGCTAATGTAGTTGGTGCAGCCATCTGTGGTTGCAGCCACCTTCCTGCTAAGTGAGGCACTTCCTGGAGAAATGCAAGGAAAGTCTTACATGCAAAAAGGAAGGTTGGAGCGGCTGAGGAGGTGAGGGTGACTGACACTGCTAAATATGGGGGGTCCTCTTGTATGTCTGCCACAACATCAGTCCTTGCCGATTTTTTTTAATCATTAAACATTCCGCTGCGCAACATGCAGATGCTTGTCCTCCACGGATCTGAATCGTTTCCAGCTACAGCACCGTAAGTTCACTGTCTCTATACAAGAATGGGTGGTATCCACCCAGAGCATCATCTTTTAATGCATGTTTCTACATAACATGGTTCTCAAAACTTGTTCATGTCCACTGTGATTGCCACGTTTGTTCTTTGACAGATTCAGCACAACTCTTTGGGCAGGTTAGCTTCAATCCTAGGCATGTCTGTGACATAGGAAGCTGCCTTATAACAACTGAAGGAGCATCTCCAGCCACATCATTCGGCTCGGACACTGAGGTCCAGACATCTGAAGGCAGTCCTATATCAGGGCGTTTTTATTGTTTGAGGTTTGATTGTGTTTTTATATGTTGATGGAAGCTGCCCAGAGTGGCTGGGGCGACCCAGTGTCAGGGGCTGGTCTGGTTGGGAGGATTGGGTAATGCAGTCGCAGGGAGATCAGCTCCTAACATTACCCCCCCCCCCCCGGCCGCTTCCAGCATTTCCAGAAGCAGAGACACAGGCATACTCAGAAGCTGCACAGTTGAGGGAGGAGTTACCCAGCTAGGAGATAGTAGCTAAGCAACCAGAAGGGAGGGAGCAGCTGGGTGATACATCAATAGAGAGTGGGGGGGAGCCCCTCCTTCCCCCCTCCCCAAACTTGGAGGTCCAAGCGTGTCAGAGAACAAAGGAGACGTGGGATGGAGGGACTTCCCTTCGGCACACTTCTTGCTTTGGAAGTGAGGAGTCAGAGTAGGGAACCAATATCCCTGTGGAGGGTTGCCTGTTTGTGCTTGTAACATAATGCTGTAATAAAAGGACTATAACTCTACCAAATGCTCATTAATTGTTATCGGTGAGCTACCAGAGAGGGGAATGCCAATACTTGACACCCAGTCAGATGGGAAGAAGAAGAAGAAGAAGAAGAAGAAGAAGAAGAAGAAGAAGAAGAAGAAGAAGAAGAAGAAGAAGAAGAAGAAGAAGAAGAAGAAGAAGAAGAAGAAGAACGCTGCAGCAGAGTCAAACCAGAGGTCCATCTAGCTCAGTATTGCCTACACTGACTGGCAGCAGCTCTCCAGGATTTTAAGCAGGTGCTTCTCCCAACCTTCCCTGGGGATGCCGAGAATTGAACCTGGGCCCTTCTGCCTGTACACTGCCACTGAGCTATGGCCCTTCTCCAGAAGTTCAGAGGTTAAGCACCATTGAGTTCAGTGGGATGTCCTCTCATGTAAATGTATATAGGATTGCAAACCTAAGGTTGACGTCTTTCTATTTTACCTGGCCATTTTCCAGAGGTGACACACTGTCTTCCCACTCAAAATGCACCACAGTTGGGGCGTGTGGAATCCCTCAAATGCTGAGCCCAACCCAAAGCCACTTAAAAGCTGACAAGTCAAGCAGATGAAGTTGTCTGAAGAGGTCCAGTGAGCGACGATCTCCGACACCATGTACTTGACAACTGCCAACATCGTGTCTGCTGTATGTATGGCAATAGCAAAGTTCATCGCACAGCAAGCAACCGTCCACATGCCTGCTTTTGTGACGCCATTGCCATATGGATAAGGAAAGGGAAATGTCAGTTCATCCCACCCACCACCGTGCTGATCTACAGATCCCCAAAGGGAGGTAAATTTAGGCTGCACGGCTTTTTCAATCTTCTTTAAATACAAGAGAAGTTCAGGGGCGCAAGCAATAGCCAACAAGCATTGCAGTATTTCTGTCCGAGGGGATGGAGCTGGCTCAAGTCTGCAGGAAGCCAAACTTGGATCTGTACCGTGGAGGGAACGTTCTTCAACCCAGATTCTTCGGAGGTCAATTGTAGGAGCCAGAACCTGAAATGCTGTAGGCAGAAGATACAGCTGTACTGACAGTGGAAAAGCACGAGTCAAGACCGCTGTTCTACCTAGCTGAGTATTCTTGATTTTTACAGGCACTAGCGTTGACCTTTAAAGCCCTAAATGGCCTCAGCCTTTTATACCCAAAGGAGCGTCTCCACCTCCATTGTTCAGCCCGCATACTGAGGCCCAGCTCCGAGGTCCTTCTGGCAGTTCCCTCACTGCAAGAAGTGAAGCTATAGGGAAACAGGCAGAGGGCCTTCTCGGTGGTGGCGCCCGCCCTGTGGAACGCCCTCCCGTCAGATGTTAAGGAAATAAAGAACTATCTGAATTTTAGAAGACATCTGAAGGCTGCCCTGTTTAGGGAAGTTTTAAATGGCTGAGGTTGTATCGTGTTTTTAGTATTTTGTTGGGGTGGGTGCATGGGGAGAAAAGAGGGAAGGAAAGACTAATTGCACAGCTGAAGGTTTATGCTAACAGATTGACTGTGATGGATATTGCCTAGAATACAAAATGCACAAAACTGCTTTCGTTTTTGAAAACTAAGCTTTGGCAAGTCGGGAAAAATTGGAGAGTTGGTTACAGAAACCACACACACAGTAGTAAACAAAAGGATTTTTTTTATTATTTCCTAGCCTTGATCTGTTATTCTTACTGTCAGCATCAATCCAGAAAGAAAAGAAACTATATTTTAAAAAATCAGCAACACCTGTTTACTGCCAAGTGACGGGGAGAAACATACAAGACACAGTCCTGGTTTCAAACTGGTGCCAGCTCTCGGGGTGGGGGTGGGGGTGGGGGAGAGACCACCAATCAGTGCCTGTTTCCAGCCTTGACAGATCATCGTATTAAGTAAATCTGGGTATCGTACACAACTTCAAAGCAACGATGTGCCTACAAAATCAGCCACATGAATCCATGTATCATTTACAAAATAAGTAATTTCAATGGGTCTATTTTTCAAGAAAGATTCCACCTAAACATTAGGAAGAACTTCCTGACAGTAAGAGCTGTTCGGCAGTGGAATTTGCTACCAAGGAGTGTGGTGGAGTCTCCTTCTTTGAAGATCTTTAAGCAGAGGCTTGACGGCCATATGTCAAGAATGCTTTGATGGTGTGTCCTGCTTGGCAGGGGGTTGGACTGGATGGCTCTTGTGGTCTCTTCCAACTCTATGATTCTATGATTCTTCTAGAACATTTTCTCTAATAATAATCAGTTTTTGAAGATCCATAGCTTCAGATTCCAGACTTTTATTTTTATATCCATGGATTTCAGGGAACTGATAGTTTGCAGAGATTGAAACAAACTACCTTGTGTCTTGATGTGATACGCAGTGCTAAAGTTAGTTAGCAATTCCCAGTTTTCGGTTCCTCATCCGGACCAAAGTTTGAAAAACAACTCATTCAGAAGAGGAACTAAAAAGGGAATGAGCGAATTAGCTATGATCAGAGTAGATCCAGTAAAATCAACGGGCTTAAGTAATTTCAATGGGTCTATTTTTCAGTAAGATTTAGTTGGGCATCACCCAATATGCCCCAAGACCTCAAAATAATGGTTGCACTACCAAAAATCATAAACTTCCATGCCTGGTAAGACTCCCCTCCAAGATCCACAATAAATGTCTCCAGTCATAACAGTCATACGTTTGCACAATGCTTATAAATGCACAATGGCCTCTGATAACAAATAAGGAACTGGGTGTGTGCGCCCCCAAATCATGGGAACCATGTATTCAGCTTGTAGTATTTCCAAATAGTTCCCTTCCCACCTGCAGGAAATGGATGAAATCGGAAGCAGGCAAGAACTACAACATCCATTAGCTGCAGCAAATGCTCAGGGGTGATTGGAGGTCACAGGCTAGTCCCCAGCCCCAGCCCAAAATTAGAGAGATGCTGTGTGTGTCCAGTGTGCCTTGTGTGACAAATATCAAGTTTCACAGAACTGAGGGGGTGCAGAAGGGAACTTTCTCATCTTGCCATTCTCAGTTTGTCCCTTATGCCTCTTTTAGTAGGCTTATCTCCCTCTTCCTCCACTCCCCGTGACTTCCGGCATTGTTTTAAGAAAATTCCATCTTTAGCAAAATATAATTCGGGCTGTTGGGATCTAGAGAGCAATGTTTGAACAAGCCTGTCATAAGCAGCCTCAGACAAAAGAATGATGCCTTTTAATTTGCTTGGCAGGCTTCTCATATCGAGGCACCGATCCCGTGCCAACTTTGCTGGAAGTTGGGGTCCCCACGGACACAGAGAGGATATTTTCCGAGTAAACAAGGTCACGGCTGTCGAGCTGCACACATCAAATACCTGCAAGGAACTCACCCCCCCCCAAAAAAAGTGTTGCAGCTTTTCGAAAGGTCAACTCTCTACGAGTGGAAACTGCAGCACCCAAAAGACCAACTAATTTATTATGGCATAAGCTTCCGTGCGTGATGAAGCAGACCTTAGTCCATGAAACATTATGCCATAATAAATTAAGGCTTCAAGGTGCTGCGGGACTTATTTCCCCCCTGAAACGGGCTAAGGCAGGTACCCTTCTGGAATCACTTTCAGGTAGGGGCCTCCTCACTCCCCATCGCCGCCGCCGCCTCTTTACAAAGATGTCCGTTTTTTCTTGCTCTTGAAAGTGTGCTGGTGAACTCTCAGCCGCTGATGAACGGAGGAAGCAGTCTTCATAGAAGTCTTCTTTCCAAAGGCTTTCCCCACAGCTCCAGGTTTCCATAGCAACAACTGCGCATCCTCCCCTCCGGTCAGCAAAGAATCATCTGCCCCGTTCCAGCAGAAAGAGCGGATGGGAGCAGAGTGCCCCTCGTGAAGGACTCCTACAGAACTCAGGCCACCAACCCCACAGTCCAGGAGGCAGATGCTTCCTGTTGACGTTCCCCCAACGACAACCAACTTGTCCATCGTTTCATGGTACAAGCCACCGATTAAGTAGTCCAGCTTGGTGCTACCTCCACTTCCCGCTTCTCGGGCATCTGGAACATGCAGCAATGTGACTGGCTCCTCAGTCTCCAGCTGGGCAAGGTCCCATCGACAAAACCCTTCGTTGTGCGTCGTGCAATAGACCTGCCGGTAATCTTTACCGGACCACCCAACGGAACTGACCGACGAGTCAGAGTTGCAGGTAGCAACCAGCGCATCTTCTTCACTGTCCTTGTTAATGTCAAAAACGTTCACCAGCCCGTCGGTTGACCCAGAAACTACCAGGTTCTGTTTGATGGGGTGAAAACGAATTTTGGTGATGTCATCGTTGTGGGTCTCCGAGTAGAAGCCCAGAGGCTCTTTGCTGGAAGCTACACTACCTGTGCCGCTCCGGGCGTCCCAGAAGGCCATGAAAACATCGTCCCCCACTTTCTCTGTTCCAGCGCAGACTATGAGGTCGTTGCAGCTTATGTCAAAGCTAATGAAGACATTTGAAAGGGAGCCACGGAACAACTGCGCTGGCCCTGCAGTCGCCAGGCGCGTATCCCAGGATTTCACTGTTCCGTCGCTGCAAGCGGAGAACAACACACTTTCACACGTGTGTGCGAATCGGACGCCGCTGAGCAGACCGGGGCGGCTGCTATATTCCCGCAGCAAAGTGAGCGCCTCTCTGTCGTAAACCCTGATTGATTTATCGGAACACGAAACGGCCACCAGCTGGCTCCCTCCGCTCCTTGAAATATCCAAGTCCAACAGGTAAGTGGGGTCTTCTGCCAGTGCACACCGTTTTGCTATTTGGAGACTGGAAAACTGCTCCTTGATCTTCTCCATAGCAACTGCGACTAAAAGGGCATCCTCAAGAAGGTAGAGGTCTGGAAAATAGAAATAAGACCAAATTAAATAAAGCCTCCGCTGTTAATCCTTTCAAGAGCACTTTTCGTCACAAGAAAGGTTCCACTAGTGGTTTAAATCAAGGGTAGTCAGCGTGTTTGTGCTTGAGAGCTGTTCTTACTATCCTGGCAGTGGTTTTGAGGATGGGGGGAGCATTGCGCTCTGGAAACTGACCTTTTCGAGTGCCACAATAAAGTTGGTGTCATCCATCAGTTTGGAGTTATGTCCTCTGAGGGATAGCCAGGGCATTATAAACAAAATCCAACAGAGATAGATATCAACACTTTCAAGCATGCCATCTCTCATTTCTTCCCCTTACGCTTGAGGTTTGGAGCAAACTTTAACCAGAGCCTGAATGAAATTGCCCAGAGCCTTTTATGGGCCAGATGAAATTGGCCATCCCTAGTTTACAAGTCAGCGTAGAAGTAAATACTCCTAAAGGCCAGTTTTAAAACACTGCTAAGACCTGGGTAAGAATAAAACCAACACAACACAATGCAACCCAAATCATCATCAGCATAACATCTCCATTCGATAAAAGATGATGTACTACTAGCAAACCACGCAGGCAAAGACAAGCCAACTGACATCACTGTGACGCCAGGTGATTGACAGGTGGGGTAGCCCCACCTGCCCGTCCCTAAGGTACATCCAGCCAAATGTTCCTTCAGTTTCCATTCAGAAGAAAAAGAAGTGATGAAGCCATCAGGCATTTGAGGAGCATTTCCCTGGACTTCCTCAAGAGACATTGTGGAGATCTGGAAGGAGAACACATCTGGAGCTCTTCCAGGTTACT
Source organism: Zootoca vivipara (assembly GCF_963506605.1). Taxonomy (NCBI): domain Eukaryota; kingdom Metazoa; phylum Chordata; class Lepidosauria; order Squamata; family Lacertidae; genus Zootoca; species Zootoca vivipara. The sequence continues at coordinate 9,442,901 of NC_083276.1, forward strand.
ATTGTATAAATCTGCATTTATGTTTCTTTTTTTAAAAAGTCATTTCCACATTTTCTGGGGCAATGTTTACATGTCCTTGCCATCGGAGGGCACCGCCTTCCAGAGGAAAGGGCAGCACCCCACACAATGGGGTAATAACCGACGAGGGTGTATTTTTGTCGACTGCCACATCTCATTAAGTCGCGCCGCGGACATGTGGCAAAATGTCAGCTGGAGAAAACGGAACCCTACCTCTCGTTAGGAATGCCCGGCTGAAGGTTAAACAAACAACCCAGGCAGAGAGTCCAGGGTGTAGCCAGAGGCTCTTCCTCTTTGGAAGAGGAAGCCGCTGCGAGACTTTTGATGGGAAGAGTTTCAATAGGAGGCAAGAGAAGGCCCTTCCCCCCTCTACCTACCGGGTCACATTTATGGAAGAAGTAGGGAAGTCGTGATCTTCCATGCACAATGGGAAATTAAGAGCTGGGAGGCAGCCAGCTGCAGACATTGTCGGGGCAGATGGGAAGCCTGCAAACGCAGGACCTGCTGTTTTCACCTATTAAATCCAAGGCGATTAATCCCAGGGTTGTTAATAGCTCGACTCCCCTTTTGCCTGCATTTCCCCCCCAACCTTCATATACATCAAGTTTTTCTGGGCAAAGTGCAGTTTCTGGATGTTATGAGAGAGGGAGTAGGTGGCTGTGTCAGGGAAATAATACATGGCAAAGGGTTAATGGCTCACGTTCAGTCCTCAGACCAGACAGGGCGAGGTTAGAATCATAGAGTTGGAAGAGACCACAAAGGCCATCCAGTCCAACCCCCTGCCAAGCAAGAAACACCATCAAAGCATTCTTGACATATGCCTGTCAAGCCTCTGCTTAAAGACCTCCAAAGAAGGAGACTCCACCACACTTCTTGGCAGCAAATTCCACTGTCGAACAGCTCTTACTGTCAGGAAGTTAAACTGCACCCAGAGTCCCAACTCTGGGTCCTGGTCCTTTGGCCCAATGTCCGACCGTTGAGTCGAGCACCTCACTTCAGCAACCTCTATCCCACAAATCGTGGGCAGCGGCGAAACCAGCTGCCCCTCCCGTTGTTGTTGGGACTGCGATTCCCAACAGCCCCCAGCATGGCCAATGGGCATGGATGATGGAAGTTGTAGTCCAACAATACTGGCTTAAATACTGCTTTTCACACACACACACACCCCGCTTTTCCCCTTTGTTTCAATCAGACTATCATCGAATCAGGAGGGAACTCAAAGGTCATCCATCACAAGATTAAGGAAGGTACATGCAGCACTCAACCATGGGACCAAACAAGCCTCTCTCTGCCACGGACAGAGCCATGTTCAGAGGTCAACCAATTTGGGATTTCCCGGAAAGGTACCCAGAATGCACTGCCATTATTTGCATATGTATAGAAAAGCGGGTATCAATAACTTCCTACAGAAAAACCGCTGGATATTGAGCGGGAGAGGCCGGGGGGGGGATCAAAGTGAACCTGAAGCCGCTGTAGCAGCATGCCCTCCCCAAATATTATTGTGGTGGAATTTTGCTCACTGTGGCTTGTAGAGGTGTCTCGGGCAACTGGGTAGGGTGTGAGCCTAAGGACTTTTTTTAAAGGGCTTCTGCCCTCCCTAGCCCAGCCCTCGCCTCTGCCCGCTGGAGCAGGAGTGAGGCTTTTTACCAGGCGCCTCCCAAGCCTCGTATGGCGGTGGGGCGGTTTGCCATGCGCATGTGTGTTGTGTATGATGCATGTGTGCTGCGTATGATCATGCGTTGTGTGTGGTGACGCCCTGCCCCCAGGTGCTGGAGCAACTTAATCTGCCCCTGCAGACTTCCACCCAAGTTGGGGGCTAGGACCATCAGCTTGTCTCTCTCACCACAGCCCAGCTGAACTCCCACCATGGCAGAGAAGCCAAGCTGCTCTGTCAAACCATGGCCAGGTCTCTTGTCTTGGAGAGGGAACGGCGTCCCCTTCCACTCTGTTGCCTCTCCTGAAGTCATAATGAAATAAATACCGTAAACCAACTATCCTCATTTCAAAGAAACTATGGTTTGTATGGATGGACATGACATGTGAAACCGTGGTTAGAGGTAAAATTTGCTCCAAAGAGATGCAAAGCTTAGCTTTCAGTTTGCAAACCACGGTTCACAGGGAGAAGATGATACACCAGGGAGAAGACCTCGAAATGTTGCACCGGGTGACTAGAAGAATTAATTGGAATTCAATATTTGATTACTGATTGCAAAAAGTAGCGTTTGAAATGCCATTTTCTCCAAGAGTATATTGGAGGTGATAAAGGACTATAAAACCTTCCATGGCAGGCTTGAAATATCGGTCCGCGTAACTTTTAATGCTACTGGGATATAGATATAGATGTTCAGTCTTTGACACACTAGTTATAAACAGCATTTCTTAGGCTAAAGAGAGATCCGTGAGTCATTTAAATCCTACAAGGTTTTCAAAAATAGACACCGGTGATTCATGAATTACATTCTTCCTCCTCCCAGAGACTCTTTTGGCAACGATGCAGTTTTCACAATGGTTGCCATCTCCTGAGAGCAAGGCCGCTGCGGTAAGTAACCGCTGGAGAGCAAACCCCACGCAAAGCAGTGGTGTCGTCATATTTATGCCAAGCATGGCTTGCGTCTGCCTGCGTCGAGCCACCAAGACCAGAGAGAAAGCAAAGATCTTTGCTTTCTCTCCTGCTGTCTCTCACTCTCCCTCACCATCACTGCTGCTAAAAAAACAACCTCTTCCCTGTTTCTACTGCTACCACTTCGTCCTGGCTTTTTAGTGTCTGCCCTGGGGATCTCACTATTTTCGGCGCATCATTTCCAAGTTTCTAGTCCTTAAGGGCTCTCCCAACCTACTAACGACACCCATGTATCGCATAGGAGCACAGGAACCCGATGCAAAGTCAAGCCATTATTAGTTCACCAAGTTCAGTGTTGTCTACCGTGTTGAGAAGCCGTTTCCTAGGGTTTCAAGACAGGAAATTCCGCCACCCCACCCCCAACTGGAGGTACTGGGAATGAAACCTAGGACCTTCTGCATGCAAAACAGATGTTGTACTCCTAAGCTACAGACCATCTCCAGGTGCAGAGACAAGCCAATGCGTCTGGAGGAGGTAGAACAAGGCATGTCACTGGGAGAAATCATAAGGGGGTTTGGGCTGGGTGTTCATCAGTATGCGGATGATACCCAGCTCTACCTCTCTTTCAAATCAGAACCAGTGAAGGTGGGGAAGGTCCTGTGTGAGTGCCTGGAAGCGGTTGGAGGATGGATGGCAGCTAACAGATTGAGGTTGAATCCTGACAAGACAGAAGTACTGCTTGTGGGGGACAGGAGGCGGGCAGGTGTGGAGGACTCCCTGGTCCTGAATGGGGTAACTGTGCCCCTGAAGGAGCAGGTGCGCAGCCTGGGAGTCATTTTGGACTCACAGCTGTCCATGAAGCCACAGGTTAATTCTGTGTCCAGGGCGGCTGTCTACCAGCTCCATCTGGTACGCAGGCTGAGACCCTACCTGCCCACTGACTGTCTCGCCAGAGTGGTGCATGCTCTAGTTATCTCCTGCTTGGACTACTGCAATGCGCTCTACGTGGGGCTACCTTTGAAGGTGACCCGGAAACTGCAATTAATCCAGAATGCGGCAGCTAGACTGGTGACTGGGAGCGGCCGCCGAGACCACATAACACCAGTCCTAAGAGACCTACATTGGCTCCCAGTACGTTTCCAAGAACAATTCAAAGTGTTGGTGCTGACCTTTAAAGCCCTAAATGGCCTTGGTCCTGTATACCTGAAGGAGCGTCTCCACCCCCATTGTTCAGCCCGGACACTGAGATCCAGCGCTGAGGGCCTTCTGGCGGCTCCCTCACTGCGAGAAGCAAAGCTACAGGGAACCAGGCAGAGGGCCTTCTCGGTAGTGGCGCCCGCCCTGTGGAACGCCCTTCCATCGGAGGTCAGGGAGATGAACAACTACCTGACATTTAGAAAACACCTAAAGGCAGCCCTGTTTAGGGAAGTTTTTAATCTGTGATATTTTAATGTATTTTGGTATTTGTTGGAAGCCACCCAGAGTGGCGGGGGAAACCCAGCCAGATGGGCAGGGTATAAATAAATAATAATAATAATAATAACTGGGCACCACAGTTCAAGAAGGATACTGACAAGCTGGAACGTGTCCAGAAGAGGGCAACCAAAATGGTCAAAGGCCTGGAAACGATGCCTTATGAGGAACGGCTTAGGGAGCTGGGTATGTTTAGCCTGGAGAAAAGAAGGTTAAGGGGTGATATGATAGCCATGTTCAAATATATGAAAGGATGTCATATAGAGGAGGGAGAAAGATTGTTTTCTGCTGCTCCAGAGAAGCGGACATGGAGCAATGGATTCCATCTTCAAGAAAGAAGATTCCACCTAAACATTAGGAAGAACTTCCTGACAGTAAGAGCTGTTCGGCAGTGGAATTTGCTACCAAGGAGTGTGGTGGAGTCTCCTTCTTTGGAGGTCTTTAAGCAGAGGCTTGACAGGCATATGTCAAGAATGCTTTGATGGTGTTTCCTGCTTGGCAGGGGGTTGGACTGGATGGCCCTTGTGGTCTCTTCCAACTCTATGATTCTAATAATGATGATGTCAATTTGCTCTGCCTCTGAAGGATGCTTTTAGCCCAGAAAAGGAGGACAGAGGCACTTGATGCCATGTAGGGCAGAGGGCCTGGCTTCTTCAAAACAGCCTCAAGGACGAATCAATGGGTCTTGGCAGACCACTTTTGGCCTGCAGGCTAGTTTCCCCCACCTTTGACCTAAGCCATGCATTCAGCAGAATAGGCCACTGCTTTTCCATGGTAGTCCGGAAGCGAAGCCTGCACTTCCTGATTACGGAAAAGAATAATTTGAAGCTCTTGAGTGCTTTGCGAAAATGCAGACGCCGAGCATTTCAGCACTGGACTATTTCAAGCAAAGAGCCACCAAAACGAGAGGTAAAACAGTCCCAAGGTTGGGAGCAACAGCTCAAAGCAAACTCCAGAAAACAATTCTTATTTAAAAATAAGTCTTGAGTGTGACTCATTTTCTGCATTTAATCATTTCTCTGGCTAGGCCTTCCATCTCTCTCGCAATTCCCACACTAATGCACATGTGTTACTTTAGAAGCCAGGTTTCCATGGCAATAGGACCTGAAGATGCAACGCAATTGGCAGCCAATTTGCTCGGCACCTCTGGAATCCGTCTTGGGGGAAAGGAAGATCTTTATGCCTTCGAAGAACAGAGATGTGCCCAGAAACGGCTTCCAGCCCGAAGGACAGCGAAGACCAAATGTATCATTAATTGCAGGCCCACCTTTTTAGGCTGATTTCAAACTCAGAGCGACTCACAAATGAAAATATTGTTCTGATAATGAATGCAGGTGCTGAGCGCTGACCGGCTTGGAGTCCGAACAGGAACTCTGCAAATCAAGAGAGAGGCACCAGCATACTTAGAAGGCATGCAGGGAAGTAAACCCAAGGGTTACAGAAGTGCAAAAAGAAATCACCCGTTTTTAAAACAAACGTAAGGTGGCAAGAAGCCCAATGAGGACTGAAAATGATTGGTAGTCCTGAAATGTTAAGTGACCATAGGAAAAGAAAAAAAGGATGACTGGGGTGGGGACGGAGTAGTCTGCTGAAAAATAGCCTTTCTAAATTGCAGGGGTTGGACTAGATGACCTGTAGGGTCCCTTCCAACAATTCTACAATTCTGTTTTTCTATCCAAAGCACTTTGCATGCATTATCTAGTCACAATTCTTATGTCCCTGCAAGGTAAGTGAGTATTATTACCCCCATATTTCTGATGGGCAGACTGAGGCCGAGAGACAGGGGCTTGCCTGAAGGCCACCTAATGAATTCCTGGCAGAGGTGTGATTAAGACCAGGGACTTCCCGATTCACAGCTCGGACATTTTAAGCCACCGCTCTGCACCTCCTGGTCTCTAACACCAGCAACAAAAAGGACCGAGCAAAATTTTAAAACGGTCGCAATGATGAAGCTAGATAAACAAAAACAACAGGGAAAACAGAATCCTAAGAAAGGAAACGGCAAAGGCAGACTAAGGGTGATATCCAACGTAGCACTATGTTAAACTACAGCATGCTTGTTCCACTGGCAAAATGTTCTGCACTGGGGGGTGGGGGGACGTTGCTATGAACTTTGGTGCACACAAGATATTGGTTACACGGCAAGCTTCTGCTGGTGCAACTGTTACACTGGGTTCGTAAGCTGTGCAATATTAAAAACTCACTCATCCCGCTAGCGCAGGAGGTCGTGCACTAGCAGCTGAACAACGTTTTGTACAGCCCTATATAACTAACAAGGGCTCTGACTGGGGAAATGCATAAAAGCCTGTTTAGAAACAAGCAAAAAAAAGAGAGTCGGGCACAATCAAATGAATCTCTCTTGGGAGATTATTCCTTTATTTAAGCACCGCCACAGATAAAGATTCCGTCTGCTGAAAAAAGGCCTCCAACTTTTTCTGTTGGCAATGCAGTAAGGAGAGCCTCAATAACGAAGTAAAAAACTTGAGCGTGTGTGTACAATTCCTGAGATATCCCCAGATCAGTTAGGGCTGTAACGGTCAACACACTTGGAATACAACCCCCAAACCAACTGGAAGGCAATGAAATTGACCAAAAGGAAAAGATATAAATTATAAAATACTTGCTTAAGCAAAAATGTGTATCTTGTGTGTCCTTTGTGACCCTGTAAAGAAATGATCATGCTTAATTTTGGATGAGCAGTCGCTGCTCTAAGCAACAATCATTAAGCCCCATTTATGCACATTCGATATGTGCATTGCACCGAACCCACAAGTGACCCAACAATGTCACAAAAAGGGGCAGAACATGGCAGGAACGGGGTGTTTCTCATGGTGTTCCAAATGCTGTATACGTGATTTTACTTAAACGTGTGGTGCCTTGGAACGTAATCCCTGTGTAAATCGGGAGCGGTTTGCAAAGCTCCATTTTGAATTTTGCAGTTGTCATTTTACTAGTTTTACAATATCTTACCAGTCTCAAGACATGTCACCAAGGACATGGATCTGGGTGATGAGAGCAGAATGAAACCGCTAGGAAGCAAAATATCTGGCTGAAGAGCTTCGGGATAGATGGTGCCACTATATGTATTCTTAATCATTCATAGAAAGTTTTAAGTACACAAAGCTATGCTGTCCTCCTGAAAACCCTGTAGTATGTTAATTAATGCCTGTTGTCTTGGTCGATGGAGTTTTCTTGGCAGGGATACTGGAGTGGCTTGCCAGTTCCTTCTCCAGGTGGATCACGTTTAGTCAAAACTCTCCACTATGACCTGTCCATCTTGGGTGGCCCTGCATGGCATAGCTCATAGCTTCTCCGAGTTATTCAAGCCCCTTCGCCACGACAAGGCATTGATCCATGAAGGGAGAAATATCAACAACCTCAGATATGCAGATGACACAACCTTGATGGCAGAAAGTGAGGAGGAATTAAAGAACCTTTTAATGAGGGTGAAAGAGGAGAGCGCAAAATATGGTCTGAAGCTCAACATCAAAAAAACCAAGATCATGGCCACTGGTCCCATCACCTCCTGGCAAATAGAAGGGGAAGAAATGGAGGCAGTGAGAGATTTTACTTTCTTGGGCTCCTTGATCACTGCAGATGGTGACACCAGTCACGAAATTAAAAGACGCCTGCTTCTTGGGAGAAAAGCAATGACAAACCTAGACAGCATCTTAAAAAGCAGAGACATCACCTTGCCGACAAAGGTCCGTATAGTTAAAGCTATGGTTTTCCCAGTAGTGATGTATGGAAGTGAGAGCTGGACCATAAAGAAGGCTGATCGCCGAAGAATTGATGCTTTTGAATTATGATGCTGGAGGAGACTCTTGAGAGTCCCATGGACTGCAAGAAGATCAAACCTATCCATTCTTAAGGAAATCATTCCTGAGTGCTCACTGGAAGGACAGATCCTGAAGCTGAGGCTCCAATACTTTGGCCACCTCATGAGAAGAGAAGACTCCCTGGAAAAGACCCTGATGTTGGGAAAGATTGAGGGCACAAGGAGAAGGGGACGACAGAGATGGTTGGACAGTGTTCTCGAAGCTACGAACATGAGTTTGACCAAACTGCAGGAGGCAGTGCAAGACAGGAGTGCCTGGCGTGCTCTGGTCCATGGGGTCACGAAGAGTCGGACACGACTAAACGACTAAACAACAACATATTAATTAAGTTCACTTATCAGGAGAGGCAAAGTGACTTCTCTGTGGTTAGAGGCAGCAATGCTTCTGAAAACCAGTTGCTGGAAACCATATATACCTACCCAAATCTTGAGAGTCTCTTCACAGGCTCAGATTCAGGTGCTGTAGCCAATTTAAGCAAGGTAGGCAGCTACCAAAGAGAGGGCCTTCTTAGTGGTGACACCCTTGAATGTGGAATGCCGGGGCCAGATAGGCTTTCTCTACGTGGCAACTGTGGCCACGTAGGGAGATACTGCAAATCGCATGTGCCATGAACGTGTGTGCACCTGAATGAATTCAATCGGTCTTAGGACACCTTCAATCACCACTTTTGCAGTCTGCAATTTCACATGAGCTGCTACTCACACCACTCAGGTAACAGCAGTACAGTAACTGAGACAATCGGAGCAGGGAGTCTTACACATGAGAGAGAGAGAGAAAGGCGGGGAAAACCGTATATTGCTAAGTTATCAAAATACAAAATCTATATATGTAAAATTATTTTAAAAAATACATGGGAATTTGCAGGTATTTTACACAAGGGGTAGGGAGCAATGTAAAGTGGGGGACCAGGATAGTTTCTGATACACACAGAAAGAGAAGAATAGTGCCTGCACATTTTTCATATTTCAAGTTATTATTATTCATGTCTCTGCCATGCTGTTTTATATTTTTAGCAAAAAATGTCAGCACGCTTTACAACACATTGAAACATCAAATAAAACAAGCCAGAATAAAAACTTACTGAAGAACATCAAATAGAAAGTCTAGGTTCAAAGCAACATAATTAACAGGGAATTAAATGCACATTTAACACAGCAAAGTTAACAACAACAAATCTAAAACATTTCAAAAGAAAAAAAGTTCTACTAAAACAAGAACGTTACTTTCTAAAAAAAAATGAAACCTGGGAATCTGAGAATTATAATAAAAAAAATTCCTTCAGTAGCACCTTAAAGACCAACTAAGTTTTTATTTTGGTATGAGCTTTCGTGTGCATGCACACTTCTAGTTTGAGCCCATGCACACATGAGGAACAACAAAACCAACTGCCTAGTCCTTTTCACACGTGCACAAGCCAAGGCCGGACTTCCCACACCACCGAAGTAATTTCAGGAAGGGATCGTTTTAGATACCGTTGTGAGAAATGTTTTTCTAAAAAACAAAAAAGTAGTAATAATGATGAAGGGCGGTCCAGGAATTTCTGGAAATTCGTAATGCAAAATTATTTAAATGAGCAGGGAGTATATAACTTTATTTTACTAACCCAACTTAAATAAATAATGTAATTTACAAACGAAAAGAGGGGGGAGAAATTATGCGGAACAAACAAGCAATAAACAAGACACGCACAATTCACACGTACCAAACGGAAAGACACGTGTATTACCTGGCGCAGGCGGGTTAAAGAAGAAGCGACTCCCTTCCCCGCGTGCTCTACTTTTCCTTCCTGCTCCAGCAGCGGCCTCCTCTCAGCGCAGCCCCATTGGCCGGCTGCTCATAACGCAACGACGACAACGTACTCCTGCGCTAATATGATTGGTCAAGACAGCAGCGAGGGCGTGGCTTTCCGAACGCTGTGCCCACACCGGCTATTGAGTTAAGAAAGGCAAGGGCAGCGCACGGCCAGTACTTCCGGGTTACACCAAAAAGCAGCCATTTGAGGGGCGCACGAGTGGAATGCATAGAATTTGCTCAACGACGCCCATGTGTGCTATCAGCAGCACTGCAACTCCTGCGCTTTTATTTGTAACTTGCTTTTGCTCCGTTTCTCAGCTAGATTGGTAAAGAAAAAGCGTTGTATATGCGTTATGACACTGTGACACCAGATGGCGCTGTGGAGTGCCGCCTTTCCCTACCGGATTTCCTTGCAAGAGTTTACAACGCGTTTAACTGACCTGTCCAGATCCAGCCAGGCGTCCCCGATCCTATCTTTTTGTTCTGACTTGACTCTGCCTCACATATTCGATGGCGAGCCGGAAGTGTAGTTTGTGTAGCGTCAATTGGTTTTTGCAACGACCCACCCCCTTGGAGGCAAGAGGGGGAAGGATGCAAGCGGACAGCGCGAGCAAAGGGAGAGGCGTGCTGCTGTTTAGCGTGGCCGCCAGGCGGAGCTGTCGTACTGATTTTCTTAACGACGTGAATTATTTTATTGTGCAGCCCTGTGTCTATTTATTTTATATGCAAGAAAATGGAAAGATGCAAATTGGAAAGGGTGGAAGAAACGGGAGGATCATTAGGCAGGGTTTAATTGAACCAGGCATAGGATCCAATAATAACAGAACAGAAGGTGGTGGTGTTATTTATTAGGGCACCTACACTTTCTCGGTCCCAGCTCCTGCCAACCTAGCAGTTCGAAAGCACGTCAAAGTGCAAGTAGATAAATAGGTACCACTATAGTGGGAAGGTAAACGGCTTTTCTGTGCGCTGCTCTGGTTCGCCAGAAGCGGCTTTGTCATGCTGGGCACATGACCTGGAAGCTGTAGGCCGGCTCCCTCGGCCAATAATGCAAGATGAGCGCTGCAACCCTAGAGTCAGTCACTACTGGACCTAATGGTCAGAGGTCCCTTTACCTTTATCTTTACACTTTTTAAAAGAAGAGACAGCCCTTTCCTGCGCAAGCTCCCAATACAAGTTAGAAAAAGGAATGAGGAGGGCAAAGCGGAGCAAATTCAGGATCCAATGACAATGGTGACATAAGAACATAACTCAACCCTGCCAATAGCCCATCTAGTCCAGCAATCTGTTCAGAGATTCACATATCCATGGGAAGCCCACTAGCAGGATTCGAACGCAAGGTCACTCTCCCCTCTGGTGGTTTCCACCAGCCCAATTAAAAGTGCTGATGCTGACCTAGAAAGCCTTATAGGGCTGAGGACCTCAATACCTTAAGGACTGCCTCTCCCTATACGAACTGACCTGGAACATACACTTGTCATCCGAGGCTATTATTTATGCATCCCCCCCCCATGCCAGAGAGGTTCGGAGGGTGGCAACATGAGAACAGGGCCTTTTCTGTGGTGGCTCCTCAGTTGTGGAAGGCTCTCCCCAGAGAGGCTCGCTTGGCGCCATCATTACACATCTTTAGGTGCCAGGCAAAAACATTCCTTTTCCCAGGCTATTAAATAATCTATGATCTGTGAAAGTGGGGGGGGGGGAGAGGACTGTTATTATTATGACAATTTTATTATTCGGCCGTCTGCCAGTATGCTTTTTATTATGCTTTTTATCATTGATGCTCTGTAATGTGTTTTTAATGTTGTACTCCATCCTGGGAACTTCTGATAAAGGGTGGTATGTAAATTGAATGATTTAATACAGTTGCTGGAAGCCACAGGGGGAGAGGGGGCTCTTGTGTTCGAATCCTGCTTGCTGGTTCTCCACAGGCATCTGTTTGGGCACAGGCTTATGTTATGCTCTAATTTTATTGTTCTGCCTTCCAGGCAACTGAGACATCCCCACAGGCGTAAGCAAATAGTGTACCCCACCCCTCTAAATATATATTGCGTAGCGATACCCCGATCCCTCCCGGAGTAATAAAGACAGAGGACACGTTGAATAAGGTTAATGGGCATAAAAGGCCACAGCTTTATTGGTTACGGATGTAGAGAGGTTTTGGCTTAGACATTGGATCTAACCAGCTATATCTGACTCCAGCCCGATGTGCTGGCAGTCTGGTAAGGGTTAACCACCATTGGGTGAGCCCTGCGATGCAAATCAACTAGGAACTCACCTGGGGCCACCGATAAGGGGTGTGCCTTAGGCCCTCACCTTCCACGGCTTCGGACAGGGCCACGCCCACGGACTCCTTAAGGGAGTTGTTGTTGTTGTCGTATCCGACTCTTTGTGACCCCATGGACCAGAGCACGCCAGGCACTCCTGTCTTCCACTGCCTCCCACAGTTTGGTCAAACTCATGTTAGTAGCTTCGAGAACACTGTCCAACCATCTTGTCCTCTGTAGTTCCCTTCTCCTAGTGCCCTCAATCTTTCCCAACATCAGGGTCCTTTCCAGGGAGTCTTCTCTTCTCATGAGGTGGCCAAAGTATTGGAGCCTCAGCTTCAGGATCTGTCCTTCCAGTGAGCACTCAGGGCTGGTTTCCTTAAGAATGGATAGATTTGATCTTCTTGCAGTCCATGGGACTCTCAAGAGTCTCCTCCAGCACCATAATTCAAAAGCATCAATTCTTCGGCGATCAGCCTTCTTTATGGTCCAGCTCTCACTTCCATACATCACTACTGGGAAAAACCACAGTCGGCAAGGTGATGTCTTAAGCAACAGCAAACCGGTGCCACAGGCTCACTGTATGAATAAGACCAAGAGTGCCTGCAGCAGTGTCGCAACACTTTCCGAGAGTGGAGTTGGCAGGACTGTTCTCAACGGGCACGTGATGAAAGAACGTAAGCTTGAGATCCCCGTGCAAGTGGCAGGCAGGTGGACAGAGGCCGTGCGAAACTGGAAGCGCTGCCAGTGTGCCAAAGAGAACAACCCTTCAGGACCCGGTGGCTTTTGCTTTGGCATCGCCAGGCTCCTGGAAGTTCCTAGAATCATAGAATCATAGAGTTGGAAGAGACCACAAGGGCCATCCAGTCCAACCCCCTGCCAAGCAGGAAACACCATCAAAGCATTCTTGACATATGCCTGTCAAGCCTCTGCTTAAAGACCTCCAAAGAAGGAGACTCCACCACACTCCTTGGTAGCAAATTCCACTGCCGAACAGCTCTTACTGTCAGGAAGTTCTTCCTAATGTTTAGGTGGAATCTTCTTTCTTGAAGTTTGAATCCATTGCATCAATTCCTTGCTTGCCAAGTTCTCTGGGGCCTTTATCTGATCAATCACACTTATCCTTAGTGTGCCATTGAGGGCAGAGGGAGAGGCCTTGCAGAAAATGCCGTAGCATGGCATGGCTGGGTCTCCAGGTTTGCCCACAGCATCTCTTTGCCAAGATGCAGGGAGCACTTCATCATCCCCGCCTGAGCCACATTGGTGGTCTCCCCTCTTTTGTTTCTTCCCCACCCCCTTCAGATCCCCACCCCGCTGCACATAACGGGAAAAAACCACTCTAACCCAGGAACTGTCGTTTATAATATAATAATAATAATAATTTATTATTTATACCCCGCCCATCTGGGTGGGTTTCCCCAGACACTCTGGGCGGCTTCCAACCGAATATTAAAAACAGTACAGCATCAAACATTAAAAACTTCCCCAAACAGGGCCGCCTTCAGTTGTCTTCTAAAAGTAAAATAATTGCTTATTGCCTTGACATCTGGTGGGAGGGCATTCCACAGGGCGGGTGCAACTACCGAGAAGGCCCTCTGTCTGGTTCCCTGTCTTCTCACAGTGAGGGAACCGCCAGAAGGCCCTCGGTGCTGGATCTCAGTGTCCGTGCTGAATGGTGGGGGTGGAGACGCTCCTTCAGGTATTTTGGACCGAGGTCGTTTAGGGCTTTAAAGGGCTGATAAGGCCAGAAACCTTCTGACATGATTCTGTATCTCCTTGCAGACATTGATAAGTATGTGACCTGGCGTGTGGAAGGGCATTCCACAGGGCGGGTGCCACTACTGAGAAGGCCCTCTGCCTGGTTCCCTGTAGCTTTGCTTCTCGCAGTGAGGGAACCGCCAGAAGGCCCTCGGCGCTGGACCTTAGTGCCCAGGCTGAATGATGGGGGTAGAGACGCTCCTTCAGGTATACAGGACCGAGGCCGTTTAGGGCTTTAAAGGTCAGTACCAACACTTTGAACTGTGCTCGGAAACGTACTGGGAGCCAGTGTAGATCTCTCAGGACTGGTGTTATGTGGTCTCGACGGCCGCTCCCAGTCACTAGTCTAGCTGCCGCATTCTGGATTAATTGCAGTTTCCGGGTCACCTTCAAAGGTAGCCCCACGTTTAGGCAATGCATGCAGAAGTTGAAGTCAAACTGCTGTGTTAGCAGTACCAAAGCGACCTCCTGGGGTGCAAGACTGGGCAGTGTGTCTGGAGGTCCTGGGCTGCCCAAAGCTCCACCCCACCCCCATTCACTGATGTGGTCCAAAGGAAAGCATTTGGCCGCAGCTTGGCTGCAGGAGTTGCCGGAAGGAGGCGTCCTTAGGGACTCCACTCCAAATATGTGTAGGGTTTACTCCTTAGCCTTTTCTTCTCCCGAAGATGTCCCACAAGGCAGTGGAGGTTTAGGATCAGAGTCTTCCTTCTCCCAGACGGGGTACCTTCCCAGGTGGACGAGCCCCATCTGCCCCTCATGCAGAAACCACCTTCTTGGACCCATTCTTGCTTTCGTCTGCTCAATCCACCAGAGCCTGTATTCGCATGCAGGGAAAGTCCCTAACTCACTGAGGACTTGAGACCCATCGGCTACCTTCACCTGGTTTAGCCAGCCAGTCGAAGCCGTTCCCGGGGTGTGGCCGGTGCCGAATGCTGACATCTTCAAGGAGCCACGTGTGGCAGCTGAGTGCAGGGTGGGGACCAAAGGTGGGCAAACTACCCCAGAAGGAGCACAGTGTGTTCCTCCGCCAGAAGTAGTACTCTTCCCCTAACACTCGCTCCCCCAAGAGGCTGTGATGGCCGCCATCTTGGATGGCTTTGAAAGAAGACTCAGTAGAGAAATCCAGGGGGGATTTGACTATCGATGGATACCAGCCACGATGGCTGTGCTCTGCTTCCACAGTCAGAGGTAGGGATGAGTCTCAGTTGCCAGTCGCTGGAAACCACAGAAAGGGAGAATGCTGTGTTGCTGGTTCCCCAATGGGACATCTGGGTGGCCACTCAAGAACAGGATGCTGGACTAGATGGGTCACTGGCCTGATCCAGAAAGGCTCTTCCTGTATTCTTCCATAGTGACTGCTCGTTTAGCAGCAAGAGGAGCCACGTAAGAAGAAGAAGAGTTTGGATTGGATATCCCACTTTTTTACTACCCTGAGGAGTCTCAAAGCGGCTAACATTCTCCTTTTCCTTCCTCCCCCACAACAAACACTCTGTGAATTAAGCCAGTGGTCAATTTCTTAAAAGACAAGTGTCCAGGAAGGCTTGGCACCGTGGTCGGAAAATGGACTGGCAGATGAAGAAGAAGAAGAAGAAGAAGAAGAAGAAGAAGAAGAAGAAGAAGAAGAAGAAGAAGAAGAAGAAGAAGAAGAGGAGGAGGAGGAGGAGGAGTTTGGATTTGATATCCCGCTTTATCACTACCCTGAGGAGTCTCAAAGCGGCTAACATTCTCCTTTCCCTTCCTCCCCCACAACAAACACTCTGTGAGGTGAGTGGGGCTGAGACTTCAAAGAAGTGTGACTAGACCAAGGTCACCCAGCAGCTGCATGTGGAGGAGCGGAGACACGAACCCGGTTCACCAGATTACGAGTTCACCGCTCTTAACCACTACACCACACTGGCTCTCTAACATAGGGTCATCTTCCAGCTAGCCAGAAGCACGTCTGCTTGCCTTTCCTCCACAAAGGGCAATGTCAGCCGGATCCCAAGGAGAAGATTATTGATACAACAAACTCTTGCAGCAAGTGGAACCTCACCCTGGCTTCCTTCCAGCACCCCGTCTGGGGCTCAAAGTGGCAGCTTCTTCTCAGATACAAAGAGACTCCTGCCTGTAGCTTATGTTAAGTGCTTGTGGCTCAGGGGCAGAGCACCTGCTTTTTATGCAGAAGGTCCCAGGTTCGATCCCCGGCTTCGCCAGGTTGTGCCGGGTCCTTTCTCTATCTGAAACACCCTGGGGAGCTGCTGCCAGCCAGTGTAGACAATACAGTGTTCCGGCTCAGTTTACGCAGCTTCCTGTGCTCTTATTTCAACCGGCCTTTTCTCCACAGCAATGGGGTTTGGGATATTGCTATCGTTCTTAAGGGAAGCAAAAACAAAAAGTTGGAGCGTCTACATTGCATGCTGAACACCTCAGGTTGAACCCCTGACGTCTCCCAGTAGGGCTGGGAATGTCCCCTACTTTAAACCCTGAAGAGCTGCTGCCAGCCAGTGTAGGCACTACCAAGTTAGGTGGGCCAGTGGTCCGAGTTGATGTAAGGCCACTTCCTATGCCTCCCTTCCTCTTTGCTGCTCCCACCTGGGATTCTTTCTCCCCTTGGTTTCAGCAGAGCTGCAGACACAACACATCTTCTTCGTCCTTCCCCCTCTGCAGCACTTGGGCCATACATCTGAAGAACTCTTCCCAGCTCCCGCCTCTCCTACTCATAGCAACGGCCTGCATTCATAAGCCTTGAAGAGTTGCGCATTATTTGCTTCCACAGTAAAAGTGTGCTCTTCACCCGAGCATCTGGTGTCCCTCTGGAGCCACCTCATGATGTCATTGTTAGCCAAGGCTTCCCAAGGGGGTGTTTAGATGCTGTCCTCTGATTCAGTTACAGATATATTTACGGAACCGATATCCCACCGTTCTCCCTGAAGCCACAGGGCAGGTTCCAACACCAAAAGACATAAGCTCCACCCCTGCAGAATAGGCATGTGCTGTTCAGTTTTTTTGTTTTTGTTTTTGCCTGTCTTTTTGCTTTCTTGCGTACAATCAAGCGTGATCATTAAATGCAAAACAAAACAACTGAAACTTGCGGAACCGGTCAATGCAACGATCTCTCTCGCAGCATCGCTCATAACTGAAGAACAGTATAAATTAAACGTCTGCTAGTAACGCTCAAAGGCCAGGTGAAATGAGAACATTTCAGTTGTCGCAAGAACCTGCTCAGCGTAGGAGCCATCCAGGATCTCAGAGGGAAGGCTCATTCCAAAGGCTGGATGCCAGAGCTGAGGAAACCCTACTCCGGGTTCCAGTTAACCGGATCTCCCATCATGATGGCAATGATGATTTTGGTTCAGCCACTAGGACTTCCCTGGCTTGAATCAACATTGCTCCTCCAGTTAGAAGAGCCTGGGAATGGCGTGACCTGTTTTGGACAGGTGACAAGCAGAATTTGTCCCCTGCCACCCATCAGCGTAGCTGTCAGGCTTCAGGGACTTGCCTCCCCCTCCCCATTGGCAGCAGATAAGCAGAACAAAGCAAAAGAAGTCTCTTACTGGTTAGAAATTTTAATTATCATAGCGAGAGAACAAAGAATCCATTCCTCAGAACGAAGGTGCTCCCAATTAAGGGTTTCACCCACTTCATCCCTAGTTCCCCACTGTCACTTCTGCACCTTGCAACCTGATCTCACAACCACTGTGCTTCCTGTGCTGCCACCTTATCTGCTCTCCTTGACCTTGGGCTGAGTAGACGGACACTTTCCAGCAAAAAGCGAGTCTGTTAACTCTCTCTCTCCCAGTTCTTCTTCTCCTAGCTGTTCCCCACCCAGTTCTTCCCAGCTTCTGCCTTCTTAACTATGTGCCTCTGCAAACCACTGTTCCAAATCTACAGTATACTGTCCTCCTGCTCCTGGGAAGATTCAGGATCCTGGGAAGATTCAGGATCCTGATCAGGAGCAGGGGGAGCCATTCCTCAGCACAATAGAAATACTTAACTGATCAATCATGTCAGTTCTGCCCCCCAACAAAAGTCCTGATTCCCAAAAAATCTCAACAATTTTTGGTGACCCCCCTCCCCCCCCAAATCTCAACAACTTTGGCAAATCCTCTCCAAAAAAGCTCAACAACTTTGGCAAATCCTCTCCAAAAAAGCTCAACAACTTTAGTCCCTTTAAAAATGAACTACCCCAGGTGCTGGTGGGGATTGCTATGCCACTGTCTGCCCCCCCCCCAAACCAAAGTCCTTTCTACGCCCATGCTGCCACCTTCAGTGCAACCCCAAAGCTTTGCCGGCGCCGCTGTCGCTGCTGCTGAACAAGGGGAAAGGCCCATCAGGAAGACATTGCTCTCTACACAGAGCACAGGGGCTAGAGTGGCTCTTCTCAGTGTTCTGCACAGGAGCTCTAGGACCCAGCTCTGTGGTTGGACTATTAACTTCAGAGCACCTCCTGGCAACTTTACTGATGGCAAAGATTCGTGGAGACAGGCTGGCCAGTTTGCAGGGGAGCCTGTATGGTTGTGCTCGTCTGTGTGAAGTCACACCCACACCATACTTTTAGAGTACTCTTAAAGCACTTTCACAGCCATGGCTTCTTTCTTCAAAATATTAGGGGAACTATAGTTTGCTAAGAGTACTGGGAATTGTAGCTCTGCAAAGGGTCTCCTAACAATTCTCAACATCCTCACCAAACTGCAGTTTCCAGTGGACACTTGGTACCACAAACGCTGGAGCATAGCTAGAATGGAGAAAATTAGGCATAATTTGAGATTGTGACAAGGACTAGAACCTCCAGCTATTTTTTTAAATAACATTTGGCATTTGTTGCATATACAGCTGGGTCACACATGCTGTCGTCACAAGCCTAGCAAATCTTGAACCCTACTTGAGAATTGGCTAATATTATTTCTGTACACAAAGACAACTTTTGCCCTCGCTTCCCGCCCCTCGCTTCATTGACCTGGAGTTTGTTACTTAACCAATATGCAACTGCTCTTATTTTACCTGCCTGGTTTATGGTTTTGTTTTTCATTTTTCACCTGTCGTTATCACCGTTCTCCCTGTTTTATACACATTATAAAATGGGCCTGCGGGATTGCTCAGTCGGTAGAGCACAAGACTCTTAATCTCAGGGTTGTGGGTTCGAAGACTCACTTTGGCCAGAAAAAGAATCCTACCTTGCAACGGGTTGGACTTGGATGACCCTTGTGGTCCCTTCCAACTGTACAATTCTATGAAAATGAATTTTTGAGATATATTTGGAAAGCAGAAGGTCTTTTTTTTTTCGCCTGCTGCTCCTTGATCCTTTAATTGCTGTCACCAAGGGACAGAACCCAACTCTTTCTGTTATTTTCCTCTAAACTAAAAACACATAAATGCCTGTTTATTAGACTACCAGCTTTGAAGAGAGGCCGACCAAAGCTTCATTCCCAGAGCCAGTGCACTGAATATCTTGGCTTTTATCTTTTCTAATCAACCCTTCTCCCAGAGGTGCAGCAGCTAGGATCGTTGCCGCTGCATTTGATCTCTCCGTTGGCATCCTCCTCTCCCGTCTTGTTCCACCTGCCCCTGTTACGACAGAAGGGCAGCGCCAGGAGAGAGAGGAAACGCTTTGCCTTGCAGGTCCCATCATGAATATTTCAAGGACTCGCTCTGAATAGCTGCTCCCAGCTTTAAAAATGCAAAAGGGTTGTGACACAGGCAGCCTTGCTAAATTACACACTGTTAGCTTCCATAATGGAGGCCTCCTTTGCTTCCAATGCATGGGGCGCACATTAAACCTGCATGGGAAAGACTCTCTCCTGGCACCTTTTATGGATGTGAAAGACTGGCTGGGTGCAGAGGAGGAGTGGGAGGCATCAGCCGGGGAACCCCCCCAGGGGAAGAAGGCTCAGAGCCTGGGAATTGGTGGTGAGACAATGGAGGAGCGGCCAGAGGGAGAAGAGGGAGCAGACTGAGAGGAGGAGGTGTTGGAAGCTGAAGAGGTGACAAGGCTTAGTGAGCAGGAAGAGGCTGGGGCAAAGAGAGTCCAAAACCATAGGCAGAAGCAGAGGCTGGAGAGGAGGGAGCCAAGAGACAGATATGAGGCAGGCTACTGAAGAAGCCAGGGGGTCTCCCCCTCCTCCCTGGTCACCCAGAACCAGGAGAGGAATGAAGACAGCGGGAGCAGAGACAGAAGAAGAGTTTGGATTTGATATCCCACTTTATCCCACTTTATCTCACTGGAAGGACAGATCGTGAAGCTGAGGCTCCAATACTTTGGCCACCTCATGAGAAGAGAAGAATCCTTGGAAAAGACCCTGATGTTGGGAAAGATGGAGGGCACTAGGAGAAGGGGAAGACAGAGGACAAGATGGTTGGACAGTGTTCTCGAAGCTACGAACATGAGTTTGACCAAACTGCAGGAGGCAGTGCAAGACAGGAGTGCCTGGCGTGCTATGGTCCATGGGGTCACGAAGAGTCGGACACGACTAAACGACTAAACAACAACAATCCCACTTTATCACTACCCTAAGAAGTCTCAAAGCGGCTAACATTCTCCTTTCCCTTCCTCCCCCACAATGAACACTCTGTGAAGTAAGTGGGGCTGAGAGACTTCAGAGAAGTGTGACTAGCCCAAGGTCACCCAGCAGCTGCATGTGGAGGAGCGGAGACGCGAACCCGGTTCCCCAGATTACACGTCCACTGCTCTTAACCACTACACCACACAGACAAGACCAGGCACCCCCAAACTTTGGCCCTTCAGATGTTTTGGACTACAATTCCCATCATCCCTGACCACAGGTCCTGTTAGCTAGGGATCTTGGGAGTTGTAGGCCAAAACATCTGGAGGGCCACAGTTTGGGGATGCCTGGACAAGACGATGGAGTCTCAGATTGCTTAGGAAGGACCCAGGGGAGAAGAGACTTGGAGAGCTACTGTCTCACCAGAGTGGTGCATGCTCTAGTTATCTTCCGCTTGGACTACTGCAATGCGCTCTACCTTTGAAGGCGACCCAGAAACTGCAACTAATCCAGAATGCAGCAGGTAGACTGGTGACAGGGAGTGGCCACCGAGACCATATAACACCGGTCCTGAAAGACCTACATTGGGCTCCCATGAAGTTTCTGAGCACAATTCAAAGTGTTGGTGTTGACCTTTACAACCCCAAACGGCCTCGGCCCAATATACCTGAAGGGCATCTCCACCTCCATCACTCAGCCCGGACACCGTGATCCTCCTTCGTGGATCTTCTGCTGGTTCCCTCACTGAGAGAAGTGAGGTTGCAGGGAACCAGGCAGAGGGCCTTCTCAGTAGTAGCGCCCGCCCTGTGGAATACCTTCCCACCAGTACAGCACAGTAACCTTTCTTGCTAGATCTCCCCCCTATAATAATTTTATTATTTATACCCCGTCCATCTGGCTGGATTTCCCCAGCAACTCTGGGTGGCTTACAACACACACAAAATTGTAAAACATTAGACATTAAAAATTTCCCAATACAGGTTGGCCTTCAGATGTCTTCCTCCTGAGCTGTCTTGTTACTTTGAATAAAGAGTTAACTTCGCTGACGCTGTGTGATTTATTGCCCGCCTGCTCCTGACACTCATCCCTGACAGCTCACTAGTCAGGGCCGGTCCTATGGCCAGGCTGGGTGGTGCAGGGCGCCGGGCCACCAGGGGGCGCCACGCAGCTGTGCCCGCCCGCCACGCTAGGAAACGGGATGGGGGGGGCACTGGAGGGATCCATCGCACCACGGCGCCAGATATACTTAAGATGGCCCTGTCACTAGTACAATCAGAAGCTGATCTATTATGGATTCCAGAACCTCTTCCTGTGAGCCTACAGGAGACCCGGTGAACACAGGGACCCCAGTCTCCAAGATTTCACAAGGCCTGGTATATGGAATACAGGGAAATGGGGGCAGTAGAGTTCTGTACCACTTTGGGCTGCATTTAAAACTGTATTTGGAGCCCCCCAAGTTTATCCTGATGAACCCCTGGTTCAATCGCTCTCTCTCTCTCAGCCTACCTCAAAAGGTTGTTGTTCTTGGAGGAAATACAAGATAAAATGGCAATTAAATAAAACAGACAGTATAAATTGTCGTAGCTGAGCAGTTTCATTGCGCAAAGGAGCCAAGCCTTCCAAAGCTCACGGAAGCTAGCCACAAAGCTCAGCATCTGGTTTGGGGCATGCCGTTCCTCCTGCCTCTCTCAGCAAGTTAGTGGCTATAAGGGTTTATCACAGCCTACTCGCACCTCTTAGGTTAGGGCAGGCAAGTGATCTAAATGAATGATCTTAAATGGAAAGGCAGGTGTAAACAGCTAAAATTGTCCCGCAGGGATTATGCAAGGGCGGGTGGGTTGGTGAGGACGTCCAGGCATGTCCTGGAAAAGGGAAGACTTGGAAAGATTTTATCGACAGGTTTCCAGTAGTTGATTCAGAAGGTGAAGTTTAGGTTTGATATTCAAAGAATGAGGCGGAATCTGCAGAGATCCAGAACTGCAATGGTCTCAACCACAGGAGGAAAGCCATTTATCTGTGGCGGGGGGTGGGTGGGTTTGGAGGCAGGGGCTGCCAGCTACCTACACAGACCTGCCATGCCTCTGCAAGGGGCTCTCTGCTGCCTCCCAGAGCCCCCTCCTCCCTCTCCCTCAGTCCTCCTGGGAAGGAGGCATGAGGCTCTGGCAGGGTCCTAGCGCCCTCCCACCTCCTTCCCAAAGCTGGCAAAGCACTAACTGGGCTTTGGGGAGGAAGCAGGAAGACTCTAAGGACCCTTTCAGAGCCCTTGCACCATCTTCCCAAACCTCAGCGCCTCACTTTCCCTGGGCTGCAAAAAAAAAAATGCCTCGAGGGCCACATACGGCCCTCAACCCGTGCGTTGGACCACCCCGCACTTGGCAAAAGGTAGGGACCCCCTTTGTCCCGCCAGCTGTCACAGAACGCCAGCTCCCATCAGCCCCAACAAGTATGGCCAATGGCCTGGGATGGTGTTTGGCAACATCTGGCAGGCCAATGGGATGTCCCCACCCTTGATCAACTGCGGGGCAATCCAACACGCGGCCTTCACATACCTGCCAAGTTCCTCTCTGAAAAATAAGGGACCAGATCGAAAGTAGCATACCGGAAGTAGCGCGGCGGCCATTTTGGAACTGGGCGGAGCATGCTCAGAAGTGACTTTTGATGCTGCTGTGCCCAGTTCCAAAATGGCCACCACACCAGAAGTCGCGCTGCAGCCATTTTGGAACTGGGCAGAGCAGCATCAAAAGTCACTTCTGAGCATGCTCCGCCCAGTTCCAAAATGGCCGCCGTGCCAGAATAAACCGGGGGGAAACAAAAAAAATCCGTTTTTCCGGCTGGGGACAGCTGGAAAAACGGGGGTTTCCCGGGCAAAACGGGAGACTTGGCAGCTATGGGCCTCGGCCGCATTTGATGGCCCTTCCAGCCCTTGCGCTGCCTTCCCAAAGGCACAGGGCTTTCGGAAGGAGGCACGAGAGCTCCTTCACTGGAGGTTTTAAAGCAGGTTGGACGGCCATCTGCCAGGGGTTCTTTAGCTGCAATTCCTGCATTGCAGATGGTTGGACTAGATGACCCTAAGGTCCCTTGCCAATCTATAATGGGAAACCCAGCCAGATGGGCGGGTTATACAGTAAATCAGTGTTTCCCAACCTTGTGCCTCCAGCTGTTTTCGAACTACAATTCCCATCATTCCTGACCACTGGTCTTGCTAGCTAGGGATGATGGGAATTGTAGTCTCAAAACACCTGGAGGCACAAGGTTGGGAAACACTGCAGTAAATAATAAAATTATGCTGCTGGTGATGATTGTATGGAAGATGCTCAAAGGCGCAGGTGCTCCCAGTGGGTTTTCAACAAGTAACAACAGCTACTGCTCTCTGAACGCCAGGGAGCCGAGCCATCTCAAAAGGAAACATGGAATTGTTTGACATGGAAGGGTTCGCACTCCAGAATGACAAGCCCTAAAGCCCTCCGGGACACATGGAACCTGTTTCACAATCATTTGGCTCCCAGCAGATTGGAAAACTTGATATTATGTGCACATTTCATCATCAGCTTCATTTCTACACGTAGGAAGAAATCCTACCCAATCTCCACAGGTGATGATGAAAAAGTTGCATTCGATTGAACTCACAGATGTGAAGGTCTTGATGAAATGGGCCCACTCCCTACTATGGCGAAACCAGCAAGAGTCTTGTAGCAATTGAACAATCAACAGTCTTGACTACCGCCCAAGCTGCCTCGTTTGTCAAATGCATGGAAGCGTTCTCCGTTGGCAGATGACAGAATACACCACCACACAGGGAGGGGAATGTTATGCAGCGGCTCTCATGCATTGCGAGTCGAGCTGACAGAAGCTCATTTCACAATAAATCTGTCAGGGCTTCTAGCACCAAGAAAGACCCAACTTCTATTTTTGCTGCAAACAGGCTCACGCGGCTCCTGGCCTTATTATAGCATTTCCCCAAGAGCTCCGCTTCCTTCCTTTACACAAAATGCACCCATCAACGCCCAGCACAAACAACAGCTTGTGTCTACCTTGCTTATCCTCTGAGTATATACCCACTGAAACTAATGGATGTGGCTCACTTAGATCTCTAGATCTAATATTCCCATGAGGGTGACTTGGCTGCATGCCACCCAAGGGGTTGGCGTTACAACTCCCTCTAGTAGCAAACTCAGGTGGCGGGTGCTGATAGCACAGTGCCAAAGCAAGAGGCACAACCAAGCTTTGCAGAAGCACTAATAAATTTTTGAGCAAAGGGGGGGGGCAGCCCAATGACGATTGGGTATTTTCTGTAGCTGCAAAGTATTGAGGTCCGTTGTTTGGTTGTAGGTCGCATTGGGTGATATAAAGCGACTGACAAAGTTAATAAATAAGAATGGGGAAATGGGGAATTGTACAAGGGGTGTGTGAGGGAAAAACACCCAGCTTGACCCTCTGGTAGATTTTAATATCCTGGGGGATAGCCTGGCTGGCAAGCACTCCAGCTAGCAGGCAAGGCTACACTCCCAACATTTATACGAAAGGAAAATGTCCAATGGGAGTTCTTTGTGGCAAATGCCATTGCATAAAGCGGCAGGTTTTGATTGCCATTAAAACTGTAATAAATATTTATTTTATATTATTTATTAAATTTGTATACTGCCCTTCCTCCCAAGATCTCAGGGAGGTTCCCAGCGTACAAGATGCAGAATGAAAGCAAGAACAAAACAAACCTATACCCCCTCCACAAACACATTTAAAAGGATATAGGATGTAGGCTCCTTGATCACTGCAGATGGTGACAGTAGTCACAAAATTAAAAGACGCCTGCTTATTGGGAGAAAAGCAATGACAAACCTAGACAGCATCTTAAAAAGCAAAGACCTCACCTTGCCTACAAAGGTCCGTATAGTTAAAGCTATGGTTTTCCCAGTGGTGATGTATGGAAGTGAGAGCTGGACCATAAAGAAGGCTGATCGCCGAAGAATTGATGCTTTTGAATTATGGTGCTGGAGGAGACTCTTGAGAGTCCCATGGACTGCAAGAAGATCAAACCTCTCCATTCTGAAGGAAATCAGCCCTGAGTGCTCACTGGAAGGACAGATCGTGAAGCTGAGGCTCCAATACTTTGGCCACCTCATGAGAAGAGAAGACTCCCTGGAAAAGACCCTGATGTTGGGAAAGATGGAGGGTACTAGGAGAAGGGGACGACAGAGGACGAGATGGTTGGACAGTGTTCTCAAAGCTACGAACATGAGTTTGACCAAACTGCGGGAGGCAGTGGAAGACGGGAGTGCCTGGCGTGCTATGGTTCATGGGGTCACGAAGAGTCAGACACAACTAAATGACTAAACAACAACAAGGGGAAGTAGAGTTGCTGACAATGTATTCCAAAACCACTCAGTGGTTTCATGTAGATGTTAAACAGCATAGGTGATAAAATCAAACCCTGAGGAACCCCACATTGAAAGCTCCACAGAGCCGAAGGTCATGCCCGCCCCCCAAGCATCACCCTCTGGAAACAACCATCCAAATAGCAGAGCCACCGCAAAGCGGTGCCACCACACCTAACTTGGACATCCGCTCGGACACCATGGTCAATGGCATTGAAAGCCGCTTGACGTTGAGGAGAATTAACAAGGACACATTTCCCATCGCTCTCGCAACAGAGGGCGACCAAAGCAGTTTCTGTGCCAAAAACAGGCCTAAACCTCAATTGAAATGGATCTAGAAAATCAGTTTCCTCCAAGAGTGCCTGGTTCTAGTCTGCAAGCACCCACTCAAAAATCTTGCCCAAGAAGAGGAGATTAGCAACTGGCTGGTAGTTGCTTAGATTTTCGGAATCCAGGGAGGGTTTCTTGAGAAGTGGCCTTACCACTGCCTCCTTCAAAAAAGCAGACCCCGTCCCCTCTCTCAAGGAGGAATTCACCACCAGCCAGCAGTCTCTTCCCTGCTAGTTTTTATCAGCCAAGAAGGGCAAAGGTCCAGAGTGCAAGTGGTCGATTGCATTCGACCAGAGTTTTCCTCTACTCACACCCGAACCATCTCCCAGCCTGTTTCCTCGCCCTAAGCTCTGGAGTATATCAGGGAACCAAAAGGGCTCCACAAAGTGGGAGAGGGCGTTCAGGAGCAATCATGTCAAGAGCCTGAGCCATTCGGATGTTCCAGAGGTCGGGCAGGTCTTTGACAGGAGCGCCAGTCACATCAGCCGGAAAATCCCCCAGAGCCATCTGGAAACCCACTTGATCCATCAGCCTCCGAGGGCGGACCATCCTAATAGTTCTCCTGCCTCTGTAGAGGGGGAAAGGTGCTGAGATCCTAAATCTGAACAGAGAGTAATCTGATCATGACAAGCGGATGATGTCAGTATCTCCCACTTTCAGATATGGGTCTGAGACCAGGGAGACTGCCCAAGTCAATTATGTGCACATTTTGGTTTCTTTCAAATTATTTTACAATGGAGGGGAACACGATCAGGATCTTCTACCTCAGGTGCAAAAACGTTTTGGGCTGTGACCATCTCTTTATAGGACAGGACACATTCACAGAGATTGCATCAAAGCACAGTAAAATGCAGTTTAATTTCATTCTATCCGACAGGTTTATTGGGTTTGTGTTTGGCTAGCAAACAAACCATAGGTAATAAATGTAATTTTAGGTCAACATAGGACTATCACCTTGGGGGGGGGGGGAAGGCGTAATAAGAGTAAAATGGTGTTTAGTTTGCCTTCAGCAGAGCATCCAAAAGTCTCACTTCCTCCTTACCAGGTCAAGGGGCATAGTAAGAATCTGAGGCCAGTGAAGTTATTTGGGCGCCCGAGGCAGAAAACCTGACAAGCACTGCTCCATCAGTAAAAACACGACACTTAGCAAACCACCTGCTGACCTGTCATGACACCCAAAATCAATAGCCTGAGGTGGCTAGCTCACTCCACCACACGAGTAGCTTGGCCCCAAGGCTACGGTTTGTGCAAGTCATAATGGAAGCCGGGTGATGACCAGATAACATTTGTTTTGAAGCACCTTCCCGGGTTGCCAATGCAGGGAAAATTCCTTCCCGGGTCTGAATACAGCAACCATCAATGACCGCAGCAGCGCCCGCTTACCTGCAACGCAGAAAATTATGCTGTAAAGAAACACTGTTAACCTGATGATCGCTGACCTAGGAAGGAATTTTTGGAAAGAAGAAAGTTAAAGAAAACACTGTTAACCTGATGATCGCTGACCTAGGAAGGAATTTTGAAAGAAGCAAGTAAAGTGAGGGAGGGAGGGTGGGTGACTCGAGAAGGAAGAAAGGACAAAGAGGCTTCTCCACGGTGCTTCAGCCTCTTTTCTTTGGCCTTACTCTGCTCCCTCCGGCCAGGTGTCCTTTGTCCTACCTGGCCGGGTGGCGGGTCATAGGCCAACTCGCCAGGTGGGTGTCACCGGCCAGGTAAGCCCTGCGCGGTGTCGCAAACCTCACCCACCTGAAGGGAGGGGTGAGGGCAGATATTGTTTTGAAGCACCTTCCCGGGTTCCCCATTCATTGCCGAGTGCTGTTTGGACCTTTTTAAAAGCCTATACAGCTTCAGACCCATTCAAAGTCCCCGAGATCAGTCATTATTTTAATGGTAGATCCATTGTAGCTGTGAGAGACAGAAGAACAACAGGAAAAACCCCAGAAACCCAGAAGACAAAAGTCAGAGATTGATGTGCGTTATAATGGGTGAAATAAGTATTTGATCCCTTTGCAAAAGATGACCTAGTACTTGGTGGCAAAACCCTTCTTGGCAATTACAGAGGTCAGACGTTTCTTGTAGGTGGCCACCAGGTTTGCACACATCTCAGGAGGTATTTTGTCCCACTCCTTTTTTGCAGATCCTCTCCAAGTCAGTAAGATTTCGAGGCTCAAGTGTAGCTACTCAAACCTTCAGCTCCCTCCAGAGATTTCCAATGGGATTAAAGCCTGGAGACTGGCTAGGCCACTCCAGGACCTTAATGTGCTTCTTCTTGAGCCACTCCTTTGTTGCCTTGTACAACTCCGGAAAGCTATTACAGAGATACGATTAAATACAATAAACTCTGCTTATAGAGATGGGAGACATAGAGGCATACCAGTAATTGATCGTGTTTGTATTAGGGGATGCCCTGAATTAGAGGACCTTATGTATTATATCTTGCGCTGCCCCTTATATATTGAAGCAAGAGAACGGTTTTTGACACCTATAATGATAATAATTATTATTTATTATTTATACCCCGCCCATCTGCCCTCTGGGTGGCTTCCAACAAAATATTAAAATACAGAAATCCATCAAACATTAAAAGCTTCCCTAAACAGGGCTGCCTTAAGATGCCTTCTAAAGGTCTGGTAATTGTTATTCTCTTTGACCTCTGGTGGGAGGGCATTCCACAGGGTGGGTGCCACTACCGAGAAGGCCCTCTGCCTGGCTCCCTGAAACTTGGCTTCTCATAGCGAGGGAACCGGCAGAAGGCCCTCGGCGCTGGACCTCAGTGTCCGGGCAGAACGATGGGGGTGGAGACGCTCCTTCAGGCATACTGGACCGAGGCTGTTTAGGGCTTTAAAGGGCTGATAAGGCCAGAAATCTTCTGACATGATTCTGTATCTCCTTGCAGACATTGATAAGTATGTGACCTGGCGTGTAGCACTTTTTGCAACTGCCACCAGGGAAATCAGAAAAAATTATATAGCTGAGATAGCTATCAACTGTAAAGGAGATGAATTTATTTGACCCCATCTACACCAAGCTGTATCTTTCTCACTAAGCTTTGTACATAATTGTCTATTGTATTATTTAACATTACTTTTAATATATTAGTGGCCCCGCGGTGATTTTAGCTTATAAATTTTATTGTCAATTTGTATATTAAGGAGTTTCTATAGCTTTGTGCAGATTAGGTTGTTTTGATAATGTAAATGTTTAAAGTTTTTGTATCAAACTAGTATATATTTTATTGAATGACATTGTACACATTGCAGCAGCCTTTGGCTATAAGCAATAAACTTGACTGACTGACCTTCTTCATTTATGTATTGTTCAACAGAAGCTTTCAAGGGGAAACATTTTTATGAAACTCTGGGAAAAAATAGTAATAACCACAGAACTGGGTTGCAGATCACATATTTTTTCATTAGAAAGCTTAGCTGAGTGCCTTTCTGTTACACTCTCCACTGAAACTGGGACACAGCCAGGCAGTTAAAAAAACAGATTCTGGAACTTCATTTTATTTTGAAATCATATAGATGGATTCGTGATCTGTGTTTAGTGCTTTCAAGTCCAACTTAAACAGAATAATAATACAGACTACCGTAAATTTAAAATTTGGACGTGATATTTCATTTCAAGAGAACTACAGGCAGTGTAAAAAAATATACAGAGTAACAGTAGAATATACTACAGTGCATGCTTTTTAAACTTTGGAGAACATGATTTGCACACTAGTATGTGCACAATTAAATGAGCTCTTCCTACAAAACCATTTCTTTCTGCATTAAATTGTTAAAACAGCATGAAAAATTAATCCCACAGATTGCAAGCATCCTACTTGCAACAGTCCTTCCCTGTTTAGCCCTTTCAACTACTGTACTTACATTAACATTATTTATTGGAGGAGAAAAGTCAATGTGACTGTAACAAAAAAAAGATGTCTATAAACATTACTTCCCCTCACTGGTGTGCTTTCATTTAAGATTAAATGCAGTATTCAAGGATGCAAAGCAAATGCTTATCTGTTGCTCAACTGATTGCTGGGAACTGTCAAGTGAAACAGAGAATTGTACAATTAGTGAATGCCTTCTGAATGTTTTCTTCCAACGCACATTCAACAAATAACTATATGAAGACTGCAATTCTATGCAGATTTTCTCAGAAGTCCCACTGTGTGAATAGGAATGCAGCAAATGATTTTAAAAGTGCACCAGTACCAAGTGAATATTCCCCAACAGCAGCTATTTAAAATGATAATTAGTGGTTTGCAAACAATCAGTGGTCAGGATTCAAAGAGCCGCTTTAGCTCTATGGAAATCTGGACACTGAGCATCTGGCCCCAATTCACATCAAACGGCTGATCATCCATCATATTAGAACTTCTCAGGCTCATAAAACTAGCTGAATAACTTCTTTGAATCCAGATCAGTATTTTGGCCATTGGTAACAGGTCCTCATCGTAACGTACATTTGGAGCAATCTCCAAATGGGCGTATCAGAATATAATCCAGTAATTACAGCAGCTACTATAGAGAAAGACAGTGTCTTTCATAAAAACAGAATTTGCATTCACAATAAAGGATCCTGTTTCAAATTCTCGTCTGCAAGGGAATCAGGACAAAAGACAGTTAATGCTTTTCTTCTCTCAAGCTAAAGGTTCTGTATAGACATTTCAGGAAGACTGCAAAGCATCTATGCTTTGTCTGAAATTAAGGTTCGGAACAGAGTTAGATTTTCTAAAAAGTGGGGAATTGCCACAATTGCTTCCATGTCCCAGCAGCCTGGAGAATTCCTGCAATCCATCTGTCATCCAGTGAGGCTAAATTATGTCTGCTACATAACTCATTCCATCTTAAGAATGTTATAAAATGCAGTCTTTAGGAAATCTCATGCCCAAACTTTTTCTCCCATCCTGGATTTGTGCAACATTCAGACTGAGAAAGAGTTTTAGAGCGCACAAAACATTGCTCACAATATTATGAAACATTTTGGCCTGGTCCCAACAAAAGTATTACTGTATGATTGTGTTTTCTAATGGACCAACACAGCTACTGTATCTGCAATTTTTTGTGTTAACTGGAAGTTAGAACACATATTGTAGTCAAGATGGAAATAACCTATTGTTGTGTGGACTGCGTAAGCAAAGTTTAATTTTTTAAAAAAATCACAGCGCCAAAATGAAATTAATGTCACAGGGAAATAATTCAGTGCTCTGACTTCTTCTATGAACAGCAAAGGGATGTCAACAAGAGATAAGTGCACTGTTGTCGAGGTCTGCTACTGTAATTTTATTAATGCATAGTTTGCACGTGCATAAGAACTGCACAGGTAGGTTGAGGCAGGGCTTGCTGTCATCACACGTCTTCCCCCATATATTAAATGTACACACTATAAACAAGTTAAAAGTGCTTCAGTGTTCGTGAGTTATTAGCTCACGCAAATCCAACTTAAGTCTGTGAGACCGCAAACATGCTCTTCTCCCCAGTCTTTCTCTGTGCAGCTCCAAGCATCGCATATCAGGCTTGTCTCCAGAGAACCTTGAGACAGCAAGCCACATCAGAAGACACTGCTGCCAGTAAGTTGTCAGAAGAATAGCCTGCCATAGTTCTACTCGGCCGCGTGCCAACTCTATTGGGCAACGCAACTATAGACAGAACGTCCATAATGAAGCACCCAACTTCCACAGAAGAGTCAGCCACATTTAAGTGATCACTCTTGACATTGTATTGCTGCTATCTAACACTTTTGGAAAACAAGAGTTAACTGATAATATGCAAGTTTTGTACAGGTTCCTTCCAAAGCCAGCATTAAGAAGGCTGATCAATCTGAAATGAGTCTGAAGAAAATGATGCGGAAGTAATTGTTTGGCGCTAACATACACATGGTTCGAATTTGTAATTTTCAGCACTCTCTCTCTCTTTTGGATATAGCATAACTATATTATAAATTAAGACAGCAGAAAAATATATGTTCTTCCAACAGCATACACGGCACTTTAAAAATACCTATAAAAAGCAAGTAAGCATCAGGTTCACAGCTAGCGAACACCAATGTAAATTTCAGTTCAATTGGTTTTCAAACTTTTAATACAGAAGATAAATCTTTTATTTTTTTTAGTTATGTGGCTGGTTACATTTTAAAATATCTGCCTAATTCAGTAAAAATTTAAAATAGTTGTGGGCTTTTTTATATACATCACAGTATATGGTGCTTTTTAATTTAGCAACAGAAAGGCACAATTATCAAGCAAAAAGAAAAAAAGAAAAAAGGATACAGTACCTGAATGTAACTGGTTTGTATTGACAAATTAACGATGTTTTAGAATATGGAAAAGACTCTTAAATACCAGGTTCTCTCATTAAAATTTTGGTCCATTAGAACAGCTTCCTTCCTACGCAAAACATTTGGAAGTGCTGAGGTAACAAGCTTTTCCACCAGAGCAGTTTGTGGTCCGAAGAAACAAATAACTTAGTATGAAATGGCTTGAACTGACCACAAATCAAACTTTTGGATCAACTAGAAACATAACCAGTTTTACACATGTCCAAATAAAGAGAGAGGTACGTTTATAAGTTTGAGGCATCGACAGTATATATGCATACACATACACAGAGTTTACATTTTGTTACAACAGTAAGACTAGACATGGCATTTCTCAGGGACCTGAAGCTTCTAGGTCTCTTAACTCTATGATCGAAGACTGGAGCCCTCTTTGCTTGCCCCGTGCTATTTCAGCAGAGGCAGCACAAAAGCGCATCTCTGTGCTTCTCAAACGGTGCACCTTCTCTCACAATGTCCGCTGCTTGCCTCCCTTCCCATGCCAAGGAAAAAACACCTGCATCAGGACAGACCCATGACGCGAAAGAGGGAGGGAATCAAGAAAGTCAGCGCGAACCCCACCATTCCATAGGTGAAGTAGCGATAAGGCAGCTCCACCTCCATGCGTTGCCGCGCCTGCCGAATATCGTCACAAGGGATGCGGAAGATTTTACAGGCCAGTGGGATGGTGACCTTCTTCATGGCCCACTTTGTTAGCAACAGAATCACCACTCCAATCAGCAAACGCAACATGGCTTTTCCAAAGAGAGTCACGGTGAGGGACGGGGGCAGCAAGGGAAGCATCTCCGGCGAAGGATCCGGAGTCAGGCTCAGCATGTAGGTAACATGAGAGCCACACGCAACGCCGGCACCGCAGCCCAGGATCTGAGCAGTGTCTCCTCGTGAGGTGCTCCAAGTGTCAAGAGTGAAGGAGAAAATCCCCAAGGCAAGATGGAGACTGATGATAATTAGGGGCGCGTACTTGCAGGTTAAGTTGAAGCTGTCAACTAGGTCCACAAGTGGAAGGAAGACAGCTAAGATGAGAAGAGCGTAAAAGAATCCAGCGATGACATCCTGTTGTAAAGGGGGTGGGGAGAGAGACAACAGATTAATTCTATTTTAACAATATGGTGGTTTCATAGGACAGGTGCTTTTCAAACTTCCTTCCCCCCAGAATGTCTTAGTACATGGGTACAAGGAAGGAAGGAGGGGGAATGCTTCAGCGATGCCAAAATCACCACCCAAGTTTGCAGTGATGTTGTTCACCCTAAATGCACCTGTAGCACAGAACTGTTGGCTGCTTTTCTGGAGGGAAAGCTTTTGGTGCTAGCAGATACAGTACATCCAGATACAGAAATAGAGGAGACTGGCAGCATGCCAGTTGTTGTCCCTGTGCACAGGTGGGCATTTCCACATCTATGAAAAGGTATTGCCTATGTAAATTAGGAATGGCAACCTCTAGCCTAGAAGCCAAATGTGGCCCTCCAGTCCTCTCTACTTAGCCTTCTGAATTCTCCCCAGGTCACACTCCTCCCTGGCTTTGCTTTCAGTAATTTTGCCTGGCTGGAATGTATCCTTGTACTTTGATAATGCCTCTTCTGTGTCTGGATGAAAAGACAGGGAGGGGTATGCGGCTGGGATAGCTAAAGTTGGTAGATAATGCGACTCTTAATCTCAAGGTTGTGCGTTCGAGGCCCACGTTGGGCAAAAGATCCCTACATTGCAGGGGGTTGGAATAGATGTTAGTGTGCAAGCCAGCCTACTGTAGTTAGTGAGTTAGTGTGCAAGCCAGCCTACTGTACAGAGATAAAATTTACATTAGTTGCTCCATTCACTTTTGTCTCTGGCCCTTGAAGGGTTGCCCTTATGCTGAAAAAGGGTCCCCACGAGGGAATACAAAGCAAGAGGATTCTCTAGTTAGAATGCAGAATCCCCAATCTGGATTATTAGGTTTTTAGATAAACCTTTTCAATGTCCTCACTCTCTCATGCTTACATTATCGGAATACATTTTTTTTTGCTCAATTCTGTTCAAGTGGTTGTACCAAGTGTGGGTGGGTTTTATTTGTTTATTTGTTTGAGGAAGGAAACCAGCAAGAGCCCCAGATATCAAATGGAGAACAGGGAAGTGGCAGAAGAAATGCAGAACCCTAGGGAACAGCTGCCAAGTGCTCAGACTGTGTGGATGGCAGATCAAAGAGGGGAAGGAGATGTATGGACAAGATGTGCTGCTCATACACAAAAGTGCAAGCTGAAACAACGTTCGTGGTTTGGGAATCTTTCCTCTTTTTATCTAAGATTTCCAACAGAAGTAGCCTGGCCTAACTTAAAAGGGATTGTTTTGCTGTGCCAGAAGGAAGTTGCACTTTAAAAGTGTATTGTCTAAAACATGGTGCTTCCACTCAAGCCCCCCCGCCCCCGCCCCAATACAGCCTTTTTTTGGCTCTTCAGAAAGATGGCTGAAAAATGCATAAGTTTATTTTCTGCTGCAGATGCAAGTAAAGAAGAAGGGAGTGCATGAGCCCGAGGCTTGGGCAAGCTCATTCACATAACCCCTCCATTCATGATTTAGCATTATGTCTCAACATGCTCACTGACTAAGGCCCATGTCAACAGCTAGTGTTGCTGGAGCAACACTCTAAGCAAGCAGGAGTAGCAGGTCAAGGACTCACAGTCCTTAAAGCAGCCCAACTGGCAAATCTGAATGCCCTTGCCCCCATTACATACCAGGCTCTTTGCATCCTTTCAGGAGTCAAGGTCCTTCAGTGGCTGATCCCTATTTTAAGCAGGGCATTTGACATGCATGCTTTGTTTCTATAGCACTATTTCAATGGTACTTGGAAATTTGATTAATCTTCCAAGAAGTCAAATTTGATCACTTGGAACTGCAAATGAGGCCCACATCTCAGCTCAAAGTATGTGCATTCTTACTGAAATGAAAGGCAGTGTATACATTCTAAAAATAACACATCAGAAGGTTAAAACCTAAAACACCACTTGCATTAAATCTCTCTCTCTCTCTCTCTCTCTCTCTCTCTCTCTCTCTCTCTCTCTCTCTCTGTGTGTGTGTGTGTGTGTGTATGTGTGTGAATGAATGACATAACTTTATCTTACCAGAATTGAATGCATTCCCATATATATTCGGCTAAAACAAACCAGAGAACACCAGCAGATGGCAAGAATCAGTCCATATGCCAAAGGATACTGAGGAGAGGAAAAGGGAGATGACATTGGAGCGTTATTTATTTACTTACTTAATTTCATAAAATACAGTATATTGCTTGTTTTTTTTAAAAAAACACCTTAAAGCAGTTTACAAAAAAGAACAAAACAATAAAATTATTTGTTAAATCCATTAAAAACATTCAGAAAATTAAAACCAGCAATAAACTAAAAACATATCCACATTCTAGATATTTGGGTAGGCTCGTCTAAGTAAAAATGTTTTTAGCAGAAAAGAGCACAGTGCCTGCCTCATATCCATAAAAATACAATTACCGGTAGATATTTAAAAGACCATTATCCCAAAGTCATTTGAAATGGAATATTTATTTAAAATATGTAAACCCTGCTTACTGAAGGAATAGCTTCAATGCAAATTACAGTAAGAACAGTAAAATACAAGAATACCACACATATATCAGCTAGAAATGCCAGTCATTGTGTAAATGGCAAATGACACTTTGAAAAGGGCCACATTTATTTAAAACAGCAGCGTGAAAAAGCAGGACAGACTTCCTCAGATACCGAAAATCTAAGTGAGGGCACCAGCCAAATTAGCCCCCGGAAAGGTAAAGTTACATGATTTGGGCATCTCAAGAAAAAAAAGGACTGTATTTCTAGTAGCAGCATTTTATTTCCACTGGGCTAGATTATGAAGCAATGTCTGGCTTCATAATCTGGAAAACAACCAAAGTCCAAATCCCCTAACACAGCATGAAGCTGTGACTTGCTTATCAGCGCAGGTGCATGAATAAAATAAAACCCTAGGATACAAAAGTAAGTCATTAAAAAAAAATACAAGCAGAAGTAAAGTAAGAATTTTCACCTGCTTCCTATAATACCCACAACAAAATATCTAAGTGCACATGTTTTTGCTACTCTTGGCAGAGAATAAAACAGTTGTGGATAACAAATTGTATTCTTTCAGCTAATTTGGCAAAGCTATGTCTTAAGGAAAGGAACATAACGAATCCTTCTTCGAGATTTCCTGTGAACTTTCAAGCAGAAATTATTTACAGACGGTAACGGGTGAACAGAACGCAGTGTTGGTTTGCGTTTATCCTACCCACAAAAACATAAAGTGATCAAAATGAAAGGTACTGTAATACAAAAGATTAGGAAGAGGTCAAACAAGTTAATCAACTTTTTTATTTTTACTTTTATCAAATATGTAATAAAATTCAATAGCACAGCATAGCAAAATTATTTACAATGACACAGCATAGCAAAATTATTTACAAGTTAGTACTGATAGGAATCCAGTTTTACTATGAACTTCAACATTACTCCCATGGCATCTATTAGACTATACTAGTGACAGTTTGCAGGAGGGGTGCAAATCTATAAAAATGAATAGTGTAGCTATAGCCCAAAGTTGCATCATCACGAGCAGCAAGAGTGATTTTAATTACATGCTCTATACTATAGACACCTCCTTGAATCTTTTGGATTTGTTTGCATCAATCTTCCACAAAAAATGAGTGCAAGATACTCATTTAGGTTTAGCCTCTGCTTAGAGTCACTCTTTTCAAGAATATTTAACGTTGCCAGAAATAACTAAATATTATACATTTTTTGACAAGTAACATGCCCAGCATGAATAAAATTTTGGAAACTGCTGTGAATATACACTCAGTAGAAATAAAATGAATCAAACTTTTCAGCACTGCTCACTGCAAAGCATAAAAAGAGAGATCCAACTTGCCTCAAGTATTTACGGTATGTTATTGGCATAATCCAGAGCCCCTTTACTGATTAAGCAGGCAAATTGGGCTTGCCATCCAATACTGGCCCCCAATCAGCACACTTGTAACAAACCTATGGTTAAACTTTGGAATGTATTTTCTATAAGACACCAGCTAAAGAGAAAACGTTCTTTCATTTACCCACAGCTTTGTAGATGTTAATTGGATGTAAAACAAACAGACACTTGCTTCTCTGTACAATATAGAACACAGAGAGGAATGGACAATATAGAACACAGAGAGGAATGGCTTTTAGGACAGCAGTAATTGGCTATTTTGAAATGAAAACATGTAGCGTGTATACATTTTTCAAATTTACTACCCAGAAATCAGGTGGTGGGCAAAATGTATGAAACAAATTAAGTGCTACTTGGCAACAGTATCAATTACTACCTCTGTCTTTGGGTAAAGTCCAAATAGCAGCACTACGTGACTCAGCTTACATGCGGCAAGCTGTGGTTTGGAAATCAGCTGCAGTCCAAAGGGTGCTGCGTTTCACCAACTTCCCCAGGTCACATAAGAGGAGATTTCCTATAAAACCCTTTACCCTTCATGGGGGGGTGGGGGTGGAATCCACTGATCACAGCCCTCTCATACTGATGCACCTAGTGGACTGCTTGTTCTTGCCTACGGCTCATGATTAGTGAGGAGAGAATCATTGTGAGTCCCAACTAGGACCACATGCCAAGTCAAACCTCGTTCCAATGAGTAGCAAAGCACCTGCCTGCACCTGGAAGCGCCTTCCCATGTTCACTTGTGCACTCACAGTAAACCAAGGTTTGGTTTAATGTGTTGTGTGAACCTGCCCAATGTCTCTGGTAGAGGCACCAACAACTTTAGATGTACATACACAGTAGGACTAACACGCTTAGATCCACATTTGATATTACTTATCATTAGGATATGTTTAGTATTTACAACTTTTAATTTTAAAAATCCCTTTAAATAATAGAGCCAATTGAAAACTCAAAAGTCAATTGAAAAAAATATCACTGATTTTCATCTACCTTGCCACATATATTCACCTTCCCATTCTTGATCAAGATGAACTATGCCGTACTGTTATGTTTGCAAGAGGTTAAAACCAGGATTAAAAGCTAATTTAATAGTTTACTATGTTTAGCAGCTGTTTACAACAGGGTAACACCACAGCACATTAGCAAATGCTACTCCAAGGAGAGGGGAGCAGAAGCGCACAAACCTGAGATAGAAGTCAAATCCACCGGGCTCCCCCAGTCACAAAACTATGGCTTGTTAATTAAGAAGGATTATGTCTTAATTGGACCTATAAAGTATTTATCATGAGCTTTATTACAGCAGTTAACACTAACCTCTTCCCCATATGCATTACATATCAGCAAACTGTTTTTTTTTCTTCAAATATTTGCTTCTTTAAAAAAAGACTGCAAGAAAAAATAGCCAAGGGAACACTAAGACAAAGTCCTGTAAAGATTTGTTCTTCTTGCCCACCTTATCTGCTTTTCTATTCCCTGTTAGCAAGGTTTTCTGAAGCCGGATTATCAGAAGACTAAGGCACACTATCCACTACGCTAATGAAATTATAACCACCTTATCTCACTTGAGTGGGGAAGACAGACACTGCCCATGCAATACTGAACTGTAAACAATGGCTAATGAAAAGCACAGGAACCAGAGCTGGCCAAGACTGAAAAGGTTTTCATATAAAGTAAAGGGCAAATCTGTTCTCTACAGTACTGCCCCAGAAGGCATAACTAGATATAAAGGTCTTAAGTTATGAGAAAGTTGATTTGAGTAACGCAATAATATTACAATAAGACTTATTTGACCAGTCAGATATATTATTATTATTATTATTATTATTATTATTATTATTATTATTAAAGACAATGCTATAGGAGGCCTTCAAGCAGAGGCTGGAAAGTCATCTTCTGGAAATACTCTGGACTCTGGGTTTCCTGCTCCAAGCAGTAGGGGACAAACTAGGTGTCCTGCAAGGTCTCCCAACTTCATGGGTTGTACATCTCCACAGAATGACACCTCCCAACCTTCTAATATAACACAGAGCCTTCAAAGATTAAAATGTTCATGACGTGATCACAACCATGAATATGTTTATTGTTATGGCAATACAGCCAGCAAGCCAAAACCAGAATTTCTGTGTAATTCTTTACATAAACAGTAAAAACAATCAACATGGGAAAGACATATGGACAGTCTACAACAAGCCTATAACAACTGCACAGTTATCACACAAAAGCTTCATTAGCTAGAAATGTCTTAAGACTGAAATCCCAGTAAAGAAAGGAAGTGGCTGCGGATCCAAGTATAGGGAAAACTTCTAATAACAGGCCTTATGAAAAAGGTTTGAGGGACCTGGGTATGTTTAACCTGTTAAAGAGGAGATAGAGAGGAGATAGTTTAGCCATCTTCAAATATCTAAAAGGTTGTCACATGGAAATTGCAGCAAGCTTGTTTTCTCCTGCTCTGAAGGGTAGGACCCAAACCAATGGATTCAAGTTACAAGAAAAGAGATTCCGACTGAACATCAGGAAGAACTTTCTGACAGTAAGAGCTGTTCGACAGTGGAATGGACTCCTTTGGGAGGTTGTGGACTCTCCTTCCTTGGGGTTTTTAAAGCAGACGTTGTATGGCCACCTGTCATGTGTGATCTAGTTGAGGCTGGACTAGATGACCCTTAGGGATCCAATCCAATTCTACAATTCTACGATTCTGTGAATGTTACCCTAAGTTTTCTCAGACTTCTTACACCCTAACTACACATGTTGCAGGGAGAAAAACTACAACAGCCTGATCCTAAACTTGGAAATGACCTGCCGTGTTGCATGGGGCTTGCAAATAGGATAGCAGCAAATGCTATGGATCACCAATGAGGTTTTCAAAAATAAGTAAATATAAGTAAATTGTAGACAGGACAACTCCTGGAACATCTGCTGTCCTGTGCTTTGTTTTTGCTGCAATGATACCAGATCTTTATGTTTTTATCCAACCATGTTATTTTGCCAAGTTGATGTCTACAGAACAGAGGAACAAAAATACCGAATTCTTCCAAGCTATTTAGGAACAGTTTTCACTGATGTCTATTATCAAGTGTTGTAAAACAAGGGGCCCGAACCAAACTTCAAAAGAATACGTATTTTGCATGTCCTCAAACTCTATTACATTATATCCCACAAAGAGCCACAAATGCTTTTGTCAGCCACAATATTGTAGCTGCTGCACTGTACAAGACTGGATGCATGCAACACCATTCTAACACTGAATACCGTAATAGTGCATTACAAAGCCTCAAAAGGGAAGCTGTCACAGGACATGTGGCATGTTTCCAAGCCTTGGTTTCATTTCATTCATCATTTAATTTCCTCTGTCACATAAAAAGTATCTGCCAGTTCCCCACAGTTTCAGTTTCTACAGAAGCCATTTCTCTAAAGATGGATTTGAAAAAGAAACTGCAGTTCTGACAGTTTATTGCAATGTTCACGTGGCTTTCGTTAGGCAATTTTTTACAGTACATGCCATTGCTTGAACCAGGGAGCCCTGGAAGCTGAAATTTTGTGAGGAGAACAAGGGATATCCAAGGGAAGAGTTAGATGTTACTTCAGCTGTACACGCTCCCCAGCCTATGTCTGCTGAGGTGAAGTGACTCTGGAGGGCACCTGCAAGGGAGAATTGGCTGGTGTGGAAAAGATTCATCCGCTCCTATTGTCCCCCTGCCGTGTTTCCTAAACCAGAACCTATTTCTAGACCCAGGTTGCAGTAAAAACACAGGTCAAAATTTATAGGGAATACATGTGAAAAGGATCTAGGAGTCTTGGTAGACCACAAACTTGACATGAGTCAGCAGTGTGATGCAGCAGCTAAAAAAGCCAATGCAATTCTGGGCTGCATCAATAGGAGTATAGCATCTAGATCAAGGGAAGTAATAGTACCACTGTATTCTGCTCTGGTCAGACCTCACCTGGAGTACTGTGTCCAGTTCTGGGCACCACAGTTCAAGAAGGATACTGACAAGCTGGAACGTGTCCAGAAGAGGGCAACCAAAATGGTCAAAGGCCTGGAAATGATGCCTTATGAGGAACGGCTTAGGGAGCTGGGTATGTTTAGCCTGGAGAAGAGAAGGTTAAGGGGTGATATGATAACCATGTTCAAATATATAAAAGGATGTCATATAGAGGAGGGAGAAAGGTTGTTTTCTGCTGCTCCAGAGAAGCGGACACGGAGCAACGGATTCAAACTTGTTGTTGTTGTTTAGTCGTTTAGTCGTGTCCGACTCTTCGTGACCCCATGGACCATAGCACGCCAGGCACTCCTGTCTTGCACTGCCTCCCGCAGTTTGGTCAAACTCATGTTCGTAGCTTCGAGAACACTGTCCAACCATCTTGTCCTCTGTCGTCCCCTTCTCCTAGTGCCCTCAATCTTTCCCAACATCAGGGTCTTTTCCAAGGATTCTTCTCTTCTCATGAGGTGGCCAAAGTATTGGAGCCTCAGCTTCACGATCTGTCCTTCCAGGGAGCACTCAGGGCTGATTTCCTTAAGAATGGATAGGTTTGATCTTCTAGCAGTCCATGGGACTCTCAAGAGTCTCCTCCAGCACCATAATTCAAAAGCATCAATTCTTCGACGATCAGCCTTCTTTATGGTCCAGCTCTCACTTCCATACATCACTACTGGGAAAACCATAGCTTTAACTATACGGACCTTTGTCGGCAAAGTGATGTCTCTGCTTTTTAAGATGCTGTCTAGGTTTGTCATTGCTTTTCTCCCAAGAAGCAGGCGTCTTTTAATTTCGTGACTGCTGTCACCATCTGCAGTGATCAAGGAGCCCAAGAAAGTAAAATCTCTCACTGCCTCCATTTCTTCCCCTTCTATTTGCCAGGAGGTGATGGGACCAGTGGCCATGATCTTGGTTTTTTTGATGTTGAGCTTCAGACCATATTTTGCGCTCTCCTCTTTCACCCTCATTAAAAGGTTCTTTAATTCCTCCTCGCTTTCTGCCATCAAGGTTGTGTCATCTGCATATCTGAGGTTGTTGATATTTCTTCCGGCAATCTTAATTCCGGCTTGGGATTCATCTAGTCCAGCCTTTCGCATGATGAATTCTGCATATAAGTTAAATAAGCAGGGAGACAATATACAACCTTGTCGTACTCCTTTCCCAATTTTGAACCAATCAGTTGTTCCATATCCAGTTCTAACTGTAGCTTCTTGTCCCACATAGAGATTTCTCAGGAGACAGATGAGGTGATCAGGCACTCCCATTTCTTTAAGAACTTGCCATAGTTTGCTGTGGTCGACACAGTCAAAGGCTTTGGCATAGTCAATGAAGCAGAAGTAGACGTTTTTCTGGAACTCTCTAGCTTTCTCCATAATCCAGCGCATGTTTGCTATTTGGTCTCTGGTTCCTCTGCCCTTTCGAAATCCAGCTTGCACTTCTGGGAGTTCTCGGTCCACATACTGCCTAAGCCTGCCTTGTAGAATTTTAAGCATAACCTTGCTAGCGTGTGAAATGAGCGCAATTGTGCGGTAGTTGGAGCATTCTTTGGCACTGCCCTTCTTTGGAATTGGGATGTAGACTGATCTTCTCCAATCCTCTGGCCATTGCTGAGTTTTCCAAACTTGCTGGCATATTGGGTGTAGCAAGAAAGAAAATTCCACCTAAACATTAGGAAGAACTTCCTGACAGTAAGAGCTGTTCGGCAGTAGAATTTGCTGCCAAGGAGTGTGGTGGAGTCTCCTTCTTTGGAGGTCTTTAAGCAGAGGCTTGACAGCCATCTGTCAGGAATGCTTTGATGGTGTTTCCTGCTTGGCAGGGGGTTGGACTGGATGGCCCTTGTGGTCTCTTCCAACTCTATGATTCTATGATTTGCAGGGAAGGACGCTGAGGTGGCTCAGCACTGCCTTCCTGCCCATTCTTTGCACAAGAATGCCCTCACAATGGCACTAGGAAGCTAGAACCTCCTGACATAACAGTAGGAGACTGTTTGTAGCATGGTTATCATAAGCAGCACAAGGTGTCCTGGCACTCCTGGAAAAGAGCATGGATGGACTATGAACTTGGCTCTGGAATAAAGTCAACTCCACATTCCTATCTGCCTCACCCAAAATTGTACTGCTACTGCTCCCTGGTCCAGTAGATTAGACACAAAACCATTCCAGGCTTGAGATATGCACTTG
This sequence comes from Zootoca vivipara, assembly GCF_963506605.1. Classification (NCBI taxonomy): domain Eukaryota; kingdom Metazoa; phylum Chordata; class Lepidosauria; order Squamata; family Lacertidae; genus Zootoca; species Zootoca vivipara. Next base: position 9,486,231 of record NC_083276.1, read on the forward strand.
TAGTGTACAGCCAAACTTCGCTACTGCTTATTTTAGATTTCATTTCTGGTACACTTACTAAAAATGTTGGCCACCACCAATCTAGAAGTGAGCCTGTGTCATGCAGCTAGTATTTGCATTTTGGTCTGTACAGTAGTATGGATCTTTATTAGTATTAAGTTCAGGGGGCTATTTTTTCTGTTTTGGGCATACTATGGCTTTGCTTATTTCATAATGTTGCAGCCAGAAAAAGTAGGAATTATATAAAAAGGGTAGTGACATCTCAGCTACCTAGTGATGTTCATGTGTGCTTTGGCTCTTTTATAAGCTAGTTTTGTGTATAGAACCCTTTCCCCCTATCCACAAAAATGTATTTTTTCAAAGGGAAAAACAGTGTCTTTTAAAACAGGACAAATGTCGGATTCTCATCCTCACCTTTGGAAGAGTACAATATCCTAAACAAAACAAAAAAAGCAACTCCTTATAACTTGCATATGACTTCATTGGCTTCAAAGATGCAAAAGATTACTTCCTGTGATATTTGATAAAACATTTTAATTTTGAATTTTTGAACTAGTCACCCTTGTTTCCAGATACTTCACTGCTTCTAGTCTACCCCTTGTCACCTGATCCAGCTAGCCATGCGGCACCTTGGATCACTGAAAGCCCTCAGGTGATACACCTGTCAACTCTTTTATTTTATCACTAACAACAGCAAATAGCTATCCAAATAAATTAGAGTGAAAGTATGGCAGTCTCATAGGATTCATCTGACACTGCCACAATAGACTGATAGAACCTCTCTCATAGCAGTATGCATAAAGCAGTACATATAGCCAACATACATTCAAAACAGCCTGCCTGTTAACTGCAGTAACCTATAAGAACTGGAAAAACTTTAATTTCCATATAGTATTACACCAACACTAACATTCTCACACCTTGACAGACTTCACATCCTGTTTCTGCATGTTTTTAACAACTGTTTCCCAGACTGACAGGGAGAGCAAGAATCTTGTAGTATTGTGAACCTTTCATATTCTAGCAGTGTTAGAAAATGGGATAGAAAAGCTAGGAGTCAAATGGCTCCTGGGACCAGGTTGTAGGCACCAAAACAGAATGTCTAGTTACCCCCCTGACAACACTTTTTATTTATTATTTTGATAAGCATGGATTTTGATAAGCAATTCATGTAAGTGACACATTGTTAATATCACATTTTTAGCAGAAATTGTTAATACATGTTTAATTTGGTGTTGACAATAAAAATACTGGTTTTCAAAACACTCTATTCTTTATTTTTAACTCCTTAACATATTGTGTATCCTTAACATATATGTTGAGGCTTCAAAGCACATACATTTCAGTAATCCTTGAGTGTCAGCCAGGCACAAAAAATGGCATCCAGACTTTTTGAGGGGCTTGCAAATGGAGAATCTTTAGGTGCAAAAGGCGCCTGGCGCCCTGCTAATCTTGAACCCTGCTCCACACGCACAATGCTCTGGAGGTTCTCCTGAACTTCCCCACCACCACCAATCCACATTTAGGGAACATGGGGGAGCAGAGAGAGGAAAGCCCTGTTGCATAAGCAGAAGTGCTTGCACAGGGCTTCCACTGACAGGGCTTGTAGTGAATCCCAACTGTTGTATTCTCAGAAACAAGTTGCTGTAACTATTCTGTCTTTAAGTAGAAACCACTGCAGTTACGAATATACCAGAAAAGGAAACATGCACACACACATCCATTAGCAAAATAAAAAAATTCCTTCAGTAGCACCTTAAAGACCAACTAAGTTTATATTTTGGTATGAGCTTTCGTGTGCATGCACACTTCTTCAGATACACTAGAAACAGAAGTGTCAGACCCTATATATATACAAAGGGTGGTGGGGGTGGGTGGGAATGGGTGGTGGGCTGATGGGAGTGGTAAACCTGGAGATGGCTGTTAATGGCTGCTGATGGCTGCAATTAGTCCTGGGCTGAGGTGCTAAAGAGAGCTTGATCATGCATAGTAAGCTCTCTTGATCAAGCTCTCAGTTACTTAAAAGATTATCGGCATTTGCTTTTTTATTCAATTATGTTTGAGATCAACATTTTAAAACATTTTAACAGGAAGCTGCAATTTGGCAGCATTCACAGAAATCTTGACTAAGAGAGCTCAAGTGGAAAACAGTCTAATTGTAAGTTTCTTCATCAAGCCCCCCTTTTAACAAACATGTTGCCCATTAGACCATTCGTAGCTAGGAAATTCCTTGTGTGTTTTGTATTACATCCTCTTGCAATCCTGATTGGAGGCACTGAAGAAAAGCTTCCCTGAAGAGTTCCTCTTTTTCTAGGCTGAGCTGCTGCCAACAGCTTTTAATAACAGAACAATAGTTTCAGAAGTATTCTTAAGGAAACACTTCATCTCAAATGTTTGTGACCCAGGGTCAGACTTTAAAAAAAATTAAAATCAGGAATTAAATCCAAGTGCTTTCAACTTTTTTGTGCCAACTGTTCATATTGCAGACATGAGCACAGCTGACACCCGAGTTATAGAGCAAAACAACATGTAATGAGAAAACCCAATCTGACTAGCTGGGAATAAACTCTAGATCGGCATTAGAGCCAGGCAAGTTATTGCATGGGACTACAAACTTCCTCTATAGTTCTATCTAATTTAGAATAGGATCAGCTAAATAATAGAAGATATCACTGTCTACTTAAGTAGTCATCAATAAACTCTTAAAACGTTACATTTAAAATAATCTATTTTCTATATATTTCATTATCACATTTTTGTATTGCATTAGATTGTTATAAGGTTGTTTTGTATTTCATTAGATTTCATTAGATTCTGTTTCTTCAGCTTGTAAGTATTGTATGATAGAAAGGCGGTATACAAATTAAAAGTGATGATGATGATGTCATTTTCAGAAGAACGAGCTCAGTTGTCTGGAGTCCTCAAACACGCAAAGGGGAAAAAAAAAAGGTTTAAGAAGCACACATCCCCTAAAAATTACTGGAGTAGCCCAATGCAGGATCGTTTTATTCATAGTGGCAGTGCAGTGTGTAGTGCTTAACATGTTGAACTGGCACAGGGGAGACACAGGTTCAAACCCCTAGTCACCCATATAGCGCAGCTGGCCAGTCACCATCTCTCAGTCCAACCTACCTCACATGGTTGCTATGAGGATGGTATGGGGAGGGAGAAAAACTTATACCCCACTCCGAGCTCCCTGCAGAGAAGGTGAGATATAAATTACCATAATAAATAAAACAATAAATTTGACAGCTTTCATCAGCACAAGTGCTGACTTCCTTTTACTGTGCTTAAGCCAATCTACAGCATCCATTAAATTGCCCAGCAGAGAAATGAAAAATTAGTTAACTTGTAGGGTTAAGGATCACTGGCAATAAAATCTTACTGTGTTTTCCTTGACAATGTTTTGTATTTCTGTAAACCTTGCAGTTCCCCAAAGTATGTTGATATCTTCATCTTATGCTTGAGTGGCGCCAATTTGGGTATGCAAGCAACAGCACTTACACCTGGACTTCGAAAATAGAGGGAATTAATATTATAATATTAATATTATATTATATGTAAACAGTGAGGAGCTGCAACCCCTGCTCTCCGAAAGAACATACCTATTCAGAAGGGAGAAACCAATCTGGCCCCATCCACTGGCCAGAAAAAGAGCACCTGCTTGCTTTCCTCTTCTATTGTGCCTATTCGATAGTGAGCTTGCAGTAGGTAATATATTGTCTTTTATTATCTACATGGTGCTTAGAATATATTTAGCACTGTATAAATGTTAACATAATCACCTCTCTAAAGGTTGCTCACATCAGCTTAATGTCTCACATGCACTCCTTTCCTTGCACAGCTTGAAATCCTCATGAAGTACTCATGGACAATGGAAACACTAGTCAGGATATCATCTGAAACTAAAACCTTTCACTTTCTATCAAAAAGCCCTCCCTTTAAGGGCATTTCCCCTGGAAGATTAGACAAAATTAACAGACAGTCCAGTTTAGGGAAGCGTAACGACCCAAATCCTTTATTCACTTTAACGGAACAAACATTTTAGTTTTGCTGGTCCATATTTGCCATATATAGGGACCCAGGTGGTGCTGTGGGTTAAACCACAGAGTCTAGGGCTTGCTGATCAGAAGGCCGGCAGTTCGAATCCCTGCAATGGGGTGAGCTCCCATTGCTCAGTCCCAGCTCCTGCCCACCTAGCAGTTCGAAAGCACATCAAAGTGCAAGTACTGTAGATAAATAGGGAAGGTAAACGGCGTTTCCGTGCGCTGCTCTGGTTTGCCAGAAGCAGCTTTGTCATGCTGGCCACATGACCTGGAAGCTGTCTGCGGACAAACGCTGGCTCCCTCGGCCTATAGAGCGAGATGAGCGCCGCAACCCCAGAGTCGGACACGACTGGACCTGAGGGTCAGGGGCCCCTTTAATTTACCTATTTGCCAGATGGGAGACCTCCTGGGAACAATGTGTGTGTCACCTTGGGTTTCATGATGGAAAGAAGGTGCTATATAAATGCAAACAACCAAGTAATTAAATAAATTTAAAATGCATTACGTGGCATCAAAGCACAGTACCTTCTATTCCAATTGCCATAATCCAGATCCTTCCTTATTCTGGACATTTCTCAAACTGTTTTCACTGTGCATACTGTGCAGGATAATCCTACTATAGCTGGGTAGAAAACCCAATTACTCAAAATAGTATACAACTGGTGGGCAGCACAGGTGGAAGAAGGGGCAAGGTTTGAGGGTTTTTTACACTAACCAATATTATGGGAGTTGCACATCTGTGAAAGAAATAGCCTCCACAGAACAGTTCTTCACAATAGGTTTGCATGTTTTCACTCATCACTCACTGATTTTCTTATTGTCTTAGATAACAGGATATGACCAGCACAAATAGGGGTGCTAGGTGTTTTTTTAAGGAAACACTAATATATATATATGGGACCCAGGTGGCGCTGTGGTTAAACCACTGAGCCTAGGGCTTGCTGATCAGAAGGTCGGCGGTTCGAATCCCTGTGACGGGGTGAGCTCCCGTTGCTTGGTCCCAGCTCCTGCCAACCTAGCAGTTCGAAAACACATCAAAATGCAAGTAGATAAATAGGAACCGCTACAGCGGGAAGGTAAACGGCGTTTCCATGTGCTGCTCTTGTTTGCCAGAAGCAGCTTTTTCATGCTGGCCACATGACCTGGAAGCTATACGCCGGCTCCCTTGGCCAATAATGCGAGATGAGCGCGCAACCCCAGAGTCGGTCACGACTGGACCTAATGATCAGGGGTCCCTTTACCTTTACCTTATATATATATTAACAGTACCAGAATACACCAGACAGAAAACCTTGGGAAAATTAACTAACATGAGTGCAAAGGGCTTAAGGAACATCATGATGGCTGAACTGTGACACAATTAGTAGCAAGAAAACAGCATAATCTCTATTCAAGATCTTCTCCAGCTGGTACATCCCAGGCTTGGCCAACTCTAGCAGATGGTTACCAATAATTTACAGTTACTTTATGGACCCATAGCATGAAAGGCAACATAAAAATGAAGCGCAAATTTTGTAGTGCATTCTGATAGAGGCAGAAACTCAAAAGCTTCAAAACCTAAAGGAAATCAGCTGATGCAAAAGCATGTCATCCGGAAACACAATCATACCTGCAACAGATGCTTATCCATGCACCAGTGAACTGACTAAAATAATCAATCTTTTGACACAGATACATATGTGAATTTTCTCATCCAGGGCCACTGGCTGTTTCATGTGACTGTGGTTAGTGGTGACTGGAGTGACACCACAGTAAAAGTTTGCAAACTACTTGCAGTGCACTCATGTAGCGGTTTACTTGGAAGCAGGATACAACCCAATGCACACTCACCTAGAAGCCCTACTGGACGCGAGATTTACATCCAAAAAAATTACATAGGATAGCACTGTTAAATTTGCACTCTCCATTTGCAGTTTCAAATCAGGGCTTCTTTAAGCTAGGAATTTAATTGGAGTTCAAGGCAGTTTATTTCCAAGTAATTTTGCAAAGGGCTGCAGCCTTCATCAGGGCAGTCTTGAGCAGGTCGCGCGCCCTGGCGCTGAGGGGCGGAGATCGCTCCGGCGTCCCCGCCCTCACAAGGCGCAGCATGGCTTCCGCACGGCTTCGCCGCGCAGCACCCTGCCTACCGGCCCGGCGCCCTATGCCACCGGGACTCTACCTAGAGCTGGCCCTGGCCTTCATCTACAATTAAAATCAGCAGTTACTGCATGTCAGTCAAGCAACGTAGTTCTAAACTAGAGATATTTAGAGGAAGTAGGAGGAACGCTGGGGTGTTTTATTAGTCTACCCAAGTCTGTAAATGGCTATAAGATTCTAATACAGATAGGCCTTGTGGAACGTATATTTACCGGTACTTTCCTAACTGAAGAAATAGAAATGACTTCAAACACATATTTCTATTTTGAAATCCTTCTGTGGCCTATATAAATCACCTGATTTCCAGCCTAACTCCCACAGAGTAAAAGCATGCCCAGTGCCAGAAGATACAATAACTCACAGTTAACAAAATGAAACTTTAACAAGAGATCCTGCTGTTTGTGGAACTCAGTGGGGCATACTGTCCCCATGAGGGGGAAAAAACCCCACCAAGTTTGTCAGCATTCTGATCCTGGAAGTACTATACAAAGATCAAGCCTCCCAACTATCTAAACACGTACTGGATCATTTTTTAAAGCAATGCTTTTGTTTATAACACTTACTGAATAAATTGATTTTTTAAAGAGTACTATTTTGTATTTCCACCAGACTGTTCCACCAATAACACAGCAACCTTGACTGAACACCTTAAACCACGTGGGGGGGGGGGGAGAGGCCTCTCTTACCTGCCACCGTCCATAGCTGAACAACAGTAATGTCACTGGGATGGCAGTGCCAGACATGGCATGCGTAGAGGGCATGCTGTACTCGGAGTTGTAGAAAACCTCCAGCTTGACCACGGGTGGGGATGCAGGTCTCGGCCAGCGGATAAGATCCTTGGTACACTGGCCCAGGTACATGACCCAGACCCAAACGATGATGAGCCTCCTGCCCAGCCAAGCATCCAGGTTCCAGATGCAGAAGGGGAAAAATAGGATGTAGAAGAGCTCATTGCCCAGCTCCGTGCCCAGGCTGAACATGTAATAGAGGAAGGGGCTGCGGATGGAGAAATCCTGGCATAGCATTTCCCCAGTCAGAGAGTTGCGACGAGGCTGCTTTTTGGGAACCCCGAGCCCAGGCTTCTCCTCTTTCTTTGGGGCCTTGATCTGGGCTTCCACCCCACTGCAGGCTCCCCCGGAGAGCACCCCGTTCGAGTGCCACACGTCACCCTTCTCGCCCACACTGCAGGGGCCTTGGAAGCGGCACCTCCCGTCGCTGGCGCCATCTGGCTGGGTGGGCGGGCAGCTCCCGTTGGCCACCAGGGCCCCGGGCTCCAGGGGCCGGGGGGGAGAGAGGGCAGCCCCCCACTCTGGGGGTGCTTGCACGCCGCAGAGCCTCTGGAAAGCAGCGACCTTCTCCGAATCCTGCAGGCAGGCGGCCAGGCGGCGCAAGGAGGACATCCTGAAGGGCTCCGGCCAGGAGGAGGCAGCTGTCGGCTTAGGAAGGCGAGTCCAAAATCAGGGGTGCTGCACTGGGGGGGGGGATTTGGAAGAGCGTCAAGAGTGGTTTCAGCCATACATCATGCATACATACATACAAGCACCTATTTTTAAAAAAGATAAACCTTTTAAAAAAGAAGAAGGAGGTTTGGGGGGGGTCTAGGGCAGAAGTCGGGAGCTCATCCCCTGGGGGTGCGGGAGAGGAGGGGGGGCTAGACTTGTGAGGGGCTCCTGCTCCAAAGGACTTTGGCTGCCTCCTCCCCCCCAAAAAAAGCCATAGAAACTGGGGGGGGGAGAAGAAAGAGGGAGATGAGTGGGGTTTTGGCTGCACGAGGTGAAGGAAAGTGGGGATGGGGGGGATGGAAGGGCAGGCGGTGGGGCTGAGGATGTGGGGATGGGGGAGGCCCTGACTTTGGGGTCGGGGGTTACCTCAGGCGCTGGGGAAACGCCTCGGTGGGAGGTGGGTTGGGGTAGGGGGGGTAGAGGCAATGGGAGGGGGGGAGAAGAAATGTGGGGTGGAGGCGCGGCCCTGACGCGGAGGGCGTCGAGGGGAGGGGGCGCTCGGCCGGGGCTGCTCTACCCGTCATTCCGTCCCGGCGTCGCCCGGCCGTCAGTCCGTCGCTCCGTCCGCCGGTCCTCTCCGCTCTCCCTCGGCTCCAGCGCCCAAGTCCCGCCTGCCGCCCGAGGAGGCGCCGCCACTCAGACGGAGCGCGCACGCGCAGTGGCCTCGTTCCCCTCTCACCCCTCCCGCCGGAGAGGCGGTTGGAACGTGGGCGCGAGGGAAGAGAGAGAAGGAGAAAGGAGCAGCCAAGGATGGGAGGGAGGGGAGAGATCGGGAGCGCGCGGCGGCGGCGGCGGCGCGCCTGCCTGCCGCGTATGCGCATGCGCAGAAGGACTTAAGCCCTTCGCCAGCTCCTTGTGCTTCCCCCCACAGCTGGAAACTGCCCCCTCACATCACATTGATTGATTGAGGGCTGAGGGAGATTTAAAATAAATAAATAAAATAGAATTTAAAGTGTTTTTAATTTGGGGGTGTGGGGGTGGGGAAGAGGTAAATAGCTGTTTCCTATAATCATTGGAATTGTCTCCCAGGTCCTAGAATGAATCATGGAATCTTAGCGTTGGAAGGTTCCCCCAAGGGTCATCTAGTCCAACCCCCTGCCATGCAGGGAACTCAGCTAAAACGTGCATGGCAGATGGCCACCCAACCTCTGCTTGAAAACCTCCAAGGAAGGAGAGTCCACCACCACCTCTTGTGGGAGTCTGTTCCACAACAGCTCTTACTGTCATAATAAAGTTCTTCAGGGATGCCTAGTCAGAATCTCCGTTCTTGCAACTTGAAGCCATTGGTTTGAGTCCTACCCTCCAGAGCAGGAGAAAACAAGCTTGCTCCATCTTCCATGTGACAGCCCTTCAGATATTTGAAGATGGATGTCCTATCTCCTCTCAGTCTCCTCTTTTCCAGGCTAAACATACCCAGCTCCTTCAAGCGTTCCTCATATAGCTTGGTTTCCAGACCCTTGATCATCTTGGTTGCCCTCCTCTGCACACCTTCCAACTTGTGATGCCCAGAATTGGACACAGTATTCCAAGTGTGGTTTAATTAAGGTAAAAAGGAGAGCTACTATTACTTCCCTTGATCTGAACACTATACTTCTGTTGATTCAGGCTAGAATAGCGTTAGATTCTTTTTTTGCTGCTTCATCACACTGTTGACCATCGCTGCCAAGTTTTCCCTTTTCTCGCGAGGAAGCCTATTCAGCATAAGGGAAAATCCCTTAAAAAAGGGATAACTTGGCAGCTATGCTGTTGACTCCTGTTAAGCCTGTATCCTTTTCACATGTAGCCTACTGCTAGTAAGCCAGGTGTCCCCCATCCTATATTTGTGCATCTACCGTAGTACGGTAGTTCTTCCTGCCGAAGTGCAGAACTTTACATTTGTCCCTATTGAAATTCATCTTGTTAGGTTGCGCCTAGTTCTCCAGTCTGTTAAGGTCCTCTTCAGTCCTGTTTCTGCCTTCCACAAGTCAGGGACAGCAAATAACGTGGCCCACAAGACCAGGAGAACAATAAAATAATTAAAAATAATGTAAGATTATAAAATCATGAAATGCCAAACAAATGATGAACACAGAGTCAAATGAATTCTGTAAAAATGCTTGGCAGAACAAAGGTGCTTCTGACATTATTAATTATGATAATGATGCTAATGTAATTATAAATTACCTTTGTGTGGCTTTTAATTATAAGCTGTTTTGAGGAGTAATGTGTGTTGTTGTTTGTTTGTTTGTGTGTGTGTGTGTGTGTGTGTGTGTGTGTGTGTATTTAATGCACAAATAGTGTACAGTATATGAAAGGTTTTGAACACGGCGTAAACTTTCTCTCCCTCAGTTTAAAAGTTCTGGTTACAGGTAGGTAGCCGTGTTGGTCTGGATCGAAGTAAAATAAAAAAATTCCTTCAGTAGCACCTTAAAGACCAACTAAGTTTTTATTTTGGTATGAGCTTTCGTGTGCATGCACACTTCTTCAGATACAGTGAAAATACTTTTTCACTTTTTCACTGTATCTGAAGAAGTGTGCATGCACACGAAAGCTCATACCAAAATAAAAACTTAGTTGGTCTTTAAGGTGCTACTGAAGGAATTTTTTCAGTTTAAAAGGTGAACCTCCATTTCCTGAGACTGCCTGAGGACTTTGCCCAGCTGTTGTAAGGCTATGACTAGGATATAGTGTCTGCCTCCCTCCCAGCAGCCCAGCCTAGTTGTAGCTGAGGGCAAGGTGCAGGAAATGTTAGCATCTCGGCATCTGTTGACATTCCAGAGTGGATGGGGAAACCCAGTCAGGTGGACAGGGTGCAAATAATAAAATTACTATTACTATTATTTCTCAGACTTGCATATTCGATTTCTGCATATGGAAAAGGCAAACATTTGGCATTGCTTCTTACCTAGGGACCTCTCCCCCCCCAACTTTTCTTTTTTTTTTTGCAAATCCACAAATCATATCTCAGATGGCCTACAATTCAGTCAATCGGCAATGTTTTTTCGCTTTAAAAGTCAACAAATGCCCACCCGGCCCTTTTTCTTTGCTGCAGCTTCATTCCGCTCCCACATCTGGCGGCTGAAGCCAAAGTACGCATGACGTCAGCCACGTTCCATCTGGATCCTGTCTCTCCTGTCTGATGCCCTTTCCTTCAAATCAGCTTCCGTCCTCGGAAGCCAAGGTCAGGCTGAGCCTGCCTGCATTTCAGGCAACCGGTGACTTGCCCCAATGACACCTTCAGTGAATTGGAGAGAAACAAATCAGGTAATGGGCAGCTGGCGAAGTTATCGCTGCCCCTTCTCTGGCATGTACAGAAGTTTGAGAAATTGGAAGGAGAGATCACCTTGCTGCCTTTCAAGCCACTAATGTGTGCACATAGCCTTAGTCCCCTGCCTTTGGTGGCTCACTTTAGTTAAAAGTTTGTTTGCTGGTTTGTTTATTCAACATATTTCTATAACACTCTTCACAAAAAAAATGCTTCGATCTGTGGAACTGGCACTGTACCACTTAATAGTAAAGGTAAAGGTACCCCTGACCATTAGGTCCAGTCGCGGACGACTCTGGGGTTGTGGCGCTCATCTTGCTTTACTGGCCGAGGGAGCCGGCGTTTGCCCGCAGACAGCTTCCGGGTCATGTGGCCAGCATGATTAAGCTACTTCTGGCGAACCAGAGCAGCACATGGAAACACCATTTACCTTCCCGCAGGAGCGGTACCTATTTATCTACTTGCACTTTGAGGTGCTTTCGAACTGCTAGGTGGGCAGGAGGTGGGACCAAGCAATGGGAGCTCACCCTCTCGCGGGGATTCGAACTGCCGACCTTCTGATTGGCAAGCCTTAGGCTCTGTGGTTTAGACCACAGTGCCACCCGCGTCCCCGTACCACCTAATACACGGCTGTAAAAACAATCTTTTAGGACAGTGGAACTCCCTGCCTATTGACATCAAGCAGGTGGCTTTGCTGTGCTCTTTTCAGCACCTGCTTAAAACATTTCTATCAATGGGTTTCACTACTACCTCACATTGTTAATTATTTTGAAATGCTGTTTTACTATTTTTAATTATAATTTTAATATCAATTGTAAACCACTTAGAGATTTTACAACAATCATACATTGTGTTAAATGAAAGCAATAACAAACAAACAAATGCATATCAGAAAGGTGCTGCCTCTGTTGTCTTTTTGATGTCCAGAGAAGATCTTCCTTTTTCAAGAAGACTTTGAAGTGGAGATATTTATTCTAGCCTGTTGCCTGTCATTGGATTTGACATTGTTTTCGCACAGAAAAATCAACATCACTTTTCATTTGTATACCGTCTTTCTATCTTACAATACCCAAGGTGGTTTACAAGCTGAAGAAACAAGGAGTGTACACCTTCTAAAATACAACATAACTTTACTTATGTGTACATGTGTTTTTAATTGTCGCAATTGTTTGTGAAATAGTGCAACTGTTCTTGCTGCTGCTTTTCTAAATTGTGCAATTGCTTCAAGGCATTTGTGGGAAGCAATTCATGTAGGAAAATAAGCAGGCACTCACAGACACGAGTTCTTGTCCGTAGATCATGGGATCTTGCACACACTGATGCAACTATATTGTCATGCCCTGGCTGGAGGAGGGGTGGGAGGCACCAGTCGGGGAACCCCCAAGGGAAGACGGCTCAGAGCCCAGGGAGGGGTGGTTGGACAGCATGCATGGTCAGAGGGAGGAGAGGGAGCAGACAGGGAGGAGGAGGTGTTGGAAGATGAAGTGGTAACAGGGTTTAGTGAGCAGGAAGAAGCTGTGGCAGAGAGCGGTCCAGAATCAGAGACAGAATCAGAGGCTGGAGAGGAGGGGGACCAAGAGGTCGAGATGAATCAGGGTGGTCAAGAAGCCAAGAGGTCTCTCCCTCCTGCTGCAAATAGCTCCCGTCCTTCCTGATCACCCAGACCCAAAGAGGTATGAAGAGGGCGAAGCAAAGACAGGCAAGGCGACAGAGTCTCAGATTGCTTGGGAATGTACAGGGGGGGGGAGGAGACTTAGAGAGCTGTGGGAAGGCAGGGACCTTCAGTCCTTGCAACCAACTCATTGGGGTTAGACCTGCTGGAAAGAGTTGCTGTGCTCGCTAGGCCTGAGCTGATTAGTTTCTTTGAACACAAACTTCACTTCACTGGCACTTTGTGAGTTATGGCTGACTCGCTCCCAACATCTGCCCTGACGTATATGCTGGTTAGCGGAACAGGGCATTTGCTCGATGCACTGCACAATCCCGTGCATGCTTCCTTGGAATAAATCTCATTTATTTAAACACGGTTTGCTCACAAGTCCAGGAAGCAAATGGCTGCAGCATTAACGCTAGGGAAATTTCATGCCCTTGCAGTAGAAACAGAAGCTTGGATTGCAAGTCCTTGGGTATCCCCACATTGCAAGCTCTTTGAAGAATGCTGTCTGGGTGCCTCCCACAAGTCTGGTATCTTGTGTGCGTTCAACGTCCTTTGGGAAAGCCCTTAGTTAAGAGGATTAAAGCTGCAAACTCGCCTGTATTAACTTGGGAGTCAGCCCCACTGGGCACAGTTGGGCTTACTTCCAGGTAAATACACACAGGATCAAGTTGTAACGTGACCTTTGCTGAAACAATACTGCAGCCTGCAATAAGATCAGGTCTTTAAAAAGGCTGTCAAAAGATAGAGAGAAGGTCCTTTTGTTGGGTAATCTGAGACAGCTACTCCAGGCAGCAGATGTTGAGTGCTGAGTAGGACATAGACAGATATCACCCTGCGAGGTTGCCCTCCTCTGCACAGTAGTAAGCCAGGTGTCGCTGATGTTATATTTGTGCACCTGGATTTTCCTGCCTAAGTGGAGAACCTTACATTTGTCCCTATTGAAATTCATTTAGTTAGCTTGCACCCAGTTCTCCAATCGGTTACGGTCATTTTGAATCCTGATTCTGTCTTCTGCGTTAGCAACCTCTCCCAGTTTGGTGTCACCTGCAAATTGGATGAACATCACTTCGGTTCCTTCCTGCAAGTCGTTTATGAAGACGTTGAACAGCAACAGACCCAGGACAAGTGTCACCCCACTTGTCACTTTCCCCACAATGATGAAGAACCACTAAGGAGCACTCTTTAGGTTCAGTCAGTCAACCAGCTGCAAATCCATCTACCTATCTCAGAGCTGAGGGAGGAGCCATTCCCATTGATAGTCTCCGCTCTCTGGCTTTGCTAATGGCCTATTACCTTCCCTTGATCTTTGATTAATTGTTGACCCCCAAGGCGATTTCCAGAACATGAGAAGCTGGTTTGGCCTGTATTTGAACACTTTGCTAAATCCAGTGCCTGGCAGCCTTTTTACCTCTCCGAGCGCTGATTAAATTCTAACACCTATCAGACCTGGGAATTTAGGGGAATCTGGAATCCACATACCCTGGCACCAACAACGGATACTCTGATGATGGAGGTAAAGGTAAAGGGACCCCAGACCGTTACGGACGACTCTGGGGTTGCGGTGCTCATCTCGCTTTACTGGCCAAGGGAGACAGCATACAGCTTCTGGGTCATGTGGCCAGCATGACTAAGCCGCTTCTGGCGAACCTGAGCAGCGCACGGAAATGCTGTTTATCTTCCTGCCGGAGGTAGGTTTACCTATTTATCTGCACTGGCTGCTTTCGAACTGCTAGGTGGGCAGGAGCAGGAACAGAGCAAGAGGAGCTCACCCCGTAGCGGGGGTTAGAACCGCCATCCTTCTGATCGGCAAGCCCTGGGCCACAGCGCCACCCGCGTCCCACTGATGATGGAGGTTAAACCAATTAAACAGAGTTCTACTTTGTGATCCTGCAGTTCCTAGCCCTCTTGGGGCTGTTCAAAATTTGAGCGAGACTTCATTTTGGAGCAAGCTAGGCTAATTTTTGCTTCGCGGGAAGCAAGGAGGAGCAGTTGTAAACAGCACCGTGCCTTGGTGACTTCACAACCCCACCCCAGTCGTTCTCCTTCTTCTTCCAATTAACTTATCTTATTGGCAAGGAAGTCACTATTGATATAAAGGGACACGGGTGGCACTGTGGTCTAAACCACTGAGCCTCTTGGGCTTGCCGATTAGAAGGTCAGCAGTTTGAATCCCCATGATGGGGTGAGCTCCCATTGCTCTGTCTCAGCTCCTGCCAACCTAGCAGTTCGAAAGCACGCCAGCGGGAAGGTAAACAGAGTTTCCATGCGCTCTGGTTTCTGTCACGGTGTTCTGTTGCGGCAGAAGCGGTTTAGTCATGCTGCATAGCTGCCAAGTTATCCCTTTTTTAAAGGGATTTTCCCTTATGCTGAATAGGCTTCTTCGTGAGAAAAGGGAAAACTTGGCAGCTATGTCATGCTGGCCACATGACCCGGAAAGCTGTCTGTGGACAAACGCCGGCTCCCTCGGCCTGAAAGCAAGGTGAGCGCTGCAAGCCCATAGTCACCAAACACAGTATAACACTTTGACTGGACTTAACTGTCCAGGGGTCCTTTACCTTTTTTGACTCTTGATATGCTGCAACTACTTGAGGAGAACTGACTAACCCTTAGAAAACTGCACTTGCTATGCAATCCTAACCATGTCTAACGGGCAGAATGTCCTACAGAATTCAATGGGGCTTACTCTCAGGAAAGTGGGTCAGGATTGCAAGCTCCCTCCGCCAATGACATTGGCCTCTTGATATTTGAAGCAGTATTATGCCACTTTAAACAGTCATGGCTTCTGTCCAAATAATTCTGGGAGCTGTTAGTTGATATGGGTGCTAAGAGTAGTTAGCAAATTCCCCAAAGAGAGCTGCAATTCCCTGAATTCCCTGGGAAGAGGAAAAAGAGGTGCTGGAACTCACTATTAATGCCTCCGTTGTTCTCTTGTAATGGCAATGGTGCCCACCTGAGAGCTGGCCTAACAGAGTGCCGTCGAGTTCTGGCTGAAAAATAGCCCTAGCCTGGATATACTGCTATACCACCCTGAGAACTGTAGCCCTGCGATGGGTATAGGGGTCTCCTTAACAAACTCTCAACCCCCTTAACAAACTCTCAGCTTCCATAATTCTTGGGGGGAAAGCACTGGCATCATAGACCTTTCAGCACGTTGTGTGAATGGAACCTAGAATCAGCAGAGATCAAGGTCTTGCAATATAACTCATGTTTGCATCTCACATAAGGTTCAAATGACTCCTCCAACACCGTTGCAACACAGTGCAAGAACATGTGAAGGGCCTACGTGTGAACACACAGTCTACACCTGCCAAGCCGACCTGTGTTTGGCTGGTTATGTGAAGAGTCTCTCTGCGAGTCGTCATCCCCACCACGATGATTCTGGCCCAACTGGGGGTTCCCAAAACGTGAAGGGCTCCTTCACACTTTAGGCTGGAAGCATTGGCAGAAGTGTGTCTGAATAGGGCCGGCCCTAACACTAAACAGCAATCGGGGTGCCTCAGGCGGCAAATCGGAGGTGTCATGAAAGCTAAGCTCATTGTTGTTTCTTTAATGTTTTACTTTATTGAGAGGGGGAGAGGTGCCTGTGGGATTGTCAGGTGCCAAATAACTTGACTGGCCTTGAGTATTATGCATCCTGAAGGGGGGGAGGGTTGACACACAGGTTTGCTGCTCCGCCCTAGGCAATAGAGGGTCTTTTGGCAACCCTTGCATCCAGTAGCAGTGTTTGTATGGGGTGTGAGTAGATTGCACAACGCCACAGTCCTCTGCACATTTTCTTTCAGCAGCTGGCTGGGTTGAATTCTCTGGCACCCCCCCCCCCCCACAGTCCCACACCCGGGAGGGGAAATGTCATTCCACCCTGCACAACAATACACATGCTTACACATACGCGATTGGCGCAATCACACTATATGTGTCGTACACTTGCAACACATGGTGTCACTCTAAAAATGTAATGTGCGAAGAGGTCTGGTTATTGCAAGGAGGGAACGCTAGAGCTGTGACTTTTAGATCTGCAAATGCAACGCAGCAAGGAAGGAAACGGAAGGCGCTGCTAAAAGAACTCGGTCAGCAGAAGGTTTGCAGGAATCCAGCTCCCCCTGCCTGTTTTCTCTCTTTCCGCTCCTCTCTCCATTCTTTTCGTTCATTCTTTTATGGGCTTAAAAGCCTTACTGTAACCATATCGTAAGACGGTAATACCCGTCTGCCTCTCAAATAATTCTTAAGTATAGGGTGAAAAGAGAGGTGACATTACATCGGTTGACTTGATATTTGGCAACCCACAACCGATCGCTTTGTTTCACTTTCCAAGTGATATCTGCATCCATTTCCTTTCTGGTTGTTATTGAATCAGGCCACACCGCCACAAATCCTTTTACAGTCTATAGTTACGATGCCACAGCATTGCCTCATCAGAAGATGCATGCCTGGAAGGCGGCTATAAAATCAAGGCCTCATCAACACTACAGACTTAAAACTGATTTAAGCCATTGCATTAGGACTGATAATTTTGTCCAATGGGACTCTGGGCACTCTGCTACAATTGCAAAACTACAGTTCCCAGGATCCTTCCCCTACAGGTGAAACTCTGAAAATTAGAATATCGTCGAAAAGTGCATTTCTTTCAGTAATGCAACTTATTATTTTTTCATTTTCTTTTATTTTTTTTACAAATGTTTCCTTTTGGAAATTCCACAGTAATAAAACAAATAGTTACAACAATACAAAAATAAACATCGCTATTACATTTCATTAATTACATTCCATTTATAAGTGACCAGCCCAATGACAAATAATTACAATTACAACAAATAAAGGCTTGACATATCTTGCTTTGCATGTCATGCATCTGTCTCACATATTGGTTTCACCTTTTAAGTTGCGTTACTGAAATAAATGCACTTTTCGACGATATTCTAATTTTCCGAGTTTCACCTGTACTTGGCCCTTAGGACTGCTAGCAGGCTAGCACCCTCACCACCCTCTCCAAGGCGCTGCCCCTAACTCCCCCCCCCCTGACCAGAGCTATCTTGCTCCCTCCTTGAATGTTTTTGCCTTGCTGGAATATGTCTTTGAACTCCAAGAACGGGCACATCCCATTCTGTTGTTTAATGTGGGTAGCAAGCTTCCTATAGCAGTAAGTTTCAGTTTGAGGAGTGGCTTGTCTCTTTGGCAATCACGATGCCTGTGGTCTCAACGGGTTTTGTGTGTATGTTGCTTCTCCCTATGCCAGTGATGGCGAACCTATGACACATGTGTCAGCAGTGACACGCATAGCCATTTTCGGTGACACATGGCCGCATGCCAAGACCTCACTTCCGGCCGGCGGCGGAATGCCGCAGGTGACGCATCTCTGGGAGCCTTGTGGACTTCCAGCGAGGCAAGATGGCAGTTGGCACGGAGCCGCAGAGCTCCTGAAAGTGACCAGCGCTGCAGGAGCTGCTGGACGGGCTCCCAAGCCACCAAAACCGCCACCACCACCGCCACCGCTCGGACCACCAGTGCAGTAACTGGGGGCCACCAGTGCAGCAACTGGGGAGCTGCCGGAGTCCGGACCCCACCCCCACCCCACGAACCTGATGGACGGCCTCGAGGCACTCCGGAGGCCGGAGGAGGAAAAAGGAAGCCCCGGTCTCGCTGCCGCTACTGCCGCGGAAAGGAGGGAGAAAAGAAGGAAAAACAAGGCAAAGGAGAATAGGGGTCCGCTCGCTCCGTTGCCGTGCCCGACGGAGGGAAGAGACACCCAAGTAAGCTGAAACCCCTTCCCTGTTGCCCTGCCGTTCAGCAAGCATAGCCAAGTGAGGGGAGAGGTGGGCTGAAGAGGGCCACGAGGAGGCACAGGCCCAACCCGAGCCCACCTCCCCAGCGGCAGACCTGTTGGAGGAAGGCCTGAGCCCAGAGTCCCACTGGGAAAAACCTCTGGGTTTTGCCTTATTTTTTCCCCTTTTAAAATCTTTTTAAAAAAAAAATTAAAAAAACTTTAATACCCCCTTTTCCCTTTTTTAAAGGGGAAACAATTATACATTTTTGTTATTTAAACTATAAATATCACGAAATTATGGGTTTTTTTCTTGAAGTGACACACCACCCGAGTTATGCTCGTTTTTTTGGCAATTTTTGACACACCAAGCTCAAAAGGTTGCCCATCACTGCCCTATGCGCATGTTGCGACTTTAAAGCACAAACACAACGCTCATCCATACTGTCATTTAATGCGCCTCAGAAGATGATTTCAGGGTGGGTTCATCCAGAAAGCGGTGGTCCTTGAGGTATTGCGGTCCTTGAGCTAAAGGACCATGGACCTCAGCCTGAAAAATGTTCTCCACCTGCACTAAAGGTAAAAGGTAAAGGGACCCCTGACCATTAGGTCCAGTCATGACCGACTCTGGGGTTGCGCGCTCATCTCGCATTATTGGCCAAGGGAGCTGGCATATAGCTTCCAGGTCATGTGGCCAGCATGACAAAGCTGCTTCTGGCGAACCAGAGCAGCACATGGAAACACCGTTTACCTTCCCAGCTCCCGCTGTAGCGGTACCTATTTATCTACTTGAACTCTGACGTTCTTTCAAACTGCTAGGTTGGCAGTTTTTTTTGTTAAACACAAAGGCTTTAGCTGAGTGGGAAATAACACCAGAGAGTCATTTAATCCTCAACTCCAACTTCAAAATTGTGCATTAATTGCTTTTTGTGGCCACTGTGTGGAATGAGAGTGCTTCCACACCAGTGCTATTTGAACACCTCCATTGGGCAATGGCGCCCACCTGAGAAGTGCCGGAGCTGAGTTTCTGCAAGTTCTTGCTGGGAAAATGCCCTGCAGACAACCTATTGGCCATTCATCCTGATTTGCCGCAGTATGATGCCGTGCATGTGCAGAATGGGAGGCGAGAAGCGGGGGTGGGGGGCAAATTTTTGACTCCCACTGGGCGCCACTGAAAGACCAAACTCCACCTTTGGTTGCTACCTAATGAAAGGGGGGGGCACCCAGTATTTTATGTATGCATGTATAAGGTGCCATCAATCGGTTCTTAAATGGTCCCTGCCCCAAAGGGTTTACAGTCATAATTTTGACACAGAGAAACTACAGAGGAAGGGGAGATGTGTAGGGATAAGCAAGAAGAATATGGGCTACTGCGTGAGATGCAATAATAATAACAGATGCCAACAAAGCAGGGTTTCTTTTGTGTGGGTTTAAAAAAAAATAAGTAGAAAATTAGTAAGTAGAAAAAAATAAAACGAATTCCAATGTTTTCTTCAGCAGGAAAAAATAGTACAATAAAGGAAAAAATAATGCAAAAGTTATCTGTATAAACATGAACGGCAAATCCTGTACTTCTCAAACAATCTTGGGTTCCTCCACATAGACATTCCCTGTAGGAGTAGTTCTCTTCCAAAAAGGCATCCACTGTGCCAAAAAGTATTATTTATTGTATGTATTTGTTTTTAATACTGCCCTTTGATCATATTTCCTGGGCTGTTTACAAGATAACTGAAACAATTAAAAGGCACAAGGAAGGAAGGAAGGAAGGAAGGAAGGAAGGAAGGAAGGAAGGAAGGAAGGAAGGAAGGAAGGAAGGAAGGAAGGAAAGGGCTAAATGCCACAAAATTATAAGAGCGGCATAAAGAAAATAACTCATCTCACCTTCCCAAAGATGTGTGATATGGCTTAATTTATACCTAAGCATCAGATTTCATTTCTCACGCTTCCAGACCTCAAAGCAGATTTTGTTTGCTTGTTTTTTAGCTGGTGAAAGTCAGAGTTGCCTCTTAAACGCTACTCTTCTGCTGTGTGCAGAGATAGAATCGGGAGCTTTGATATCTAGATGAAATGCAAAACTGTTTCAAGCTCTCCCAGTCCAGGGTGTGTCTACATCTGAAGGCGAGGAGAACAGAGCCTACTGGAAAAGTTTTGTTTACAGGAGTTTGGGGAATCACGTGATCCGCAAAGTCACTTTGCCACTTGAAACTCACTTCTGCTGTGCAGCTTGGGAAAGCGCTGATAAGACTCTTCCAGCCACCCACACAGCTACACCTGCTTTTCTTTGTCGGGTGTCAAGCATATTCCGAAGGCACCCTTAAATGTGTGCAACAGCTATATAGTGGTAGGGAAAGAAAAACACTCAGTACATGCTCAGAGGTGCTTGCTTATTTCTTCACATATTCCAGGGGTGGGCCAAGCATTACAGAATGGAATAATGGGACAAGGGTGTGGATTGGAGTGTAAGGAAACCTAACAGATATCTGTTTTGTTGTTTTTTCATGGTGGTGGTTTTGTTAAAAAAAAAAAAGTCACGCTAGGAGCATCTCCACCCCCATCGTTCTGCCCGGACACTGAGGTCCAGCTCTGAGTGCCTTCTGGCAGTTCCCACCCAGCAAGAAGTGAGGTTGCAGGGAACCAGGCAGAGGGCCTTCTCAGTAGCGGCACCTGCCCTGTGGAACGCCCTCCCATCAGTTGTCAAGGAAATAAACAACTGTCTGACTTTTAGAAGACATCTGAAGGCAGCCCTGTTTAGGTAAGTTTTTAAACTGAGAGCCAGTATGGTGTAGTGGTTAAGACTCGTAATCTGGGAAACCGGGTTTGCGTCTCCGCTCCTTCACATGCAGCTGCTGGGTGACTTTGGGCTAGTCACACTTCTTTGAAGTCTCTCAGCCCCACTCACATCACAGAGTGTTTGTTGTGGGGGAGGAAGGGAAAGGAGAATGTTAGCCACTTTGAGACTCCTTCGGGTAGTGATCAAATCCAAACTCTTCTTCTTCTGCTCTTCTTAAAAGTTTTATCTTTTATAGTGTTTTTAATGTTCTGTTGGGATCTGCCCAGAGTGGCTGGGGAAGCCCAGCCAGATGGGCGGGGTATAAATAATAAATTATTATTATTAGTAGTAGCAGCAGCAGTAGTACCGTAGTATAGCTCAGTTGGTAGGCCATGAGACTCTTAACCACAGCGTCATGGGTTCATTTAGGTGAAAGATTCCTGCATACAAGGGGGATCAAATATATGGCCCTCGTGGTCCCTTCCAACTCTGCAATTTTACAAATTATTTCAGAAATTTCTCTCTCTTTTTCTTGTTGTGCCTCTTTTGCTCATGCCTTAAGCACAAGCTCGTTGGGCAACCGAGCAGGGATTGATTATAAATCAGGGTATGTGATTCTTCCGCAAATACGCATCCTCTTTTTTCCAGTGATACATCCTCTTTCTTTGTACAGTTGACGGCTTAAAGGGAAGTGCTTCTGAGACTTCTGAAGGTGTCAGCACGTCTGACTGTTAACCAGAAGCTTGGTGGCTTGAACCCACCCAGGGACAGGATGCCTGCCTTGCGGTGGGGTTGGACTAGGTGAGCTTCAGAATCCCTTTCAGCTCTAGGATTCTATGAGACCTGAGTTCCAATCGTTGCTCAACCTGGTGTGGCTCTGCATGACACAGAGCGGACACGGAGCAATGGATTCAAGCTACAAGAAAGAAGATTCCACCTAAACATTAGGAAGAACTTCCTGACAGTAAGAGCTGTTTGGCAGTGGAACTTGCTGCCAAGGAGTGTGGTGGAGTCTCCTTCTTTGGAGGTCTTTAAGCAGAGGCTTGACAGCCATATGTCAAGAATGCTTTGATGGTGTTTCCTGCTTGGCAGGGGGTTGGACTGGATGGCCCTTCTGGTCTCTTCCAACTCTATGATTCTATGAAAAACCTCTCCCTTCTGACACCTGCTGCCCTGCCCCTCAGAGTTGAGGATGAGGTGGGACGATCCCTTGGAGGCCTCCCTGAGAGGAAGGGGGACAAGAGGCAAACGTGAGAAATATTCGCTCTTTCTCCATGTGCGCGCATGGGTGCGCATAGTTGCCATGGCGAACACCGTTCCCATAAACAGGCCCCCTAAGCACTGCTCATATCACACCAGGTCAATGAGGCATCACTAAGCGCTATTATCTCGCTGGTCTTCTAGGCCTCAATTTAAGCAGTTTTACTTAAATTAGCAGCACCCGCAAGGGTAGTTATTGGAACATTACAAAAGGAGAGGATTTATGGGTAGCAAGTGGGGCCTCAGCTGCTGTTGGGAGAGCCTTTTCTCGTTGCTTCTCATTCATGCCATAGCTGCCAAGTTTTCCCTTTTCTCACGAGGAAGCCTATTCAGCATAAGGGAATTTCCCTTAAAAAAAGGGATAACTTGGCAGCTATGATTGATGCTCTCCTTTCTCCCTTCCTTTGAAGAGGGCTTCGAGACTTGCTCCTGCTTTTTGCTGACAGCCATGCTACATGTCTTCCATTCAGGTCTCCAGCTAATTCATTTGTCAACTTTATTCTGTGCTTTTTTCTTCTTCTCAGGGGGGCCAGCAGCTTTGTTTCCCTTTTGGTTCATTATTCCCACATGAAAAGGTGGGGGAACACGTAATAATTTGGATTGCGGGTATCCAAGGGTTTGGCCAATGGGCCCCCTTCAAAAGTTCTCTCATAAACTCAACGTATCAAAAGGGCAGAGTTTGGATGACCACGACACCACCCTCAATATAGGGCAGGGTTTTATTTCTTATACAAATATTGAGGCGTACGGTCTCCCACTGCCACCAGTGTAAACAAATGTCTGGCTCGTCTGAGCCTATATGGAACCTTTATTCTCAGTAATAATGGAACTCACAGGGGGATAATGCAGTTATGAGTTGTGGGGGCTAGACACCCTTAAATTCCTGCGGCCAGTGGCGTACCCTCCAACATTCCTCAGATGACAATAGGGACTCCCCTCAACTGGCCCTCCTCAGTCTCCCATTTTTTTGTGCCCCCCCCCACGCAGAGCATTTCCTATCAAAAGAAGGGCAAGTGTCATGAGCACCACACCAACTGGACACAGGCCCTCCGCTGTCCTGGAAAAACCTTTTAATCCCACTTTTATTTTATTCTTTGGTAGATTTGCAAAAAGAAAAGCACGCACCAATAAATAAATTCCAGAACGGGTCAAGATCAGACTCAGGGCCGGCCCTATGGGCAGGCTGGGTGACGCAGGGTGCCAGGGCACCCTCCCGCCAAGGGGGGCGCTGCACAGCCGCGCCCGGCAGCCGCGCAGCAGTGCCCGGCAGCCGTGCTGTGCCTGCCCGCCTGTTGTGCAGCAGCGCCCGGCAGCTGAGCCCACCCGCCCGCTGTGTTGGGAAACGGGGGGGGGCGCCGGAAGGATCCGCTGCACCACGGCACCAGGGATGCTTAAGACGGCCCTGATCAGACTTGGGACTCACCTCCATCAGTCAAGAAACAGCGTTTTGAATGCATGATAAACATGCAACACCAGATGGCGCCAGAGAGCAAAGAAAATTCTAAGCGATTTTCCATAGTGTTTTTTTTCTTTTGTTAATTTCTGACTTATTTATAGTGTTCTTTTTCCCCTGCATGTAGATCCACCCAGGGATGCACAAAGCATTTCTTTTTAAAAAGACTCCTTGAGCTCCTCTTCCCCCTTTTTTCCTGATCAGGGTGGCCCTGCCTTCTGCCTGCACCTCAGAGCCAGCTTCTCCCATGGGGTGGGACTCGGTGGCTGCAGCCTCCCCTCCTCCTCACCCGCTCACCAGCAGCTGCTTTGGGCTGCCCAAGGGAGGAGGCCAGCGGCAGCAGCCATGGAAAGGCCACAGAATGCTGCCTCACAGCTGCCGCTGCCGCCGATGCCACAACTCAGCACAAGGATCAGCTCAGCCTCCTCCCTGAGCTCCACGATACCAGGGCTGTCCTTGGAAAATAGGGACACTTGGAAGGTATGCAGTGGGTGCTAGAACTTAATTAAGGCTAGGAATGTGGAAAAATAGCGAGACCCTGTGTACTAGGACTGACCATGTTGTTTGGATGCCCGATGATCGTCTTCCAAAGCAACTACTCTATTCCTAACTTAAAAATGGAAAGCGTAATGCTGGTGGTCAACAAAAGAGGTTTGAAGACTCTCTCAAGGCAAATCTTAAAAAAAATGTATAAACACTGACAACTGGGAAACACTGGCCTGCAAGTTGGAGAACAGCCTTTACCAAAGGCGTCATGGGCTTGTAATACACTCGAACTCAGGACGCAAGAGAGAAACGTCCTAAGAGGAAGGCACATTTGGCAAATCCACACCATGTTCAACTCCCGCCCGGAAACCAATGCCCCCACTGTGGAAGGACGTGTGGATCCAGAATTGGCCTCCACAGTCACTTACGGACACATTGTTAAAACCATATTTATGGAAGACAATCTTACTCGGCTACGAGGGATCGCCAAAGAAGAATGCATCCTTAGTGTTGCTCTCTGCACTCTCCTAGCCAGCTGTTGAGAGATAACATACGGTATTTATCTAGCAGGATTTACATACAGCTTTAATTAAAAAATGAAATGCCTAAACAGTTTACATAAAATATTCATTTTATTTTTTAAAAAAATACTTTTTATTAAATTTTCCAATTAAAACACAATTCAATTATTTCAATTATATCCAATTATACACATACATATCAATTAAGCCAAATATTATGCCAAATCATAATTTTTTTTGACTTCCCATGCTTCAATGTCTGGGGATTCTAGATAACTGTTCGCACTGCCATCCTAAAAAAATATTCATTTTAAAATAGCGCTCAAAGCAGACTTTTAAACAGTAGACATAACAAAACCATCAAAATGAAAATTAAATAAACATTTTAAAAAGACAAATATACATGATAAAATCATATGTCTGGGCAGGGCTTGCCTAAACAGGTTTTTATCTTTTTTAGCAGGCAAGCCAAAGCAGCACAGCAAAATCATCTGCCTAAAATTAATAGGGAGGGCCATCACAGAGGGGCCAACAAATGCTCTTTTTTTTATATAATTCTCTTGCTTGACAATCCACTTATTGCAGGGGAGTCCAGCCTCTCAGGCCAAGGGGGCTTGCAGGAGCCCTTTGATGTACAGAACCCGGAGGCTGCACACTGAATTAAATCTCCATTTCGTTAATCAAAGTGTTTGCAGTACAGTTAATCATAGCTAATATATGCAATTACTGTATTTCAGGGTAAGCACTGCCAAACATAATCAGTCCCACTGTGAGTATGTGCTAAATCAGGTTTGCTAGGCTGTGATCTGTTGAACAGGATCACAACTCTTCGCGTGAGCTGGCCCGGGGTTGGGACCTGCTCAGGTCAAAATGCAGGGCGAGCCTCACGCATGCCTGCTCGCGAGCAAGCATCATTAAGTTCACCAAGACTTACTCCTGAGTCAATGCATCCCAGCATAAAGGCTGTCCGCCAGGAGCCTCTGGGGGAAAGTACCGTTGAAGGAGCATCTCCACCCCCATAGTTCAGCCCGGACACTGAGGTCCACCTCCGAGGGCCTTCTGGCGGTTTCCTCACTACGAGACATGAGGTTGCAGGGAACCAGGCAGGGGGCCTTCTCGGTAGAGGCGCCCTCCCTGTGGAATGCCCTCCCACCAGATGTCAAGGAAATCAACATCTTCAGATTAAGACATCTGAAGGCAGCCTTGTTTAGGGAAGTTTTTAATGTTTGATGTTTTATCATGTTTTTAAAATTCTTTTGGGAGCTGCCCAGAGTGGCTGGGGAGACCCAGCCAGATGGCCAGGGAATAAATAAATTATTATTATTATTATAATTTGTTGTTGTTTAGTCGTATCCGACTTTTCGTGACCCCATGGACCAGAGCACGCCAGGCACTCCTGTCTTGCACTGCCTCCCGCAGTTTGGTCAAACTCATGTTTGTAGCTTTGAGAACACTGTCCAACCATCTCGTCCTCTGTCGTCCCCTTCTCCTAGTGCCCTCAATCTTTCCCAACATCAGGGTCTTTTCCAGGGAGTCTTCTCTTCTCATGAGGTGGCCAAAGTACTAGAGCCTCAGCTTCATGATCTGTCCTTCCAGTGAGCACACAGGGCTGTTTTCCTTCAGAATGGATAGGTTTGATCTTCTTGCAGTCCATGGGACTCTCAAGAGTCTCCTCCAGCACCATAATTCAAAAGCATAAATTCTTCGGCGATCAGCCTTCTTTATGGTCCAGCTCTCACTTTCATACATCACATTATTATAATTACTGTAGTCAAAATTTCCTTCCTTGTAAGTTGAAAGGTGTTAACGCATCTTAGGGTGGCACATTAATCTTTATGCCACACT
Source organism: Zootoca vivipara (assembly GCF_963506605.1). Lineage (NCBI taxonomy): Eukaryota > Metazoa > Chordata > Lepidosauria > Squamata > Lacertidae > Zootoca > Zootoca vivipara. Next base: position 9,512,909 of record NC_083276.1, read on the forward strand.
GCTTCTCTGATGAGGCTTCTGGTCTTTTGTGATGCTTTAGTTAGACATAAAAACCATAGAATAATGGAGGTATTGTACTTAATGAGGCTTTGGGAACAACGGGTTGCTCTTCCCTGCCCCACGGTGATGGAACGGCTCTTACTGCCTAACTCACCCTTCGCTGCAGGAATTTCTGCATGTAACTGCCTGTAATGTATACTTTAGTGGGGGGGGGGGGAGTTCATGTGAAAGGATGGCTTTCTTTGACTCACAAAATGTTGAAAGGTCTCTGAAAATGAGTTGCCACATGTCCAAAGGGGAAATCATGTGAAAATCAACATCTCTCCCTTGCGGTTCCCGATTCCTGTTCTTCCTCTAAGGAGTTCAATGTGGCGGCTCATCTTTAACTTCAACCTGCTACAAACATCCCCTTTTATTTTTTAACCTCTTTGCCCCCTCTTTCTATGCTTTCCCCCTGTCTCCATGCCCCACTCTCCCCTGATCTCTCTGCTCTGTTTTGTTGTTGTTTAGTTGTTTAGTCGTGTCCGACTCTTCGTGACCCCATGGACCAGAGCACGCCAGGCACTCCTGTCTTCCACTGCCTCCCACAGTTTGGTCAAACTCACGTTTGTAGCTTCGAGAACACTGTCCAGCCATCTCGTCCTCTGTCGTCCTCTTCTCCTAGTGCCCTCAATCTTTCCCAACATCAGGGTCTTTTCCAGGGAGTCTTCTCTTCTCATGAGGTGGCCAAAGTATTGGAGCCTCAGCATCATGATCTGTTCTTCCAGTGAGCACTCAGGGCTGATTTTTTTTAAAATTATTATTATTATTTCCTCTTTCTCTTAAAAGGAAAATAAATTACATCCTAGAAAAGATAATTCAACAGTCGGTCTATGAGCATTTTAAAAAAGGATGCTGCGATTACTAAGACCCAGCACGGGTTTCTCAAAAATAAGTCATGCCAGACCAATCTGATTTCTTTCTTTCTTTTTTGATGGAATTACAAACTTGGTGCATCAGAGAAATGTCGTGGACATAGTGTACAGTATCTTGATTTCAGTAAGGCTTTTGACAAAGTCCACCATGATATTCTTGCGAGGAAGCTGGTAAAATGTGGGTTGAACGATGTAACTGTTAGGTGGATTTGTAGCTGGTTGACTGACCGAACCCAAAGAGTTAGTGGTCCTGGAAAAAAGTGACAAGTGGGGTGCCACAGGATTCTGTCCTAGGTCTGTTGTTGTTCAACGTTTTTATAAATAACTTGGATGGATAAAGGAATTGAGGGGATGCTCATCAAATTCACAGATGACACCAAACTGGGAGGGATAGCTAATGCTGCAGAAGACAGAATCAGAATTCAAAATGACCTTAACAGATTGGAGAACTGGGCGTAAACTAACAAGATGAATTTCAGCAGGGACAAATGTAAGGTTCTGCACTTAGGCAGGAAGAACCAGATGCACAAATCTAGGATGGGGGGCACCTGGCTTACTAGCAGTACATGTGAAAAGGATCTAGGAATCTTAGTGGACCACAAGCTTGACATGAGTCCACAGTGTGATTCAGCAGCAAAAAAAGCTAACACTATTCTAGGCTGCATCAACAGAAGTCTAGTGTCCAGAAAAAGGGGAGTAATAGCCCCACTTTATTCTGCCTTAGTCAGACCACACCTGGAATACTGCGTCCAATTCTGGGCACCACAGTTTAAGAAGGCTGTTGACAAGCTAGAACATGTGCAGAGGAGGGCAACCAATATGATAAAGGTTCTGGAAACAAAGCCTTATGAGGAACAGTTGAAGGAGTTGGGTATGTTTAGTCTGCAAAAGAGGAGACTATCTTCAAATATCTTAAGGGCTGTGACATGGAGGAGGAAGCATGCTTGTTTTTTCCTGCTCTGTAGGGTAGGACTTGAACCAATGGCTTCGAGTTACAAGAAAGGAGATTCTGACTAAACATTTGGAAAAAAAACAGTAAGAGCTGTTTGGCAGTGGAAAAGACTCCCACGAGAGGTGGTGGGCTCTCCATCCTTGGAGGTTTTCAAGCAGAGGTTGGGTGGCCATCTGCCATGGATGCTTTAACTGATATTCCTGCATTGCAGGGGGCTGGACTAGATGACCCTTGGGGTCCCTTCCAACTCTAAGATTCTACGGTTCTATGAAATGACTGTACTTTAGTAGCAAGTGGCCCCTCGGTGAAAATAAAGAACTGTTCCGTAGAAACGGCTGAAGCGGATGACAGGATTTACATGCAAGAGTCACTTTGCATGCTGCCAGCTCAAACGCTCTGAAATGTATACAATGGCTCTTTCATTGTGGCACAGTTGATGCATATTGGGGGGCGGGGGGAGTGTCCCGGGACATGTTGTCCTTCAGAGATTAAGTGCTTAGCAGGCCAAGGAACGCATGAGGCAGAAGAAGTTATGACCGGCTCCCTTGGGAGATTTTCTTTCACATGAATTCAACCTCAGGGGGCGGCTAATTTGTCCACGTTGCCTTTTCACCATCATGACCTGCTGTTTCTCCCCTCCCCCCACCGCCAGCATCGCCAATGGTTAGCGATTGATTGGACTCACTGGTTTTATTTATTCGTTTTCTTGCATTTATGTACCTACTGCCTTTTCCTCCCGGGTTCTCTCCCCTTCTCGTTGCATCCTCGCAAATGGTAGCCAGGCAGGGACAGGGCCAAGGTTCCCCAGCGAGCTTCATGGCTGAGTGGGGATTCGAACCCTGCTCTCCCGGGCCCTAGGCCGACCCCCTGACCACTATGCCACACTGGCTCTCTGTAATCCAGCCACGTCCAGGTTTCCCCATCATAAGAAGCGGCTGCGTTTGCAAAAAGCACAGTGGAGCAATGTGGTTGGCACCGTGGTCACTGAAGAAGCTAGTTTTCTGATCTTTGGCAGTCCTGCTTTGGTCTGCTGACTTCGCTGATCCTCACAGTCTCCATTTCCTTCCTCACAATGTAGTTCCCTCTCCTGCAGTGTACTGTCAGGCTGCGGACACATTGCGGTTTACTCTGGCTCCAAGGCGTTCCCACCGCTGGCTTTTGAATCTGTGTAAAGCGCTGAAAGGTTTTAGTACAAATCAAGCAGCATGTTGTTGTTGTTGTTGTTTAGTCGTGTCCGACTCTTCGTGACCCCATGGACCATAGTACGCCAGGCACTCCTGTCTTGCACTGCCTCCCGCAGTTTGGTCAAACTCATGTTTGTAGCTTCGAGAACACTGTCCAACCATCTCGTCCTCTGTCGTCCCCTTCTCCTAGTGCCCTCAATCTTTCCCAACATCAGGGTCTTTTCCAGGGAGTCTTGTCTTCTCATGAGGTGGCCTAAGTATTGGAGCCTCAGCTTCACGATCTGTCCTTCCAGTGAGCACTCAGGGCTGATTTCCTTCAGAATGGATAGGTTTGATCTTCTTGCAGTCCATGGGACTCTCAAGAGTCTCCTCCAGCACCATAATTCAAAAGCATCAATTCTTCGGCGATCAGCCTTCTTTACGGTCCAGCTCTCACTTCCATACATCACTACTGGGAAAACCATAGCTTTAACTATACGGACCTTTGTCGGCAAGGTGATGTCTCTGCTTTTTAAGATGCTGTCTAGGTTTGTCATTGCTTTTCTCCCAAGAAGCAGGTGTCTTTTAATTTTGTGACTGCTGTCACCATCTGCAGTGATCAAGGAGCCTAAGAAAGTAAAATCTCTCACTGCCTCCATTTCTTCCCCTTCTATTTGCCAGGAGGTGATGGGACCAGTGGCCATGATCTTGGTTTTTTTTTTTATATTGAGCTTCAGACCATATTTTGCGCTCTCCTTTCACCCTCATTAAAAGGTAAGCAGCACGTACATTGTGTTAAATAAAACAAATGACAAACTAAAAAGTGCATATCAGAAAGGTGCTAACAGTGTTGTCCTTTTGGTGCCTAGTGAAGATCTTCCTTTTTCCAGAAGCCATCAAAGTGGAGTTATTTATTCTAGCTTGTTTCCCATTATTGGACTTGACCAGTGCTTTTTTTTCCTTAAAAAAAAGTTTAGGGGTACTCTCATTTGACTAAACAACATATATAATATAGATTGGACACTATTATTTTTTAACTGTTTTTATTGCTAAATCGCTGTGGAAGTTGTATGGTGATTCATAAACGAAAGGCAGCAAACATCAAATCACTGCGGGGGGTGGGGGGAGCTTTGCAAACTCGGAGACAAGAATTAAAGGTCAGCCAGATTAGAAAATGTTTAGCTAAAAGATGTCAGCGAAAAGGCTGGGGGAAAACTCAGGGGGAACATCGTAGCAGGGAGAGTTGCTTTGAGAGTAGAACAAGACTGTATTGGGAGACGCTGGGCTCCTTTAAGCAGAGACTGGGTGGAAGGAATTCATCCAGGGGGCTGTCGTTGCCTCCCGCATCGAGCAAGGGCTTGCGACAGATGACCCCCTTTCAGCGCCAAGAGTCTACGATTCTTGAGTTCTGGTTGTTCTGTTTGGGGAAAGGGTTGTGGATAAATGAGTCATCTTTAGAGTGCTATATACATATGGCAGTTATTGTTTATTATTTATAGAGTACCATCGGAATGCAAGGGGTTTTTCCTAGTACACGTGGGAAGGTCTCTGCCCCGAAGACCTTACAGCCTGCAATCTGACACAGGGAGACAGCAGATGATGGAGAGGAAAGTTGAGGCAGAGGTGAATGGGTGCTGCAATTACCAACTCAACACCAGGGGAACTAAGGGCTTCTACTAAAGACTCCATGGAGAAAGTTGGTTTTAAGGAGGCTTTTGAAGGGACTTAGGGAAGTGGGCGGACGCAGGTGGCGCTGTGGTCTAAACCACAGACCCTCTTGGGCTTGCTGATCAGAAGGTCGGCGGTTCGAATCCCCGCGATGGGGTGAGCTCCTGTTGCTCAGTCCCTGCTCCTGCCAAACTAGCAGTTCGTAAGCACACCAGAAAAGTGCAAGTAGATAAATAGGTACCACTATGGCGGGAAGGTAAATGGCATTTCCGTGCACTGCCAGAAGCGGCTTAGACATGCTGGCCACATGACCCGGAAGCTGTTACGCCGGCTCCCTCGGTCAGTAAAGCGAGATGAGCGCCGCAACCCCACAGGGGCGTAGCAAGGGTGTGTGTTGGGGGCTGTTCACCCTGGGTGCCACCCTGGAGGGGGGTGACACTCGGCGCACCCTCTGCGACTCCCAAGCCAGCCGCTGGCGCCCCTCCCTGGCCTGCCCCTCCCAAGAAGTGGGCACCATGCAGGTTTCTGGGAGTTAGTCCCAAGCGTATAGGGGCATCAAGGCAGAAATGATGGAGCCTTTCCAGGGTGTCGTAGGCTTTTGGGTGGCAGAGCTGGAGCAGCAGACACCACAAGCAAGGATGGACTGGGATGTAAAAAGGGAGAGGTTGCAATGGGGAGGAGAGGAGGAGACCGGGGAGTTGAGTCACAATGAATGGACCAGCAGTGTTGGAGTGATTAAAGCTGGAATGCAGGAACAGCCAGCATTTGCAAAGATTGTTATCAGGCAAGATAGCAAACTTGGACTGATAGCCAGAAGGTCAAAGATTGCTCCGAAGGCCCAGGGCTGCGGCTGAATGGCAGAGCATGTACTGTGCATGCCAGAAGTCCCAGGTTCAATTCCCGCTATCTCCAGGTAAGTCTGGGGAAAGACTCCTGCCTGCAAACCCTGGAGGGTTGCTGCCAGACAGTGTAGTAGGCGATACTGAACTGAATGCATATGGCTGCTTCATATGTTCCAATAGGTTTCATGAGAATAGTATGAGGATGCGGGTGGCGCTGTGGTCTAAACCACTGAGCCTCTTGGGCTTGCCGATCGGAAGTTCGGCGGTTCGAATCTCCATGATGGGGTGAGCTCCCGTTGCTCTGTCCCAGCTCCTGCCAACCTAGCAATTTGAAAGCACGCCAGTGCAAGTAGATAAATAGGTACCGCTGTGGCGGGAAGGTCAATGGCATTTCTGTGCATTCTGGTTTCTGTCACGGTGTCCCATTGCGCCAGAAGCGGTTTAGTCCTGCTGGCCGCATGACCCGGAAAGCTGTCTGTGGACAAACGCTGGCTCCCTTGGCCTGAAGCGAGATGAGTGCTGCAACCCCATAGTCGCCTTTGATTGGACTTAACCGTCCAGGGGTCCTCTACCCATTTTTATGGGGAACCTGCAAAAAGGACTTGAATGCAATACTGTTCTCCTTCGCCTGGGGCTAGTCGCTAGTAGCCGTTATTAATTAGGGTTTTGAGTTTTCCAGTACCCTTCGCCAGGACGGGTGCAGAACGAAATGTTTTTACGCACATGGGTTAGTTGGTATATAAAACATGGGGCATGCTATGCCATTCTCAAAGTCTGTGGTTTATAACAATTTTAAGTTGATGGAGTTTTGAAGGTGATTTCCATGTTGGCTGCGGAGGGAGAGGAACCTGTCTGGCCTCAGATCTGCCCCTCCTCCTCCACTAGCTTTTTTCATAGAAGTGAATTTTGTGTTTTTTGCTAGCTGGCTAAGCTGCTAGTCCCCTGTGTTTCCACGATGGCTACCAAGAAAAGGGGTCTGTAGCAAGGACAGAAGCACAAGCTACTAGCTCTTTAAAAAATGAATGAAAACACGTGTAGGCTAGTAACTTTTGAGGACTGTGGTTTGTTAAGGGGGCTGGGATCTGTAGCTCTTTGGGGAGTAAACTACAGTTCCCAGGATTCTTAGCAAAGGCAGTAATGCGAGTTAAATTTATGGTGCGTATGCAGCCTTGCTTTTATCTTCACTGTGTATCTTCCCTCTCTAGAATATAATTAATATATAATTAAGGACAAATGCAAATGCTGATTTCAGTGTAACCATGTCCTTTTATAGAGCCTTAAAAAGAGAATGTACACATGGATTTACATGCACTGTGCTTTCCACACTTCCATTTCCAGCTTAAATTTGTGAGCAGTTGATTTTAAGATTTGGCCCCACCGACAGTGATCTCCGAAGCAGAAATATTTATTGTGCTGTAAAGCCCCCTGGTGGAATACGGAAGATCTACAGCAGACTAGAATACATTGCCATGACCGTTGAGTTGTAGATGACTGTTTCTCTAAATCTTTTGTTTACCTAGGTGACAGATATTGGGTGAAATCCAGAGCTGATGGGAGGAATTTGTCCATAGCTGCCAAGGACCCCATTTTCCCTGGGAAACCCCTGTATTTTCTTACCGTTTCCCGCAGGTGTCCTGAATGGCAAAATACCCCGTATTCCCCCGGATTACGGAGCTCCTGCCGGCGCTGGCACCGGAAGTCGCTTCTACGCACTTCCGGACATGCGTAGAAGCGACTTCCGGTGCCACTGTGCCCATTTCCAAAATGTCCGCAGCGCTAGAAGTCGCTTCTAGCGTGTCCGGAAGTGCGTAGAAGCGACTTCCGGTGCTGCTGATCCCTGACCCAGCACCTATGAATCTGTCAGCGGAACAGGAGAGGGAGGCAATGTCTTCCTTCCACCAACGAACAGAGATACAGCCCAGTTCTTTTAATGAAGCTGATGCTTACGGAAATCTGAGTTGTGGGGTGGGATGACTGGTGGCTTCTAGCTGTTGCACACCCTACTTGTTTGGTGGTGCAGAGGCTAAAGAGAGACACCCGGTCAGTTTGAAAACCATCAGGAAAAGAGACAGAACTGTTTCAAGGAATGGCAAAAGGTGCTATCGAAATTCATATGGCAAGGGAAGAAGCCAAGAATAAAATATAAGATATTGACGGATGATAAACAAAGAGGAGGCTTCTCCCTGCCTGATCTTAAAATCTATTACGAAGCAGCTGCCTTTTGCTGGTTGAAAGATTGGTTTACATTGGGAAATTCAGATATCTTGGATTTAGAAGGTTATGACAATGTTCATGGATGGCATGCATATGTGTGGTATGCTAAAGTAAAGGCCCACAGAGGCTTTAAAAGTCATATAATTAGAAAATCATTGTATAAGGTTTGGTCCAGGTATAAAGATTTATTAGAAAGGAAAACACCTAAATGGATTTCGCCCTTAGAGGCCAAGGCTCGAAAAAGGTTAAACATGGAGACCGGTTGGTTGAAATATAGAGATTTGTTGATTGAGGATGGAGACCAATTTAAGTTAAAAACTTACGAGGAGCTGAAAGGTAAACTAGATGATTGGCTCCAATATCACCAGATAAATGACGTGTTAAAAATTGACAGATTAGTTGGTTTTCAAACAGAGAAGTCAAAGGTGGAAACAGAATTGTTAGAACCCAAGACGAAAATACTTTCCAGAATGTACAAATTGTTGCTAGAGTGGCATACGAAAGATGAACAAACAAAAAATGCTATGATTTTGTGGGCAAAAGACGTTGGACATAATATAATGATGGAAGACTGGGGAAAATTATGGAAAGAGAATATTAAGTTTACTGCGTGTAACTTATTAAGAGAAAATTTAATGAAAATGATGTATAGATGGTATCTTACACCAGTAAAATTAGCAAAGATTTATCATAACCATGATAACAAATGTTGGAGATGTAATAAAGAAGTAGGCTCTTTCTACCACATGTGGTGGACGTGTCCACTAGTGAATGACTTCTGGAATAAGATTTATAATGAACTCAAGAAAGTGTTGAAAAACACATTTGTTAAGAAACCAGAAGCATTCCTAGTGGGCATTGTAGGAAAGGAGATTCCCAAGAAGAATGTATCTTTTTTTATGTATGCCACCACAGCAGCGAGACTTTTGATAGCAAAGTATTGGAAGCTACAAACATTACCAACGATTGATGAGTGGCAGATGAAGATGATGGAATTCATGGAACTGGCTGAGATGACCGGACGAATCCGCAACCAGGGAGAAGAAGCGATGGAAGAAGAATGGAAAGATTTTAAATTGTACTTAAAAAAGTATGCTAAAGTAATATTTTAGATTAGAAATTAAGTTGTAAATAAAACTGTGGAATATGTGAAGATGTGACTTAGAGGGAAAGAAGAAGTTTTTATAAGGTGAATATTTTGATATAGAATTTGCTAATTAGAAATGTATACAAGAACCACAGGGACGGGAACCCGAGGAGGTCCCAATATACATTGTGAGGGAGATAAGATACAATGCTTTATATGTTTTTGTTTCCTGTTTTTGTATTTGTATTTTTCTTTTCTATCTTGCTTTTTTCTTATTGTTTTTAGCGTTTTGTTAATCTTTTTTCTGGAAAATTAATAAAATATTATTAAAAAAAAAAGAGACAGAACTACGCGGTTTGTGGTTGGTTAACAAGAAGAAGAATTCTGATGATGATTTACAGAAGAACCATACTTGCTGATTCTCTGCTTAGGCCCTTTATATCAGCTTGCAAGTTCAATGACATCCAAACAACCCCTTCTTGGACTCTGCAGCACCCAAGGGTGGAAGACACTATTTCCTTGGTTTATTCTGACCGTGATTCCCTTTGTTGTTGTTGTTTAGTCGTTTAGTCGTGTCCGACTCTTCGTGACCCCATGGACCATAGCACGCCAGGCACTCCTGTCTTGCACTGCCTCCCGCAGTTTGGTCAAACTCATGTTCGTAGCTTTGAGAACACTGTCCAACCATCTCGTCCTCTGTCGTCCCCTTCTCCTAGTGCCCTCCATCTTTCCCAACATCAGGGTCTTTTCCAAGGTTTCTTCTCTTCTCATGAGGTGGCCAAAGTATTGGAGCCTCAGCTTCACGATCTGTCCTTCCAGTGAGCACTCAGGGCTGATTTCCTTAAGAATGGATAGGTTTGATCTTCTTGCAGTCCATGGGACTCTCAAGAGTCTCCTCCAGCACCAGAATTCAAAAGCATCAATTCTTCGGCGATCAGCCTTCTTTATGGTCCAGCTCTCACTTCCATACATCACTACTGGGAAAACCATAGCTTTAACTATACGGACCTTTGTAGGCAAGGTGATGTTTCTGCTTTTTAAGATGCTGTCTAGGTTTGTCATTGCTTTTCTCCCAAGAAGCAGGCGTCTTTTAATTTCGTGACTGCTGTCACCATCTGCCAGGGGCGTAGCCAGGATCAAAACTAGGGGGGGGCAAGCCATGGTCGTTCAGGGGCGGGGCCCCGAAGTGGGAACATGGGCGGGGCTACAGGGCCAGCTGGCCTGATGATATTGTGGCGGCGGCAGCGGCCACCTTGTGCTTCTGGGGCTGGCCGCATCGGCGGCTACCCTGCTTGGCTGGAGAGGACGGGAGGCTCGGGCAGGCGAGAGGGGGTGACAGGGCGGGCGAGGGCGAGGCAAGGCACGGCCGCAGACACGACGGCTCCAAGGCGTTGCTGCATATCAGCATAATATTTCAACCATGTTGTGGGTTCCAGCCCCACCTTAGGAAAAAATTGGACTAGATGACCGTTGTGGTCCCTTCCGACTACAATTCTATGATTCTATTGATATATAGCCATAGCATATGCATCATTCTGCTTTCTTGAATTGTCCTACTCCTAGGCATAGCAGCCAACTCCTAGAGGCCTAGGTGCATCTCCCCCCCCCAATTACTGGTAAATACAGTGGTACCTCGGGTTACGAACGCGATCCGTTCCGGGTCACAGTTCGTAACCCGAAAAGTTCGTAACCCGAAAAGGGCCCGAACCGCCGCTTTGCGCATGCGCAAAGCGCTATTTCCGCTATTTTTGCGCTTTGCGCATGCGCAAAGGCGTGTGGCGCTTCTGCGCACGCGCGCACCGCGAAAATACTTCCAGGTTTGCAAAGTTCGTAACCCGGGTTGTTCGTAACCCGAGGTGTTCGCAACCCGAGGTACGACTGTACTGTATTTTAAAGAGTCACCCACCCCCATGTTGATGGGCTTTCTATGTGGGGCTTTTCTGCCCCCCCCCGTATGTTATTAAGGATGGAAGAGGGAAGGAAGGAAGAAATAGAGAGAGGGATAACTCATATTTGTGGGTGCCTCTGGGTGATGCTGTGATGCTGGAACTCTGCAGTAAGAGGACGGGAGGGTCGGGCAGGCGAGAGGGGGTGGCAGGGCGGACGAGGGCGAGGGAAGTCACGGCCGCAGTCACGACAGCTCCGAGGTGTTGCTGCATATCAGCATAATATTTCAACCATGTCGTGGGTTCAAGCCCCACCTTGGGAAAAAGATCCTGCATTGCAGGGGGTTGGACTAGATGACCCTTGTGGTCCCTTCCGACTACAATTCCATGATTCTATTGATATATTACCACAGCATATGCATCAATCTGCTTTCTTGAATTGTCCTAGGCATAGCAGCCAACTCCTAGAGGCCTAGGTGCCGCCCCCCCCCCCAATTACTGGTAAATACTGTATTTTAAAGAGTCACCCCCCCCCCATGTTGATGGGCTTTCTATGTGGGGCTTATCTGCCCCCCCGTATTTTATTAAGGACGGAAGAGGGAGGGAAGGAAGGAATAAATAGAGAGAGGGATAACTCACATTTGTGGGTGCCTCTGGGTGACGCTGTGATGCTGGAACTCTGCAGCAAGAGGAAGATACTGGTACACCTGTACAGGAGCCTTGTAAGCAGCTTTCTCTCTGCTTGATTTACAGCAGGCACGTCCAACAGGTAGACTGTGATCTACAAGTAGATCACTGGATGTCTGTGGTAGATCACTGCTAGATCACTGGCACCCCTAAAAAAAGCTCACCCAAAATTTTCCTCCCTAAAAAAAGCTGAACTATGACCTGAAGCCCTAAACAAAAATGGGCCTCCCTTCCTCCTAAAAGAAGCTCAACAGGTTTGACCTAAACTCAAAAAAACAGGGCTTCCCTTCCTTAAAAAAACTCAACAGCTTTGACCTGAACCCCCCAAAAGGGGGTAGATCACTCCCAGTTTTTAACTCTGTGAGTAGATCAGAGTCTCTTGGGAGGTGGCCACCCCTGATTTACAGTATACAGATGCAGGAGGAGGGGCAGACTGGAATACCTCTGCTTTTTATAAACACCACTGTGTCTATCAAAAGCTACAGCCCCCCCTTTTCTTATTCATTTCCTTTTAGCCTTGCAGAGCCACCTTAGTCAATGCACCCTCATTAAATCGCCAATAGAACTCTTAATGCGATCCCTGAATGCTCATTAACAACTACCACTGAAGAACAATAGGGTGAATTGGTCAGCTATCAAACCTTGCCTGAAGGGATTTTCTGCTCCATTGTCTTAACTGCTTAAGTACCGGTAGCCACTTTGCTTTATTTATTTGATGTGTTTTTGTTACAGCTGTGTCCCCCCCCCCAGCAAGTGGAGAGCTGCTCTCACTAAAGCAAAGCCCTTTCCACTTCAGTTTTTGGAGGGGAAAAGTGCTGGTTATGGTCTGTAAAATACAATAATTTTTTGCTTCTAGGGGGGGCAGCTGCCCCCTCCTGCCCCCCCTGCCTACGCCCATGCCATCTGCAGTGATCAAGGAGCCCAAGAAAGTAAAATCTCTCACTGCCTCCATTTCTTCCCCTTCTATTTGCCAGGAGGTGATTCCCTTTAGTCTTCCCCAATTATGTTGTGAACAGCCCCAATATTTATGGATGAAGGGCAATATACAAATTTAATAAATAAAATAGTTCTCCTTCTGTCAGGGCTGTCTCAACACCTTTTGCTCCCTGAGGTGGAGCAGCAAATGTCAACCCCTTCTTCTGAGTCATGGTGCACCTAATAATAATAATAATAATAATAATAATAATAATAATAATAATAATTCTTATTTATACCCCGCCCGCCCTGGCCAAAACCGGGCTCAGAGCGGCTAACATCAAATGTATAACACATTAACATAAAATCAGGCAATCAATTAAAATACATCCTAAATACATTACTATTATCATTCTTATTTATTACCCTAAGATCCCACAATATTAAAAAGTTTAAAACAACTTTTAAACTAAAGAAATAAGACAGGTCCTAAAATATTCCAATTATCACACCCCCCCCCAAATGTTTCTAGTGATTATTGCTCTTATCTGTAAGCTGCCTTGAGTCCTGTCAGGGGGACCATAAATATATATATATATATATAATAACAACAACCATGTGTGTGAAGATAGAAGAAAGAGGTGTATCTCCAACATTCTTCAAAAGCTGTATAAGGAAGAAGCCAGGTGCTCCTCTCTGGGGACTGAGTTCCACAACTTAGGGGCTGTCACAGAGAAGGCCCTGTCTTATGACAACACACCCTGAGCATCTGAGCTTCTGGAAAACAAAGAGGGCCTCTTTTGCCAGTCCTAGCACCTGTGAGGGTTTGGAGAAAGGGGGGGGGGTGTCTTTCAGGTATTTGAAGCTTGAGTCATTTTCTGGCAGTGGTTGCCAAAGTGGGCAGTACTGCCCCCTAGTGGTGATTACCTAGTCGGGTGCTACGAGGCAAGGGTATGGCAGCGGGACACTGGAGGTAATAATAATAATAATAATAATAATAATAATAATAATAATAATAATAATACATAATATATTACCGTGTTTCTCATATTATAAGACATGTCTTATATTAATTTTTTCTCAAAAAAACACACCATGTCTTATTTTCAAGGGATGTCTTATTTTTTAATTAAGTATGGTAAAGCAAACTACCGGTAGGCATTGTATGCATGCAGCATCATAGAGTCGTCACTCTGGGGCACAGTGCCATTCTGAAGATTTCAATACCCTGCCACTGTTGTGTACTCTTACTCACTCTCTCTTTGCAAATAACCTCAACTTGTTAAGGAAGTTACTCAAAAGAGCAAAACTCATCTGAAAGCATTTGCATAGCCAGCCTTATAGAAAATGAAGCTTTGCTTTTGAGAATGTGTGTGGTGTTTTTTTAAGAGGTTGCTTTTAAAAAAAGAAAGAAGCAGAATAGCATCAGGATGGATTATGAGATAATCCCTTGTACTGCTGATGTTGCAGAACAATTTATGATTTGCAGCTAAGCTAAAACAAGAAGGGGAGAATCTGTTCCAAAGGCAGCGTAGCTGCAATATTACTGGGTTATGTTCTCTGTTTCTTGCATCTTTAAAAACACCACAGCAATTTAATTTGGCAAACGTCTTCATGAAAGTTCATTCTTAAACCAGAATCACAAACCAACAGTTTTGATCTTAAGGAGAAATGTTGCTTACAGTGTCCCCCCCCCCCCCAAAAAACCCACCTGGTATGCTAGGCTGAGAGTGTGGTGTGATTGTGTTCTGATTTATAGCTATTCTAGAAGCAACAGTTGGACACCCAGATTTTGACAGCAGTCATTAGCTGCTAATGATCTAGAATGTGTAATGTGTGTGTGAGAGAGAGAGTTCATTGTATGTCTAGCATGTCTTAAACAGAAATATCCATAAGGCAGTTTAGAAAGGAAAAAAACCCACACACACAACCGTGTTAGAGTTAGTAATTAAAGAGAATTGTAGAGCAGATCAAATTGCAAAAACTGCCGGGGCTTATCAGATCGCGCGCTTTGAGCTGCGGCTCCAGCCAGCTCCCGGGCTTCGCGCGCTGCCCGCTAAGGCTCCTGCTGGCTGCCGGGGCTTATCAGATCGCGCGCTTTGAGCTGCGGCTGCAGCCAGCTCCCGGGCTTCGCGCGCTGCCCGCTAAGGCTCCTGCTGGCTGCTGGGGCTTACCGATCGCGCGCTTTGAGCTGCGCCTCCAGCCAGCTCCCGGGCTTCGCGCGCTGCGCACTAAGGCTCCTGCCGGCTGCTTAGCAGGGTCCCGATCCTTTCTTCTTTGCCCGCCGCGGCTCCTGCTGAGCCTTCGCTGAGGCTCTACCTTAGCCGGGCTTCGCACTGAGGCTCCTGCTGCAGCTCTTGCTGTGCGTGCTGCAGCTCTTGCTGGCTCCCACTCGGACGGAGCTCCACGTGGCAGCGGCATCCGGTTCCGAGGAGGCATCTTCCTTTTCTTACGGTACCATATTTTGCACAGACCTGCTCCCACCACAACCTGGTACTGGTACGTCTTATTTTCGGGGTATGCCTTATATTTCGCCAGGTCATGAAAATACTGCCATGCCTTATTTTTTAGGGATGCCTTAAAATATGAGAAACACGGTAATTATACCCCACCCATCTGGTTGGGTTTCCCCAGCCACTCTGGGCAGCTTCCAACAGAAGAATAAAATAATCGATTAAAGATTAAAAGCCTCCTTAAACAGGGCTGCCTTCAGATGTCTTCTAAAAATCTGGTAGCTGTTTTTCTCTTTGACATTTGATGGGAGGGCGTTCCACAGGGCGGGTGCCACTACCGAGAAGGCCCTCTGCCTGATTCCCTGCAACTTGGCTTCTCGCAACGAGGGAACCGCCAGAAGGCCCTCGGTACTGGACCTCAGTGTCCGGGCAGAACGATGGAGGTGGAGACGCTCCTTCAGGTATACTGGGCCAAGGCCATTTAGGGCTTTAAAGGTCAGCACCAACACTTTGAATTGTGCTCGGAAACGTACTGGGAGCCAATGTAGATCTTTCAAGACTGGTGTTATGTGGTCTCGGCGGCCGCTCCCAGTCACCAGTCTAGCTGCCGCATTCTGGATTAGTTGTAGTTTCCGGGTCACCTTCAAAGGTAGCCCCACGTAGAGCGATGACCTGCGCCTCCATGGACAGCTGTGAGTCCAAAATGACTCCCAGGCTGCGCACCTGGTCCTTCAGGGACACAGTTACCCCATTCAGGACCAGGGGGTCCTCCACACCTGCCCGCCTCCTGTCCCCCACAAACAGTACTTCTTTCTTGTCAGGATTTAACCTCAACCTCAAAGTCTAAATGTATATCAGACTTTGACAAGCTGGTATCACTGAGCAAGTTTATCAGTTTTGTCGAATTAAAGTAAATTGCTTTAATTGAAATTTCAAATAAGCATGCAATTAATTGCTCCTGTTTTGAATTTCATTATTCTCTAATGAATCTCCCTACACAAAGGGGTTTGGATTGCTCTGTTCCCAAATTTAGCACATTTGTCCCAATCCAGCTAAAACTATTCACACTCGAGTCCTGTGGCAGTCGTTCATGCTTTAGACCAGGCTTCCTCAACCTCAGCCCTCCACATGTTTTGAGACTACAATTCCCATCATCCCTGGCCACTGGTCCTGCTAGCTAGGGATCATGGGTGTTGTAGGCCAAAAGCACCTGGAGGGCCGAAGTTGAGGAAGCCTGCTTTAGACGAATCACAACTACGTTGCCCACCCAGTTTCAGTTGTGTTTAAAGGGCTGCATTCAATGTTAGCCCTACTCTGAGTAGACTCATTGTGTGGTTTGATGCTTTTAAATTCTTGTAAAGCCACCATGGTATATATATATTTTTTAAAAAATCTTTTATTAAATAAAGAATATGATGGAGACAATTACTCGAGTGTTATTTAGTTGGACACCATCCAAATATCTGTTCTTGGATTGGGACTGTTAAGCATTTTATAACCACATTTTGGATCGCAAATAGGAACATTTATTATTGTACAACCGACGCTTTAACCTGGAAAAGGCTTGGTAATGAATTCATTATAAGCAAGGAAGAAAGTCTGTTGTAGCAGACATCAGAGCTGTGTTTTCTCAGCATTCCTGTGAGAATAACATTTTAAAAATTGACACACTCTGTTTCCTGCTTGGGGGATATTTTTTTATCCCAGATTCTCATTAAAGTCTAGGAAATCCCCCTAAGCCTTGTAATTGTAATGTGCTCAGAGGTTTTCACACTAGAGGTCACTGTTGCTCCGAAAATATTTGCTGCTCTTTCTCTAGGACTCTGAAGTTAATCTCCACCATCTGATAATCTTTGAAGGAGTAATGAAGAGGTGATCATACCAGCAAAAAGGGTGGGGTACTATTAAACATTTACCTTTTCTCCCAGGTATATTTCTGTTGAAACCCTGGAGAGCTGCTGCCAGTCAGCGTAGCCAATCAGGGCTGTCTTTAGCACATGTGACGCCAGGGTGCAAAAAACTGCCCAGTGCCCCCAATTTTTTGGGGGGGCAAAGTTGTTGAGCTTTTTGGGGGGCAGCTCAGAGTTGTTGAGCTTTTGGGGGGCACACAACTCTCTCCCATGCCACTGCGGGTGGAGGGAGGAGAGCAACCCCCGCAGAGGCTTGGGAGGGAAGCGGCGCGCCTCATGAGAGCCAGTGTGGTGTAGTAGTTAAGAGCGGAAGACTCGTAATCTGGGGAACCGGGTTCGCGTCTCCGCTCCTCCACATGCAGCTGCTGGGTGACCTTGGGCTAGTCACACTTCTCTGAAGTCTCTCAGCCCCACTCACCTCACAGAGTGTTTGTTGTGGGGGAGGAGGGGAAAGGAGAATGTTAGCCGCTTTGAAACTCCTTCGGGTAGTGATAAAGCAGGATATCAAATCCAAACTCTTCTCTTCTTCTTCATGTGAGCAGTGTATGTGTGTGCTGGACGGGCCTCTCGACGCCGCGCCAATCCCAGGGGCGCAGGAGAGTGGACCCGGCCAGCCGCCTCAGCGCCCATAGCAAAAAAGCCTGTAGCGCTCTGGGGGCTCTGCTCCGCTCGGCAGCGGCTGTCGGCCATAGCTGTCAAGTACCCCGTTTTCCCCGGGAAACCCTCGTTTTTACTTACCTTTTCCCGGTGGTCCCCCGTATCACTTGGTTTTTCTCCATTATTTTCTCCTGCCGGCGGCCATTTTTTTTCTTTCTGATTTGCCCTTCTATGGGCACAAAAATGGCCGCCGCCGGTTTCAAAATTCGCATCTACGCATGTCCGGAAGTGCATAGACGGCAGCCATTTTTGATGCCCATAGATGGGCGGAGCGACACCGGAAGTTGTGTCAACGCACTTCCTGACATGCGTACAAGCAACTTTTGAAGCCGGTGGCGGCCATTTTTGGTGCCCATAGAAGGGCAAAGCGACACCGGAAGTTACGTCGACACAACTTCCGGTGTCACACAGCTGCCGGTCCCGGATTCTGCAGTCCGGGACTTGGAAGGTAAGCTGTTGGCTGGCCTGGCTCTTCAATCCCTGGACTCCAAATCTTGGCCTCAGACTCTTGGCCTAGTGCCCCTGAGAGCCCGGCGCCCGGGTGCCCCGCACCCCTAGCACCTATGGGTAAGCCAGCCCTGTAGCCAATACTGAACTAGATGGCCCAATGATGTGAACAAGACAGTTTCCTATGCACTTTCTTCTAAAGTCACTCCAAGAAACCACCTTGCACTCCTCTGACCACACCACTGTTGCGGTGCTCTCCTTGACCTCTGAGCTTGCTGCTTTCCCCACCCCCATGCTATTGGATAAACTGCTATGATATCACAGCAATCTTTTGCCAATGGGTGTGACACAGTTCCCACCGGCTGCCATTGCATTAGCTGTCGGCGAGAGCCTGGATAGCTTTAACCCAACTTGGCCAAGAGGGGAAAGGAAGACCTCGAAAGCCTTAGAACTGGAGCTCCAAAATCAACAAACCACTTTGGTTCAAGCGAACCACATAAATATCGCCTTGATTTCGTGGACGATTTGTGCCCACAAATTGGTTTGGCAATTTCAGCGACCTTCCAGGCAAAGACAGGAGGTGGAACCTGCCACTTAGGGAGTAGGATCACGATTTCATTTATTTCTTTGATATATTTATATCCCACCTGTTTCTCCAAGGAGCTCAAAGTGGTGTGTTAGGCTGAGAGATGGGGACTGGCCCGCAGTGAGCTTCCAGGCTGAGCCCCAGGCCCTCGTCTGACACTTGGTTTACATTCTAAGGCAACCCTTAATGCATGGCCCAAATGAAATTTGCACACCTCTGAATTTTGCAGCGCAGTTCTCCAACCAATGTGGCCAGATATGTGTATATTAAAGGAGACTGTGCACACAGATTCACATATTAGTTAAAATAGTACAGGCAAGAACTGTTTTACACTTGTCCGATATGTGCACATGCGCATCAGCTTGAACCTGGAAGTGACCCGAAAATGTGATAAAAAGAGGTGTGGCAGCCTTATGCGTGCGGGGGTCCAGAAAATAACCGCCGTTCAAATTGGTCGCTGCCTGTATTCAAAATTAACTATACATGGGAAATTGTTTGCAAAGCTGTGTGTATTGAGAGATTTGTTCATTCCAATGATGCTCATAAATGTTACCCAGCTTCTAACCATCTCCAACTTTTATATTTTTTCCTAAAGATCGAAGGATTAAGATAATGTTAAGCGTTAGATGGGAAAGTACTAGTTCAACCAAGCTGGACTGAGAGTTTGAACACTGAAAGGCATTGGACATTGAAAAACAACAACCCATAACTACCTGTATGCTATTTTGGATTTTTATTATTGCAGATTTCCTTCCTGATTTTAATGCACGGGGTTTTATTAATAAGATGTTCTTTTCATGTTTTGTATGGAACCCTTAGGGGTTTCACGAACTATTTTGTCTGAGGATAAATTCCAAAAATCGATAGACTTCAAATCACAAAAGCAATTCAGGAAGAAATTCTGTGAAGCTCATTTCCATTGAGGCCAGTGTCACTCATGCAGGGGTACAAGCCTGACTGCAAAACTGATAATCATCAGTTTAAAGGTAAAAGCAAAGGGACCCCTGACCATTAGGTCCAGTCGTGACCGACTCTGGGGTTGCAGCGCTCATCTCGCATTATTGGCCGAGGGAGCCAGCGTATAGCTTCCAGGTCATGTGGCCAGCATGACAAAGCTGCTTCTGGAGAACCAGAGCAGCACATGGAAACGCCGTTTACCTTCCCGCTGTAGCGGTTCCTATTTATCTACTTGCATTTTGACGTGTTTTCGAACTGCTAGGTTGGCAGGAGCTGGGACCAAGCAAAGGGAGCTCACCCCGTCACAGGGATTCGGACCGCCGACCTTCTGATCAGCAAGCCCTAGGCTCAGTGGTTTAACCCACAGCGCCACCTGGGTCCCTCTAATCATCAGTTTAAGAGGAGCCTAATGTTGACCGTCAAAAGTGGAAAACCACTCCAGTTAAGGAGCAAGTGGAGCTCTGCACATAGAGTAATAATGAATTAAGTCGCATTTCAAGGACTGTGGTTGGATGAAGAGATGGTGAAGTGATGGAGTGGCAGAAGGGGGTTGGGGAGAGGATGAAACAGGCAAGGTGATGCCTTTCCCCCCCATATACAGGAGTTTGCATTCTAATGGAGAGCCTTTCCAGTCTCTTATAATGTGTTACTGAATAGTCTGACCAATTGGGTGTGAACCTCTGTACAGAACCCCTGTACAGGGAATTCGACCACCCCATCTGTATTTGGGGAGTCGCGAAGATCCCTTGTACATTTTCTACATTATTCCTGGTATAGATAAAATGTGGCAACAAATGATACAAGTGCCATCTTTAAAGTAGGGAGTACAAACTATATGCAACAAACGAGAAACACAAATGTCACACACTTAGTTTGATAGGGCCCTCATCCAAACGTAAGAGCAATATGGAATCTCCAACACTGGTTAGAGTAAGCTCATTTAAATCAATTAATTTAAGTCCACTGATTTTTTTGGGAGGTGGGGTGGGGGTGGGTCCATTTTTGAGTTTGACTGCATACACACTGTCCCCCAAGGAATTCTGGGCACTGTAGTTTGCCCCTCTCAAAGTTACAATTCCCAGCAAACTTTGCCAAGCGACAGCGCCCGGCATTCTCTCAATTTGACCATCTTGTTCTTTGCTTAAAAACGCACCAAAATGTGTGTTTTAGGTTAAAACATGTACAGAGTGCATATTTTATTTTTTAAGGGTAACATGATTGTAAAAATGCAAGCCACAAGGTAAAATGCAATAAAATAACGAAGTTTGTGCATTTAAAAAGAAATTACTGAATGATGCAAAAATGGAATTGGACTTACGAACATATGAGGCATTGACAAGTACTTGATATATTCATCCCTAAGTTAGAGATCATGGCCACTGGTCCCATCACCTCCTGGCAAATAGAAGGGGAAGAAATGGAGGCAGTGAGAGATTTTACTTTCTTAGGCTCCTTGATCACTGCAGATGGTGACAGCAGTCACAAAATTAAAAGACGCCTGCTTCTTGGGACGAAAGCAATGACAAACCTAGACAGCATCTTAAAAAGCAGAGACATCACCTTGCCTACAAAGGTCCGTATAGTTAAAGCTATGGTTTTCCCAGTAGTGATGTATGGAAGTGAGAGCTGGACCATAAAGAAGGCTGATCGCCGAAGATTTGATGCTTTTGAATTATGGTGCTGGAGGAGACTCTTGAGAGTCCCATGGGCTGCAAGAAGATCAAACCTATCCATTCTTCAGGAAATCAGCCCTGAGTGCTCACTGGAAGGACAGATCCTGAAGCTGAGGCTCCAATACTTTGGCCACCTCATGAGAAGAGAAGAATCCTTGGAAAAGACCCTGATGTTGGGAAAGATTGAGGGCACTAGGAGAAGAGGACGACAGAGGACGAGATGGTTGGACAGTGTTCTCGAAGCTACGGACATGAGTTTGACCAAACTGCGGGAGGCAGTGCAAGACAGGAGGGCCTGGCGTGCTATGGTCCATGGGGTCACAAAGAGTCGGACACAACTAAACCACTAAACAACAACAAGTTAGAGGAGCCTGCCGATGAATAGGAAGGGCTGCTTTTGTGAGTTGGCATCTTCACTTTCTGCTGCTGCTGCTCCTGGCTCCTCCTTCTGCGGGGAAGAGCCAGTGCCATCTGGACGATGCCATCAGTTGCCAGGAGGAGACTCTGCAGATCCAAGGAAAGGCTGCTCCTAAGGATTGCCTTCTTCACCAGCTCCAACCTCCACCTGCTGCTCTGTCTCTCCCCTGCCTCGTCCCCAGAGGGAAGAACCTGGAAGCTGGTTAGTGTCCCCAACGGCTCCACCCACCCACCCACCAACACGTAACATTTCTATTTTAGCTTTATATGGATTTTCATTGCAAGTTGTTTTGGGAGCCAATTTTTTTGCTGGAAAATATATGAATTAAATAAAGGGTTAGCGGCACCCTGATGGGGCAGGAGCAGCTGGTACTACAGGTGAAACTCGGAAAATCAGAATATCGTCGAAAAAGGCATTTATTTCAGTAATGCAACTTTTTATTTTTAATTTTTCTTTTAATTTTTTACAAATGCTTTCTTTTGGAAATTCCACAGTAATAAAACAAATAGTTACAATAATACAAAAATAAACATCGCTATTACATTTCATTAATTACATTCGATTTATAATTGACCCGCCTAACGGCAAATAATTACAATTACAACAAATAAAGGCTGGACATATCTTCCTTTGCTTGTCATGCATCTATCTCATAAATTGGTTTCACCTTTTAAGTTGCATTACTGAAATAAATGCACTTTTCGACGATATTCTAATTTTCCGAGTTTCACCTGTACATTTCCAGTATGGCAAGCCTTCCAGATCCTTGTATCATTGTGTCCAGGCATCATTCCAGCAACAGTTCATTGTGAAGTGCCTTATGGGAGCAGAGCTTCCTAGGTGCGCAGCCTGGGAGCCATTTTGGATTCACAGCTGTCATGGAGGCGCAGGTCAATTCTGTGTCCGGGGCAGCTGTCCAGTGCCATTTGGTATGCTGGCTGAGACCCTACCTGCCCGCTGTCTGTCTCACCAGAGTGGTGCTCTCCTGCTTGGACTACCAATGCGCTCTATGTTGAGCTACCTTAGAAGGTGACTTGGAAAATACAACTAATCCAGAACATGGCAGCTAGACCGGCGACTGGGAGTGGCTGTCAAGACCATATAACACCGGTCCTAAAGGATCTTCATTAGCTCCCAGTACGTTTCCGAGCACAAGTGTTGGTACCCTAAATGGCCTCGCCCCAATATACCTGAAGGAGAGTCTCCACCCTCATCATTCAGCCTGGACATTGAGGTCCAGTTTTCAAAATCTGCACCGTCCCTCAAGAGGCTGTATTTTATTATTTGTTTGTTTCATTAATTTTATATTCCGCTTGATTGTAAAAAACCCCCCAAAAAACCCTCAAAGCTGCTTTCCCGGTCTGCTGGCTAACCCAGAGCCTCATTAAAACCCTTTATCCTTGAATATAAAATGGAAGAATGGCATAAAGAGGTGTGGGATATAGGCATTACAGTGGTACCTTGGGTTGCAAACCCGATCCGTTCCGGGGTGCTATTCGCACACCGAAAAGTCTGCAACCCGAGCGGCGCTTTCATACATGCACGAAAGCGTGATAGAGCGCTTCTGCGCATGCATGCGCGGTGGAACCCGGAAGTAAACACTTCCGGGTCCGCCGCGTTCGCAACCCGGAAAAATGCAACCTGCAGCAGATGCAACCCGAGGTATGACTGTAACAATATATTAACATGGGCTGTTAAGGTAAGACGGGGAATACAGTATGCAGGATTTTGAGGAGATATGGAAAGAGGTGTTGAAATTTTGGGAGGTTGGATAGTTACAATGGAATGGTCTCCGGGATGGGGGTGCATATTGTTGCTGAAACTAGCTAAAAAAAAACCCCTCCTTAGCACCCCTAACTTCTCAAAAGCATGTTTTCCTCCCCTTTTAGCTGCTTCAGTAAAACCAAACCAAACCAAACCAAAAAACACCTTTATCCATCTTGACTCCATTAAGAAATTACATCCTGAAGTTGTCTGGGTGACATTTATACCGTGAAATCCTCCAGGAACCGCCTTGGTAACGTGACACAGTGGGAACGTCTTGGAAAGCTCTGCAAGAGATTCTCCAGCCATGCGGAAGACAAAACCGGCCTTAAAATACACTGGAGCTGTTCCTAGGCAAAATGGGACAGATAGCCAGTTGCTAAATATATCCACTGGGCTGCAAAGAATAAAAACAAGCAACAGTGGCCGAGCCAAAACAAGAGGCCCCAACTTGCCCTGCCCCATTTCCTCCCTCTCTATTCACTTCCAGACTGTTGCTATTTTGGGGTGGGATTAAATCACATACTGGCAAATTCAGGTTGTGCCATTAAGGGCTACATGCACGCCGTGAATATAAAACGCACACTCCCTGGAAAGAATCCTGGGAGTTGTAGTTTGTCAAGAGGCAGCAAGGGCTTTTACAATTGGTGGAGAGTGATAGGTCGCAGCCCTGGCCCTGAGTATAGATCAGGGATAGCCAACGTGTTGGCAAGGGTTAGCCAATGTGATGCTGCCAGCATGGATAGTGGTCAAGCATGATGGGAACTGTAGTCCCAACAGCCACTGGAGGGCGCCACACTGCTATAGATTGGAAAGCAGCAGTTTGAGTCTCCAATACAGCCTTCCCCCAGCCCTGGTGCTGACTTCCAAACAGCTTGGACTCGTGGGAGTTGTAGTCCAAGCCATCTGGAAGTTGGCACTGTGGGAATGTTGTGGATAGTAGGAGAGGATAGATTGATTAAATATTACAGTATCCTTCTTCACTCATGCTAGTGAGTCTGTAAAGGTAAAGGCAAAGGGACCCCTGACCGTTAGGTCCAGTCATGACCGACTCTGGGGTCGCGCGCTCATCTTGCGTTATTGGCTGCGGGAGCCGGTGTACAGCTTCCAGGTCATGTGGCCAGCATGACAAAGCTGCTTTTGGCGAACCAGAGCAGCACATGGAAATGCTGTTTACCTTCCCGCTGGAGCGGTACCTATTTGTCTACTTGCACTTTGACGTGCTTTTGAACTGCTAGATTGGCA